>NW_026592118.1:11277667-11306053 GCF_907164565.1 Psammomys obesus
TTATTATTATTATTATTATTATTATTATTATTATTATTATTATTATTATTAAATGTGAACATAAAATTGGGAAGGAGATAAAATAGGAGGGCTCTGGAAAGAGTTGGAGGGGAGAACAAGAGTATATCGGATCAAAAAATACAGTTAACGTGTATGAAAACTTCAAAGAATTAAAAGTAAGGAAACAGTTGGGTTTTTATTGTTTTTTATAGTATCTTTGCTATTGTTTCCACTTTGAATTGATATGGGTTGTAGATGGCTACACTAATCCACTATAGCTGGCATAGAGGCTAAGGCTTCCACATGTCCCTATATAACACCATGAGCTGGGGATCAAGTGTTCAGACACCTGAGCCTGTGGAGATGGTTCATAATCACACCACAAGAGGAGCGTTGCAAGTTTTAAACAATCATTTATTCTTTTTAAAAGCTTTTTTCTTGAATAGTGAAGCTAGGGCCAAGCTTCTCAGCATGCAGTCTGACAGTAAATCTTGCATGACATAACTTCCTACTGTGTCCAGGAAAGGATTTACAGAAAGGTTAGCTGAGGAAAGGAAAGCCCGAAATCTTACATCCCAATGCCTTGCCTTCACTTGGAGCATGAAAGATGGATTTCTTGTGCCTGCGCCTGCACCTGCGCCTTTCTTCCTTCCCTCCAGACTGAAGATTTAATAGGACAGAGTTCTTGAGTGTGAGAGTAAAACCTACAACCCTGTCCTCTACCAGCCCCGCAAACAGGGTAATGTCACTTAAACTCCTAAACTTCAACTTTCTCACCATAAATTGGGGACTGATTTATGTTTTTGAAATATTGTAAGACAGATCAAAAACAAACAAACAAACAAACAAAAAACCAAAAACCAAACTAAACTAACAAACAAAACCTGTGCCTGGCAAAGCAGGTGTGGTAATTAGTGAATTTCAAGTAATGTTTCCCATATGAGCTAAGATAGGACTGGGGAGGTAAATATTTATCAGAGGAAACTTGTGTCACCTTGGCACTTTACCTTGGTAACACAAGTTTATAATCATTGGGGAGACACAGTCATAACACACAGACACAATCTAGACACAACAAGTGGTGTTTTCCTGCAGTTGATTTGAGATGGAGGCTGGTTGAGAGAAAGCTATATGGCTAAGAGAGCACCCGGAACCTGTGGACAAGAAAACAGAACTCTGTTGGGAGGGAGAATGGCTCATCTACTGTGGAAGCAGCCTCACACACCTCAGTCCAAATGAATAACCTGAGAGCCAGATACAGAGAATTTAGAATACTTTTCAGGATGTAGAGAATGGATCCCATGACCTTATGGATATGGTCATACCTTTAAGTGTTAGTTCTAGACCTCTGGGTAGAATTCAAAAGAAATAGAATAAAGTAAGGGAGCTACTCTGGACAGAATGCCATTGTGGGCTGAGTGAGCTGCTCTTCTAGATGCGATTGTCTAATTCCTAAGGGGTCATCATACATGCGGGTGTAATGAGGAGAGTGTGTCCCACAATGCACTGGGTGAGCCCAATGATGTCATCATAAACTCTCAGATGGTCTCCAATGGAAAAAAATATGCTGCTTCTATGTCTAGAAATAATAAGATTATTGATGAGGTACGGTTGCAAAGAACATTTCTCCCCACATAATTGATTTTATCATTTCCCTAGGCCAAATCTGTGGAGTCTGAGGGGTTACCTGAAGGAATGCCCAATGCTTATTTATAAAGATTGAAAGGGTGATGGATTAAGGACTAACATCCCTTTTGATGGTGTCTCTCTGCTAATGCTGTTTACTGAAGAGTCATCAGTACAGGCTGGAAAGGCTGCATGGGAATCCTACATAAGATTTGTGCTGCCAGCCTCAGCATGGCATATATAATCCAACAGACCAACTAACTCCAGGAGCTCACCACCTGACAGGCGCTTAAGCACATGGATTATGAGCTGTGAGTTCTAAGTTTCGGTGGACTCATATTATCCAAGACTCTCCTCACCGTAAGCTCAGGCCCTGTCTATAACAGTGACATCTCTGCTGATCTACTGGCAGAATTCCCCACTGGTTCCCTGATTGCAAGAGCCAGGGGTGGGAAGGGACATCATGAAACAGAAGGATGACTAGCAGCCACTAGAAGTGTCTTTCTTTATTGTACAGAAGACGTTCCCAGGAACATTGCTCAGTTTAGTGTCATCGATAGAGATATAGCATATATCTCTATCATAGTACCTGCTGTATTGCCTTCATGTAATTTGTTGGCTTCGCTGACTTGTGTGGCCATAAGCAAGCAAATGAGAATCCATGCATTCATTTCTCTCTCCTCTCGACAGTGGGTGGGATGTAACTAGATGTTTGAAGCTCCTGCCTTTACTTTTCCACAATGATGAACTGTAAGCTGGAACAAACCCTTTTTCCTCTAAGTTGCTTTTTCTTGAGGTATTTTACCACAGCAACAGAGGTGAACATTAAACATCACAGTATCAGCTAAAACATCACACTCTGCTCTTCACGAAAGCTTACTTAGACTCCATTGCCAATACCAGAGGCAGCACTGAGTCTCTGACACCAACACCCTCCAGGAGGGATCATCCCGTCACCTATGAGTTCATTAGCTGCATGAAACAACAGATACTGTGCTACCTCTGAGGGAACCACCAGCGACCTCCTCTTATGGGCTTCACAGTCTTCTGTACAGCATGACCTGTGCTCTGAACCTGCACTCTGTAGTAGAGATGGCTCCACCCATGGTGTCAGCTGGGGCTATTAGAGCAGAATAGTAGTTTGCTGAAAGCTCAGGTTAGGATCTTTTGGAAGGTGACATCCTGAAAAGAGAAAGGATTCCACTAACAAGATCAGAATGGCTTTTGAATCCATAACAGCTGGACAGTTCTCTCTTTCTGGAGGCTCACCCACATGGGTCTGCGAATTCATGCATGGACTCGTATGTATACACTTTGCTGGTTTTGTTTTTGAAACAGATCCTCACTACAGAGTTCTGGCTGGCCTGGAACTCACTTTGTAAACCAAGATGATCTAGACCTCAGAGACCTGTCCATCTCAATCTCCCCAGTGCTGGGATTAATGTTGTGTGCCGTGAAAATGTTGATCTCTACATCTATCCTAAAGCTGGAGTTCAAAAACTGAGATTTTTAACACCAACAAACAAAATAATCCAATTAAAAAATGGGGTACAGAGGTGAACAGAGGAATCTCAAATGACAGAGAAACACTTAAAGAAATGCTCATTGTCCTTAGGCATCAGGGAAATGCAAATCAAAATGACTCTGAGATTCCATCTTACAGCCTTCAGAATGGCTAACATCAAAAACTCAAGTGATAGCACATGCTTGTACAACCACTTTGGAAATCAATCTGGTGCTTTCTCAGAAAACTGAAAATAGCTCTACCTAAGGACCTAGCTTTACCACTCCTGGGCATATTCCCAGAAGATGCTCAATAGAACAAGGACATTTGCTCAACTATGTTCATAGCAGCTTTATTCATAATAGCCAGACTCTGGAAACAACCCAGATGTCATGCAATTAAAGAATGGGTAAAGATATTGTGGTACATTTGCACAATGGAATACTACTCAGCTATTAAAAGCAAGAAAATCATAAAATTTGCAGGCAAATTGATGGAACTAGAAAATATCATCCTGAGTGAAGTAATCTAGACCCAGAAAAACACACATGGAATGTACTCACTTATAAATGAATTTTAGCTTATAGTACAGGATAACCACAGTACAATCCACAGACCCAAAGAAGCTAAGTAACAAGGAGGGCCCAAGGTAGGCTGCTTAAATCTCACTCAGGAGGTGAAATACATTAGACAGCAGCAGTTGTTGAAGAGAGGAAACGAGGTGGAGAGGGAGCACAGAGAGAAATGAGAGTGGAAACCAGACCTGAGGAGAGCAGGGGTGGGAGGACAGAGGGCCTATAGAGAGAAGAGAAACCATGGGTGGGGTCATCTCTATGACAAGGCGGATACCTAAGACAGGGTAGGCTTCTGGGAAGATATGGGGGGTGACTCTAGCTGAGACTCCTAGTAGCCTGGGTAATGGAAACCGAAGAGGACATCCTCTAACTAGACAGAACTCTTAGAGGAGGGAGGGGAACACTAACCCACCCTCAAAAACTTCAACTCAAAATTTACCCTGCCTACAAGATGTACAAGGGTAAAGATAGAGCAAAGATTGAGGGAATGCCCAATCAATGCCTGGCCCAACCTGAGACCCACCCCATGGGAGAAAGCCAACTCCCGACAGAATTAACAATATTCTGCTGTGCTCACTGACAGGAGCCTAGCATAGCTGTCCTCTGAGAGGCTCCACCCAGAAACGGATCAAAACAGAGGCTAGACTCAAGGCCAAACACTAGGTGAAGTGTAGGGAATCTTGTGAAAAGGTGGAAGGAAGGATAAAAGGACCTGGAGGTTTCAGGAGTTCCACAGGAAGACCAACAGAGCCAACTAACCAGGGCCTAGAGGGACTGGCAGAGACTGAAGCACCAACCAAGAACCATGCATAAACTAGACCTACACAGATATAGCCAACAGGCAGTTCAGGGTTCCTGCGGGTGGCTTAGTAAGGAGAGTGGGGCTGTCTCTGGCATGGAGTCTGTTGCCTGATTTTTGATCACTGTCCCCTGGTGGGGCTGCCTCACCAGGCCGCAGGGGAAGAGCTCAATCTTCATGAGGGGTGGGTGGTTAGGGAGGGAATCCCTTTTTCTGAGGAATAGGGAAGGGAAAATGGGGGAATAGGGAGGAAGGATGAAACTGGGGGAGAGGATGGTGGGGGCTACAATCAAGATGTAAAGTGAATAAATAAATAAATTAATTAAGAAAAACCTGAGACTTCGAATGAGCCACTGGGTTAAGTTAGAACTTTACTGCCAGCCCAGTTCCTACTTTCTTTATATAAAATGGACTTTTCATCATGACTTATAGGCTTAGCCACATCAATCCCCTCTGTAAACTCTTCAGGACACTTTATTAGAAAGTGGCATAGTTACTGTGCAATTGCCACATCAATGTTGTGCTTTTAATCTCTGCTCTGATTTCTTCTATAATTGCTGACATTACAGTGAATCTTAAATTCTCTTGCAGGCCTCCAGAAGAAATATGTTGACCTACATTCTCCAATATGTGGAAAACTGGTGGTTAGATCTGAGCTTTAGGAAGACCTGTGCCAGTCTCTGTGTCTAGCTTCACTCACATGGCTGAGAATCCTTTAAAGCTGTTAGTAGAGTCCTTAGGGCTCTGATTAGCTCCAGCACTGAAAAACTGTCTCTCAAGGCCACTGCCAGAGCTCCCAAGCCCTGCCATCTTCACCCAGCTTCTTCCCTCTAAGGACCTGTGGGCAAATAGAACCCTTCCATCTGTTCTTGTCAATAAGGTTTTACAGGTACGCACCTACACTCATTTAAAATTGACTACTGCTGCCTTTGTGCTGAGTATCCAGCAGAAAGACTGTGCTGGTCAAAAGAACTTACAAAATTTGTTGTCTGACTCCTAGTTGAGGAGCTGTTGGCAACCGGTGGCTTTTGAGGGAAGAAGAGTCAGTTTTCTGCAGAAATGTGGTACCCAAGAGGCTTCCCATGCTCCAGTAAATGGTCCTACATCCATGCACCTTGATAAAAATGGCATCCAAGCTGGATTGTGCACATTCCCAGTGAGCTTACATACCACATGCTGAGATGCTAGGGGAAAAAAAGCATTGTAAATTACATTTAGCTTGATCTCATCCTTTAAGAGTCAGTGCTTTTGTTTGAATAAACATATAATTAATATTAATTAACGTATGACATG
The DNA here is from genome assembly GCF_907164565.1 of Psammomys obesus. Lineage (NCBI taxonomy): Eukaryota > Metazoa > Chordata > Mammalia > Rodentia > Muridae > Psammomys > Psammomys obesus. The sequence continues at coordinate 11,283,465 of NW_026592118.1, forward strand.
TAATTAATGTTACAGAATTTCAGAAATTACCTCAGCTCTGTTACTATATAACATATATTATAGTTATAGATGTTTATAACCTAGTAACTAATTATAATATATTAGAATGACTAATTATGAAATATTAAGTAACTATATAGAACTCATTGAAATGCATTAATGTTTTATATATTAATAGTTACAATAATTGCTAAAGTTATATAGTACTTATTACAGCCCCTGTTCAAAATGATTCATGGCGACTGGAGAGATGGCTCAGTGAGTGAAATAACTAGCTGCTCTTGTAGAGGATCTCGGCTTAGTTCCCTGCACCCACTTGAGAGCTCACAACCACCTGTAACTCCAGTTCCTGGGGATCCCAGTGGCTTCTTCTTACTCCTGTGAGGACACATGGCACATACACATACACACAGGCAAAACACTCATGCATATAAAATAAATAAATAAATTTATTTATTAGTATTAGTGCAGACTATTTCCATTCTTCTAGACACAGAAACTCAAGCACACGGGTCGCAGGTTGCAAGGTCTGTAACAAATATGGGGCAGCTCCGAGGACCAAACCCAGAGAGTGTCGCTCCTCACTCCACACTGAAAAACTGTTCCCTCAAATTCAGACACCTATGTTTTCCACAAATCTGTGTACACCTGAATGAACGTCATAGACAGAAACATTTCTTGCAGTGTGATGTCAAGACACTCACATCCCAGTGTCTAGGGGAGAGCGGCCATTCTCCACTGAACCTGACAGAGCCTCCAGATAGCTAGTAAATCCCAATGGGCACACACAGCTCTGCACCTGCAGATCCGCTCTGGCATTTGTAGATTTTGATCATTCTATTTCATCACATTTTAAGTAAGCAAAATATTCACTTGACCTTATCTGTGAGTGCCTGTTAGTTCCCGCCATGTCACTGGAGCCAGCCTCCTTTTGAAACCTTCTCGGGTTGGCTGGTTTTGAGCTGGCATCTCTGTGGTCTGGAGCTCACACAGCTTCAGTTGTAATGCAAGCACGGAAGAACCCACCCATAGCGCCATAGAGAGCTGCTTTCAAATTGCTGAGTGGGTGGGAGAGGGAACATTTCCTCCTCCTCATTGTGCCTCTCCATTTTCCCTGGGCTCTCGTTTTCAAAGCTGATGCTGCGTAGGCAGGAGGATTGGGGTTTGTCTACAAAAGGTACAGAAATTATGCTTAAAAGTAGCCTCATTTGCCATCAAAGCTAAACACTGACATAGTGAGCGGAGGACTCCTCGAGAGTGTACTTCTCCCTGGCAACTGTGCTTTCTGCCTCACACCTTCTTTTGCAGTGCTCACGAGATCACTTCCGTGGACCATGCTGGTCACCTAAAGGGAACTTCTGATGGAGAAAAAGAGAGATGCCTTAAGTGTCTTCCTTCCACTCTTAACTGTGGGTCTCTGATGAGAACCTGTCTCCTTGGTGAACTGGGTTTGAAACATGTGACTGAGGCAGAATATTCATGTCATTATTTAATGACAGTCCAGTCTCTTCCACCTGGAGAGCAAAGAGCAATGGCACCTGCCTCAGCCAAGTATCTGTAGGTGTGAAGATGGCAGCTGGACAGTGAGCAACAGGTGCTGGGCACAGATTAAATTCTTCATAATGTGCCAGTCACTGTCATTGCCACATTTCAGTATAGTAACGACTACAAGGACTATTTCTGCTGCTGTACTAATCACCTGGCTGCTGCTGTGATAAAGACATCACCACCAAGCAGCTTACAGGAGGACGAGTTTACTGTGGCTTATGGTGGCAGAGGAACCACCACAGAGTCCATCATGACAGGGAAGCATGGCAGAAAATACACGAGGAAGCAGGAGCTGCGAGCTGAGAGTTCCCATCTTCAACATACAAGCACAGAGCAGAGAGAAGTCCGCATGAGGGCAAGACTACAAATACCCAAAGTCTGCCCTCCAGGGATGCACCCCAACCAGTAAGGCCACGCTAAGCTTTCCCAAACAATGTCACTAAGTTAGGAACAAGTATTCAAATATCTGAGCCTAAGGGGAACATCCTCATTCAAACCTAAATATTAGTTTTCTGAAATTGGGTATCTAACCAAAGGTAGACAGTCATTTTTGTTCATGTATGTACGTATGTATGTATGTATATTTATATGCACACATGTTTGTACATGTATATATATACATTTGTTTCCAATATCTGTATCTCTACATATATGTGTATATCTATGTATATATGCACACATATATGCATATATATATGTATATATATATATATATATATATATACACACACACACACGTGTGCATATGAGTATAGAGGCTAGAGGTCAGCATAATATGTCTTCCTCAACTGATCTCCACCTTATATTTTGAGACAGGTTCTCACTGAGCCTGGAGCTAACCAACTTGGATAATTGGCCTGCCAATGAGCCCTGGGGTCCTCTTGTCTCTTACTCCCGACCACTGAGATTACCGGTACACCAAACATAGTTAATAAGCACATTTTAATGAGTTTGGAAGTATAAAGGACTGTGATATCATACACACACACACACACACACCTATGGATCTTTTAGTTCCTTTGTGGGCTTGTGTCTGTGAAAAAAAGCCATTAACATGAAACTTACCCCTGAACACAATTAGAGTGCACAGTAGTCTGTGTCTGACTGCATGTCCAAGGACTTAAACTTGATGTCGTAAAAGAAACTGCATGTGCTTCCATCATATCCACCATTGTAACACTATGGAGAGGGAGACAGATTTCCAGGGTGTCACTCTGGGCATCTGACAGCCAGTACTATGCACAGCTGGTGTTCCTCAAACAAGCCCATTTCTTCAACACATACATAGAAATACATGTATACGTATATGTGCATACATACTATATCTGATCATATTCCCAAAACACACTCATAATTTCCAGAAAGGTTGATAGCAGATAGTTAATCTATAAGTGTGTAACAAGGACATGAGCTCATTTGTGATAAGTAGAAGGTCAATCTCATTTTGTTTTTGGTTTTTTGCTTGTTTGTTTGCTTTGTTTTTCAAGACAGGGTTTCTCTGTGTTTGTTTGCCCCGCCCTGGAACTTCTCTGTAGACAGATTTACCTCACATGAAGAGATCTATCTCTGCCTCCAGAAGGCTAGGATTAAAGGCATGTACCACCACACTGGGCTAGAAGGTTACTTTTAGGTTGGTCTGTCAGACTAAGAAAGGCCTGAATTCTAAAGTTCAAGTTCTTATTTCTGGCCACAAGTGCAATACACATCTAATGAAATCTGCACAGGTACAGAACAGTGTAACACAGAATCCCTTTTAGCCACCTGTGAGCTGCCATTGTAAGTGTCTGACTCAATAGTCCACTAAGAAGAGCATAGCTAAGTTTTACTTGTGGCCATTGGAGGGCGAAATGACTTGTGACTTGCTTGCCTATGTGAGCCTTGGAGCTGAACTGTTTTCCCAATCACCTTCCCTTCCCCATAAAGAGCAGCCAGTCAGCAGCCACTGCTCATAACTGTAGGTAAGTGTTTCCTGTTCAGATTCCAGAGCTGATCTGGTAGCTGTCACAGAGAATGTCAGCTTTAACCACACCAGGGCTCAGTCCTACCTTCCCACCCTCCTCACCCTATCCCCAACTGCAAACTACCTGATAGGGTTTGGATTTTTAATATCTCAGGGGACATTCACATGCTCAGTGCTTGGGAGGATCTAGAAGCCTGGGACCTACGGGCCTAGCGGAAGGTTCTCGAGTCACTGGGGGCATGCCCTGAAGTTGACTGTGGGACCTGAGCCCTTCCTTTTCTTGGGCTCTTTTTCTTCCCAGCCATTGTGGACAGCTTGGCTCTACCACACAAATATGCACTGAAACCTCCAAAACTGACTTATAGGGAAACTTTTCTCATTTTATTAAGTTGATTATCTCTAGTATTTTCTTATAGTGCTGAGTCCCGAACAACACAATATTTAACTGTTTGAACCAAATGGGTGAGATAATTTTATGGTGAATGTAGATGAAAGATAAACATGATATATGGATTTATTAAAGCATTGGAACACTAAAACGAATTCTAGACTTCTTGGGAAATGCTGTATCTTATTACTTAACAGTTTAAAGATTTTTTTTTCTGATAGTGTCCTCGGTGTTCATAGGTTTGTGTAGAGGCAGTAAGCAGAAAGGCCATTATTTAGGACATGTGTGAATGTGGTCCGGCAACAGAATGTACAGGAGAAGCATCTGGGTGCTGCAGGGCTGAGATAAGGCAGTCTCTCTGTTAGGGCAAATGCAGTGAGGGGTCGGGGAAACTTTGGCCAGCCCGTGCCCAAATGTGCCCCTGACTAATTACATCATGCAACAGATTGAGTATAAGTTTACTGGGGGAGGGGAGATCAAAAGGCCATCTTGAAGTGAGAATATGGGGGAGAGATACAGACTGATAGGCAGATAGATGGAGAGACAGAGAGACAGAAAGAGGAAAGGAGAGAGAGAGAGATGAAAGAAAGAGAGATCTCGGGTGGCTTATCCTTCTCACCAACTTGGTCTTTCCCCAAGGAGTTCCCTGGAGACACAGCTCAATAGTCAACATTTTCTACTCAAGAATTTCTGAAGCTCACAGCTCTGGGACCTACACATATACTTAGTTCCTCTGAATACTGCCCAAGCCATTTTCCAAGTTCTAATGGACATGAATGTTTGCAAAACTCTTGACATGCTAGTCATTGTTACTGTAGCATTTCAGCATCTTCATAGCTCATAATCCAATGTGTACAATATATTCTATCTTATCACAATAACAAAGTTGTTACAACTGAACTTATACATGCAATTAAAAATCAAATAAAGGGGCTGGGGAGGTGAGTCAGTTCTTAAGAATGCCTATTGCCAAGGACCATTCATGTAGATAACCTAGGACCCCTGGACAGATGTAGCCCATGGCAGCTCAATCTCCAAGTGGGTTCCCTAGTAAGAGGAACAGGGGATGTCTCTGACATGAACTCAGTGGCTGGCTCTTTGATCACCTCCCCCTGAGGGAGGGTCAGCCTTACCAGGCCACAGAGAAAGACATTGCAGACAGCCCTGATGAGACCTGTTAGGCTAGGGTCAGATGGAAAGGGAGGAGGACCTCTGCTATCAGTGGACTGTGGGAAGGGCATGGAAAGAGAAGAGAAAGGGAGGGCAGGATTGGGAGGGGACTAGGGAGAGGGCTGGGATACAAAGTGAATAAATCACAATAAACAAACAAACAAACAAATATGCACAAAAAAAGAGTGTCTGTTGCTATTGCAGAGGACCCATGCTTTGTTCTTAGCACCCACCTAAGATGGTTCATCACTGCCTGTCATTTCAGCTCCAAGCTATGGGATGCCCTCTCCTGGCCTTAGTGGGCACCCATACCCACACTCAGGTGACTGGCAAATAGGAATAGGAGGGTGAAAATGTCTAAAATTCATTGTATAAAATATGAAATTTTCAAGCAATAAAGAATTTCGAAGTCTGTTTTCTGTAACTGAACCATTATGTTTCTATAAGGCAGTGGTTCTGAACCTTCCTAATGCTGCAGTCCTTTAGTACACTTCCTCATATTGTCATGACCCCTCAATCATAAATATTTTTTGCTACTTCAAAACTACACACACACACATACAAATAAAATAATTATTAAAATTGTTTATCTTTAAATAAGGGATTAAATCTTTGCTGAACATTTGAATCTGCAGGAGATATCATCAACATTTCTCAGAATTGATCATATGTTTTGATTTTATTATCATCAATGCTCAGAATGCTACTTTGTGTAAGTATGTAGTATAAATGGCTGAAGTGTGTTTAGGAATATTCTAGAAGTTATTAGAAGATCTGTCCTTATCACAAGATAAAATTAATTGAAGAACTTCTACAAAACTCTAAGTCAGCAATTCTAACAGCAACTTTTACAATCAAACATTCCAGAACAACCCAAGCCAAAGCCCCACGCTGAGGAATGGAAGAGAAGATTAGAAGTCTTTGTTTTCCCATAACTGGCGGAAGTTCTGAGAATGAGTGATGGTGAAGCGCCCGCCCTACATTAGGCAGCTGTGTCACTCCCACCGGAGCTTGGGGGAACATTGCAGAAGAAGGGATGGAAGACAAAGAGCTCGAGAAATGGGCATCTGTGCAGTAAGAAGATGCACCTGGATACAACATCATCACTGTAATCCTCATGGCCACAGGACTCATCTGCACACGCTCCCCACAAGACTGGGCCCCTCAACAGTTCCTCATGAGACCCAACCCTCCATGAGTTGTTCCGAAAGAAACAACTGTGAGTCATGTTCTGTAGCTTCTCTTGCTTGGGAAATGGGCCCCAACCATGTACGGGCCAAGAAACTCTAATTAAACTCAGTGGGCCACACACAGAGAGAAGACACGAAAGTACAAGAGGGCTTTGCTGGGGAGAAGGGCTCCAGAGCAAAAGGGGGGAAACTGAAAAACAGAAACTGGAGGGTAAAAAAAATGGCTAAAATTCATTACACAAATAGATCAAACTTTTACCAATAAAAGGTTTCGACTCTGTTCTCTGTGGTTGAACCATCTGTTTCTGCAAGGGAAGAAATCTGTACAATAAAGTATTGCCACTTACCACACACAGTAGTCCTGTGTGGGACAGCATTGCCTGGCATGTGAAGTGCAATGTGCGCCTGCTGGAAGAGCAGAAGCAGGGCTGCAGCGATGCCTCATGTGTGCTGCCAGGAACATCTCTGACTCAGTACACTGTGTCTCAAATTAAGTTGGTCAGAAACATTTCACTGTTATCACCTGTCTCTCCAACCTCCATAATCAGTTACACCCCTACATGGGGCTGTGAACTGGAGAGTAAGGAGGAGAGTCTGTAAGACTAACACTGCCCACTCCACTATCCCTTCAGACAAACAGGTCTCCTTACTGCCTTCCTCCTCACTCACTGGGCTCAGGCCACACTGGCCTTCCCACCACCTCTCTGACTGACCCCATTTCAATGAACACATCTATCAATCACCACCCAGTTTCATCAGGATAAAGTGGTTTTTTTGCATAATCTTTTAAAACTATACTGATCTCTTCATATCCTTTCAGGGTGAAAAGCACCAAATAGATACTTGAACAGCAATGAATGAAACAAAAATTGCTCACAGAGCCACAAAAATGTTTTTTCCCAAGGAGCTAGAATTTTGAGATTCAATGAATCCAGTTGAGAAAGAATGCAATAGTGGGAACATAATTATGCAAAATGGAGTGTTTGCTGTTTATCTGAAATTGAAATTTATCTGGGCATACTGCACATGGTCTAGAAACAGTAAGCACTCAAGTATTGACGGGACAAAAAGGCCAAGGCAATGACATCAGTGTTTATAGCCCTGCCTTCCATCTTCCCACTTGCTACCCTTATTGTGGAGAGGTCATTTGAGTCTCTCTCTATTCTTCCAAGGTAAGGAAGCCATAGATAATTGTCATCTCAGGCCTGGCTTATCATGCATGCACACTGAGCAGAAAAATCAAGACAGGTGGCCTAGTGGCAGGTGAGAGATATGGGTTCACACAAGTGCGTCCAGGAGGCAGCGTGTGCAGACTCTTGCAAAGCCCCTCCCCCATCCCAGGGGCCTCATTCTTTGCTGGCTACAATGCAGGCAGCCCTGCTTTCCATTTCCTTCTGTGCCATTGTTTTTTAAAAGCATCCTGGTCTCATGACCCTTCACAGTCTTAAAGGCCTCTGAAGAGATCTTTAAATATCAATCCTTATTACCTTATTAGAATTACAATAAGAGTGGCAAAAACATTTGTTCATTACTTCATTTAAAGTGCCACCACTGGGAAGGTATTATTTAAAATGACAATAACTGAGTAGCCATTTCTTGGTAAGATGAAAAACTTGCTCAAAATAACTACATTTTCTCAAACAAAAGAAAACAGTGAGACTGGTATTGTTTTACAGTTTTTCAAATATTTTTAGCAGCTGGCTGAGGAGAATACAGCCTGGTTCTCACATCTGCTCAAGCTCTTTCAGTGTTTTGTTTTGACTAATGAACGTGAAGGAAGCAAGACTTCATAGAGAGGTTCAATCAGTGAGGGTGGGCAGCAGCCATAATCTCTCAAGAAAAGCAAGTATTCTTCCTTGATTTGACAGCAGCAAGAGACAAGTGATAATTTGCTAAAAATCAGTGGCAAGGTGGAAATGGAAGTCGTAGTTAATGAGTTTAACTGTATACTCACAAAAAAAAAAAGAGTGAAAATAAACTAATGACATCATAGCGTTTGGGGAGAAAGTTGGATTGGTTAGTGCTTAGTTCTTTGTTTGCTTGCTTTTGAAACTTGACATAAAATGAAGTTACCTGAAAAAAAAGAGAGAGCCTCAATTAAGGGATTGCCTCCCTCAGTTGACCTGCAAGAAAGTCTGTGGAACATTTTCTCAATTAATGATTGATGTAGGAGGGCCCAGCCCACTCCTGAGAAAGCGGTCCTAGGTAGTATAAGAAAGCCATCTGAGCAAGCCATGAAGAGCAAGCCAGTAGGCAGCACTTTTCAATGTCCTCTGCATCAGCTCCTGCTTCCAGCAGTAGCCTTGAGTTACTGCCTTGGTCCCCACTGATAAGGGACTCTAATCTATAAGTTAAAATAAACACCTTCTACCCTAAGTTGGTTTGGGGCAGTGTTTCACCACAGCAACAGAGACTTGAGCCAGGGCGAAAGTGATGGTAATTTCACTGGCCTCCATCAGTCAAGGATGCTAAATGCTATCAGCTTTGAAAAGCTGCCAAGAGGAAAGCTGGGTAGAAAGGCAGTGAGAGAGTGAGTTTCCCTTTCAAAGAACAATAAAGAGAAATTCAAGGTCACGTTCAGCCACATGGACAGTTGCCCTGCCTCCCAATAGCACCTTTCTCAGTTCCTTGTGTCATCCCTTCTTTTACCATGGCCTGTGCCAATGCTGTTGTCTCTTTCTAGAGCATTGCTCACACATACTTAAGTAGTCTGCCAGCACCAGCTACACAAATAGGACTCAATTATGAAAGCAGCCAGACAAATAGGACGCCGCAGCTCACAGGAATGCATCTCAGGAATGCCTGTCCCTGTTAAAGTTAAACCTTCCTATCTGTCTCTCTGTCTATGCATTCATTTATTTACCCAAAGGACTACTTTATCTTATTACTTTGTTTGCTTTTTTTTTAATCTTCTTTCCATGCGTTCTCATAAAACTACCGCTACTTGATTTAAGTATGGTTGTAGTTGAAAGCTACACACAGCTTTCCTTACTCTGTGGGCCACTGCCTCTACTGTCATAGCTCCACACACATGCACAGACACTCGGCAAATACTTAGACGTGTGATGGACAGATACGTTTTAATAATGTTATAAAACTTTATATCAAAAGCGGAACTATTAGGAACTTTTTGTTTCGCTTTTCAATGCTCATCTCTCTTATCATATGGCCTCTAAAATGATTAGAAAACAAAGTGATACCCCCCCCACACACACACCACAGTTGTATTAAGAAGAGCTCATTATTATTTTTTCTTTATATTTTCTTAGAGATGAAAACAAGAAAAAATTTTCCAGGTCTTTAGATGTAACAGAATGGCTTAAATTAATTCTCTTGTTTTAATGAGACAGAAAAGTAGTTTCTTTCATTTGATTCTGAACTGTCATAGATTTAGAATGTGCTCTTGTCCTCAAAGATAATTTGTAGTAATGAAAATCCTCTCTGAGGTGTACTTTGTATGTGTTGGGAGTAGAGGGATACTGACTCTCCCTGCCTGCCCCTCTCTTCTCTCCCTCTCCCCTCAATATATACTCCTCTATGTCTCTCCTTCTTTCTCTCTCCCTCCCCTCCATGATTAGAAAGCCCTCAGCCATTTTTCTTTGTACCCACCGCTGTCTCGGTGCTTGACCTTTTGTGAGAACACGAGCAAGTGCAAGTTCAGCAACTACCAACACTGAGAGCCCATATGTCCTCTGGCTCTCGGGCTTGCAGCTTCATTCTTCCTATTTTGACTGCCACAGACATGTAGAGGACCTTCTCAATGGGCATGACAGCAGGGAGCGTGAATGGGTCTACAGGTCTTCATGGTCATCCTTTTTCCTTAGCTGCTACAACGATGGTTTTCCAGATCCTGTCTTGTACCTTCACTTGTCAGGCATCATCTCTGGGCAGGTAGCTACTGCACAGACAACCATGAGGCCCCAGAGCTGGCATAGGGCTGGCAGGGCAGCCGAGTGTGAAACATGAGCTCAGGAAAGAGACACATGCACCCAGATCACTAGTTTTTCAGTGAGTGTGTTTTATGGTTTTGGATAACTTTCCAGCATGCAGACTGAAAAAGGGACAGTAAATGTCCATGGTAAGCATGGTATCATTTTCAACTGTGTCACATAGGTTCTTAAAGTTTTAGTCTGCATTCTCCAAACCCTCACATGATCCTTTTTGTTTCCCCAGACAGAATTTTCATTACTAAGAACCAAATTCAAAGGTGCAGAGAAGGCACCATGAGCAGCACAAGAGATTCTTAGAAATGTAAAATCTCATGGAATCTGTCTGAACAAAGCATTCTCTGGGATTCTGATCTAGCAGATAGTGAATATTAGATGGCTACTTAGACACGGTCATGGAAATGATGAGGTTAAAACAGTACAGATCAGGCAAGAACAACTAGCACTATCATCTTCCTCGCCATACTAGAAGTGCCATCACCACTAGCAGGGTCCCAGAGAAGCCACGTGTGGGGACATCCTCAGTATCTGAGGCTTCTGCAGTTGCAGATTCCAAGATGTTCCCGAGCTGCTTTTGCTGAGGCATCTCTGAGCTTTGCAAGACTAAATAGGATGGGTTGGTCAACAACTAGAAGATGGGTGGGCAGGACATTCTTGCTGAAGCAGCTGGCAGGCTGAGGTTCCACACTAGGCCTGATGACAGCATAACTCCTGTAAGCTGGCTTTCAGATCTGTGACACTCCAGGCCTGTGAGAAGGTAGCTGCCTTCTTGGAAATCCCTCAAGCCTCACTGTGGAGGTGGGAACCCTCCCATCACCAGCTCTATCCCCTTGCAGACAGGCAACCCAGCCATCTTAGAAGTCAACCTGGCCGTCCCCAGGGAGCTTCAGATCCTCACACCCAGACAACAAGTTGACCACTGCTTTATGGAAGATCTAAGCATGGAGCCACCAGAGCTGCAACACTGAGTGTTCACTGATGTTTTCAGCCTCTGAGTTTGGGGGTGATTTGTTAGGCAGCAAAGGGTAACCAGGGAGATAAGGCAAAGAACTTGCTGATTTAGGTAGAAAGGTCAGCTGTGTAAAGGTCTCAGATGAAGCTGATTACAAACAAGCCACTCTAACGCAGCAAGACCACCTGGAACATAAGCACACCCTGGCCTTGGACAATGGCTCTACTCGCAGCAAGATGAAAGTGCAGCTTTAAAATCGCATGATTCATCCATATTGCCGGATGTTAGAAACAGCTTGTAATCTCAGGGAAGCCTTGTGACTTAACACAAACTGCCCTTTTTGTCATTTTAAACCTACAGAAAAGGGTTGGAGACCGCACATACTTACTGAACACCTGCTGGCTTTTCCCACTGTTACTATCATCCACAGCCATGGGATAATTGTCAAAGCTAGGAATCTAACACTGTGTCTACCAGTGTTTTAGTAGACACAAGTATTCAAAGTCTCACCTTGCACTTATGTCAGGTGTTACCCGTTTTTCTGCTGATGTTTTTCTTCTGGTCCAGGATCCAGGCCAAGTCTTACATTGACTATGAGTTCTGTGTCACCATAGGCTTCTCCATCTAAAATAGCTCCTCTTTCCCCTACTTTTTTTTTTCTGTCCTTCACAGTTGGGAAAGTAGTTTGTAGAATATTCTTCCATCTCGGTTTGTCAGACTTAGGTTTAGGTTTTAGATTTGAGAGGAAATGTCTCAAAGATAACATATCAGTGCTGTCATGTGACTAGCCTGTGCCTGATATTGGTGGGGATCACAACACTGTCTCCTTGCTGAATAAGTAGCTGAAGTGGTCACGGGATTAAAGAGTTGTCATCCCTTAATAAGCACTTCATTGAGATATCTCATAGCTATGTCAGCATAATTTCACCTTAAACTTCTACTCACTTCTTTCTGCCATCAGCACCCAGCATTCAATGTCTCTATTGGTTATTTTTCTGTCCCTGTCATTCCTTCCTTGTTAATTTTAACTCTTTGGAGGGAGGTTGTAATTTTATTTTGGCTTGGTTTGTTTGGCTTGGTTTTTTGAGACAGGGTTTTCTCTGTGTAGCCTTGGGTGTCCTAGACTTGCTTTGTAGACCAGGCTGGACTTGAACTTACAGAGATCTGCCTGCCTCTGCCTCCCTGAGCATTGGGATTAAAGGCCTGGGCCACCACACCCGACTTAATTTTAACTCTTTTTTTTTTTAATTTTATTTTTCTTTATTAATTACATTTTACTCACTTTGTATCCCCCCAGTGGTTACCTCCCTCCTCCCGTCCCAATCCCTCCCTTCCTCCACCCTCTGCATGCATACCCCTCCCCAAGTCCACTGATAGGAGAGAACCCCTTTTCCTTCCTTCTGATCCTAGTCAATTAGGTCTCATCAGGAGTGGCTACCTTATCCTCTTCTGTGGCCTGGTAATGCTGCTTCCCACTCAGGGGGAGGTAATTAAAGAGCAGGCCAATCAGTTCATGTCAGAGACAGCCCCTGTTCCTATCACAATGGAACCCACTTGGATACTGAACTGCCATGGGCTACATCTGTGCAGGGGTCTTAGGTTATCTCCATGCATAGTCCTTGGTTGGAATAGCAGTCTCAGGAAAGACCCCTGTGCTCAGATTTTTTGGTTTTGTTGCTTTCCTTATGGAGTTCCTGTCCTCTCCAGATCTTACTGTTTCCCACTTCTTTCCTAAGATTCCCTGCACTCTGCCCAAAGGTTGCCCATAAGTCTCAGCATCTGCATTGATAGTCTGCAGGGCAGAGCTTTTCAGAGGTCCTCTGTGTCAGGCTCCTGATTTGTTCCTTCTTTTCTCCTTCTTCTGATGTCCAGCCTCTTTGCCTTTCTGGACAGGAATTGAGCATTTTAGCAAGAGTTCTCCCTCTTGATTAGTTTCTTTTGTTGTACATATTTTAGTAGGTTTATCCTATATTATATGTCTATATGGGTGAGTATATATCGTGTGCATTCCTCTGCTTCTGGGATAACTTACTCAGGATGATCTTTTCCAGATCCCACCATTTACCTGCAAATTTCATGATTTCCTTGTTTTTATTCCATTGTGTAGATATACCACAATTTGTGCATCCATTCCTCCACTGAGGGGTATCTGGGCTGTTTCCAGCTTCTGGCTATTACAAATAAGGCTGCTACAAACATGGTTGAGCAAATGTCCTTATTGTGTACTTGAGAATCTTTTGGATATATGTCTAGGAGTGGTATATATGCCTAGGAGTGGATCTTGAGGAAGCACAATTCCTAGTTGTCTGAGAACTCATTGGCACAGGGGACAACTTCCTGAACAGAACACCAACAGCACAGACTCTAAGAGCAACAATCAATAAATGGGATCTCATGCAACTGAAAAGCTTCTGTAAAGCAAAGGATACTGTCCTCAGAACAAAACGATTGGGAAAAGATCTTCACCAACCCTATATTTGACAGAGGGCTAATATCCAGTATATATAAAGAACTAAAGAAGTTAAACAGCAAAAAATTAAGTAATCCAATTAAAAAATGGGGTACAGAGCTAAACAGAGATTTCTCAATAGAGGAATATCGAATGGCAGAGAAACACTTAAAGAAATGCTCAACCTTATTAGCCATCAGGGAAATGCAAATCAAAACAACCCTAAGATTTCACCTTACACCCATCAGAATGGCTAAGATCAAAAACTCAAGAGACAACACATGCTGGAGAGGTTGTGGAGAAAGGGCAACCCTCCTCCACTGCTGGTGGGAATGTAAACTTGTACAACCACTCTGGAAAGTAATTTTAACTCTTATGTGAGGAAGAATTCCTCTTTCTTCTCTTTCATTTCCTTATTCAATTCTCTATTTTTTTTTTTTTGGCAGCCAGGATTATGTATAGTTTGGTTATGACTAAAGACTCTCAGCATGCACTTTCCTAGGCTCCATCATGAGGCGGGTGGGGGAGGGTCTCCCTGCGGCTGGTGCTCATCATTTTCAGACAAGCTTCTATCTGGGCTTCTCTTGTTCACATTCTTACTTCAGTAGTTATTCAGACTTGTCTTGTCCTTTTTAGGTAGACACTCGCAAGTTGGCATTTTATTGAATATTGAGGTTTAAGTTCTCAATGCTACATCTCGGGAATTCTACCCACTTTAGGTTTAGGCATGGAGGCAAGTCAAGTAGTGCTAAGGTTATAAAGATGCCTTCCACTGCTTCACGTTCTCATGTAGAAACCAGAAAACTCGTATTGCATTTTATTAATTTATTGTGTGTGCATGCAGAGTTCAGAGCACAACTTGCAGGAATATGTAAATGCCTTTTTTACGTTGAGCCATTTTGCTGGCTTCTCATTTGGAGGTCCTATATTTTTAATTATTCCTTTTGCTTATATGTATTTATAAATCTGTGTGAATGTAGCCGTGCGTGTGCAGGTGCTTGCACAGGCCAGAAGAGGACACTAGGTATCCTGGAGCTAGACTTACAGGAAGTCCTGTGCTACCTGACATCTGCGCTAGAAACCGAACTCTGGTGCTCGGGAAGAGCAGTGAGTGCTCTTAACTGCACAGCCATCTCTCCAGCCTTTGTGGTACATTTCAAAATGGAAGTGTATTATTTTGCTTCTATTTAGACAGAGGGGAAGGATGGAAAGTTCCAGCGAGTCACCTTAATGTCAGTATCACAGCAGACTCAGGCTGACCAGCATACCTGTGTCAGGAAGACAACCTTGGAAGTGACAGCAGGCAAACATGGTGCTGAAGACACATGGAAAAGGCATATGGAGGAAGGGGCACTGAGTAGCTTGCAAAGGGGAGAGAATCCTAAGGAATGGAAAGTTACCGAAGCATCCCAGAGAGCATTAATGAAAACTTCCTTCCAAACAGACAGCTCAGAAAAATAAGAGCTGATTTACAGTATCACTCTGGCTTCTCTCAAAAGCAAAAGACACACGTCATCCCTTCCAATCAGTTCTCTTAGGAAAAAAATATCTTGATGGACTGAGCAATTTCATTTTAAATATGCAGAAAACCATATCTGCTCATATATTTTTCAGAATGTTTTCCTTCTTGCATTAAGGAAGTGAAAGCACTGGGCAGAGAGTAGCTGATAGGTCAGCGATTACTTCATTTTTGCTCAGAAACAATTCTAAAAAAAATGTTTAAATCCTATAACATAAGAATTATTTGTAGATCTGCTGTGTTTTTGAGATACCGAAACCTCTGGTTCCTAAGGTCTTCAATAGTTATTAGCATCTTGGTGCTTCTGTAGTGTCAACAGCAGACAAAAAATAGAAAAGAGATAGAGACAGAAGTAAAATGTGGGTTTCATAGTGGGCCCTGCTGTGAACTGTGATGCTCAGAGTTCAGGAACAGTCTTGGTGTTAAGTGTTTTCCCTTGGTCCCTGGTTCATTTTAGATGTATCACCTGCTTCATGCCAGAATGTTCAGGCAATAGCTTCACTGCAGATCTAACAGTGAAGACGAAGCAACAAAGTCCTCTTCTCTGTTTTAAGACTTCAGTTTTATTCATATGCCTGCGTGTGGTTATATGCATGTGGGTGCAATGCCTGCTGAGGCCACAAGAGGGCACTGGATTCCCTGAAGCTGTACAGATGTTGTAAGCCACCTGACATGGGAGCTGAGAATGATCTCATGTCCTCTGCCAGGGCAGTATGTGCTTTTACCCTCTGAGTTGTCTCCCACGCCCTGCCCACCTGACTTTTTGAGACAGGGTCACTCTCAGGCCAGGATGTCCAGTCAACACATCTCAGGGGTCTTTTTATTTATTTATACTTTCCTAGTGCTTGGATGACAGACCTTTTTTTTTTTTAACATGGGTGCTGGGGGTTTGATTGGTATGTACGTTGTTGACTGATCCAACAATTTAGCTCAAGAAATGGACACACTCACGATTAACTAATAACAATAACACTGAATTCATCTGTGAAGCTTAAAGTACAAACTCCAGCAATGGTAATGCTGCCATAGTGGAGCAGCTTCCTCATGAGAGCTGTGGGCTGCAGCAGCAGTATCGCCTGCTCCAGTCTTCCATGTGCTCTTTGCAGAGACAGTCAAAGGGAGGGGATTGCATGCCACTCAAGAATAGACTACAAGACTTAGAGCCTGAAAGTGTGGGTTCAGGCTCTGATTCTGGTTCTAGCCTATGATTTTGAGTAAATTACTTGATGAGAATGCTATATGAGAAACAGGAGTGCTTGGATCTTCCCACAATGTCAGAATAGAAACAGACTATAGGCATGCTGGTTTCAAGGAACAGCCACTTAACAGGCAGTCCTGCTTTGTGTCACCCTGCTGAGGTGAACGCAGCTTCTTTTAGTCCAAGCTTAATAATTAATACTAACCAGCACATCACAGACCATACAGCAAATGTATCTGTACATACGTGTATACGTGGGTTACAGAATGGCTACATAGGGTCAGAGAGACTACAGCAGAGTTCAAGAGGCTTTAGAATTTGGCAGATGGGGCTATAAATAGAGTCTGTTGATAAGGTAAGAGGCAGAAGCCAGCTGCAGGTAGAAGGGGAAGTACCAGGAGCAGGTGACTGAGTGCCACAGGGCTGAGAAGGCACTGTAGAGCTTGGTCCCGCTGTGAATGTGAAGGGGCGGGACTGGGTCCAGGAGAAGAAGTGTGTGGGTGAGTGGACTGAGGTCCAGACGGGTAAATAGGCAGGCAGCCAGTGGCTCCCCTGATCAGCCCTGCTTTCCACATTCTTACACAGTAGTTACCTCTTGAATTGCTCTCTCATTTCCTGTCTTCTGCTTCCTGGGGAACATGATGGAAGAGAACACCCACCTCTAGGGAAGTCCTTGCCACCTGTGTGTCCTGTCTCACCCATCTGCAGCTGCCAGGGGCCCTAATTGCCTCCTGGCTCTTGTCCCACTTCCTTCAGTCTCTTCTCATGTTATGTCCATTGTGACTCTGTGAGAATGTCTATTACCCCATGTCCCCACTGATCTCAAAATAATTGTCTTTGGCTGTGACATAATGAACCCAGCCTCCATCCCTCTTCCACCCAGACTCTCTCATCTTCTCAATCGAATATCTTCTAGTGGATTAAGTAAGTTCTTAGGCCCAGTTTCTCTGCTGTGATTTTCAAACACCCACGTGCCTCCGCAGTCCCATTCACACCAATAAATGTATGTGTGGCAGCCTTCCTACTTCCAGGAATGAGCCACTTACCAGTCAGAGAGAAAAAAAGAAAACCAGAAATGAGATAAGAGATCACTGACATAGATTGCATTTTTATTCACTTTACTGCATCTTTCACCTATTATATGCCAACTCTTACTCATCATTTACTAAGATTAAATAAAACCACTTTACCAATTTTTTTTTTTTTTGTCTCCAGGTCTCTGCTAACATAAAGTCATCTTTTCTATGGCAAACTCTCCAAAATACCAGTCAAAACATTGAAATTACCCGGGGCATCCTCTCTGCCTTCTACAATGAAAATCAGGAAAATTGTCTTCTTTTTCTTTCTTCCTACGAGAAAATACCCCAACAATTGCAACTTGGATTACTTGGCGCACAATTCCAGGTTTCAGCCCACAATAGCAAGAAAGTCATGGTGATAGGAGCTTCAGATCGCCAGTCCATATGGTCAGAAGAGAACAATAACTGAATGCCATGCTCAACTCTTTTTCTACTCTTACGAGAGAATGGCGCCCCATGTCAATTAAGATAATGCACTACAAACATGTTCACAGGCAAGACTCTAAATAATGTTTCATAGACACCTCCTTCATAGATAATTCTATATTACGCCAAGTTGGCCAGCAAAATTACTCATCACTACTATACCCCTTTTCAACTTTACACATAAACACATCACTTTAAACCATAGCCTTGTACCCTTTGTCCTCAAAGTCCCATGTTTATTAAAGAACATAGAGTAATGTCAACTTGTAAAAATCCCAAATCTTCAAAATTTCCACATTTAAAAGTCAAAAGTCCATGGGCTACTACAAAATAATAATTCAAGCTACATACTTCCAAAACATAATAGCACAGAGTAAACACTTCTGCTTTAAAATGGGAAAAAATAGGGCATAGCAAGTAATGATCACATTGAAATTCCAAGTCCAGCAGGGTAAAGAGCAAACGCTGAAATTCCATATCTAGCATGTAGAGCTTGTCATGAAATCAGCTGGACTCCAAGAGGATGGGGCAGCTTCACCTTGCCAGCTCTGTCACCCCCAGCACACGGTGTCTCTCTTAGGTCTGCTCAGGCTGCACTTGGAGCTCTCCTCGGAATAAGTTCCACAGTCCTGGTGACTCTGGTATCCTGGAGTCTCAGAAGTACCTGAAGGTTCACACAGTGGTCTCTCAGGACTTTTTCGTGGTGACTCCAATCTGTCACACATTGCCTGAGCTCAGATGACCCCCTCAGCCTTGCATCTGTCGTGCTTTCAAAACCACTACCACGTGAGAAACATTTACAGCACTGCAAAGTTTTGCTGCCCATTTGACTGTGTATCTTTCAATCTGCCCAATCTGACCAAAAGTAAGATAAACAGATAGAAATATACTGTTAACAACACATGCTGTAATCCATTTTGTAAACATACATAGAAAGATTGTTTTTTTAATAAAGAGTGAGTATAATTAAGAATTAAAAAATTATGCTTTTATACAGATCATCATCTTTAAAGGATACTTGTGTAGGGCTGTACAGGAACTGTGGTGCTGGAGTAAATATGACTTGAGGAAACCTACCTAGGTGACCACAAGTAATGCAGTTTGAAGGATAACACTGAGTTTCTCTCAGTGTGTTTTCTTACATACAAAATAGCAATAATAACATGTTTAAAGTATATACGTTTTACATATCTTAAGGTAATCACCAGAGAGTATTTGGTGTCTACCAGAAACCTCACAGCTTGTTCCTTAGCTATCCTAAGCTAATACTGACTATAAGAGCTCAGATTTCCTGGGACTCAGTGTGTGAGACATGACGCTGTATGCTTGGTGTGTGTTGCTTTTTAGTTCTCACAGAACCTACCTGTGGTGAGCATCAAGATTAGCTGATTAAAAATGATTTTCTGGTATTGCATATATTAGATTTGATGGTATTTCTGGACCGCTGGGATAACTTCTGGCCAGTGAGTCGTGATTATGCTAAATGTCTAATGGCTGACATGAAATTCTTCCTCTGGGGCTCTCATTCTGGAGACAAAATACATTATTGATGGTGACAGGAGGATACCAGAGCAAGGACAGTGGCCAGTCTGCCCTGCTGCTCCCGTGGACAGGTAGCTTGAATGAAGAATAGAATGCTCAGCGTAACCCTACGGAGCTTGAGGCTCTTTAATTATGACAGTGTTTTTAGCCCCTCTTGACTGACATGCAACCTCCCTGCATTTTATTATTCCCCAGAATTATTTTACGGATGAAAAGACTGAAACTTGGGATGCAAAAGTGATTTCCCTGTGGCCTCCCAGCAAGTCAGCGGCAGAGTTCAGCTTCTTTTTCTCTTTACATTTTCATTAAACCACCAGTTTCCTTTCCCCATATGTCACATTTTCCTGTCTTACAAATAAACCTAGTCCAAACTCAATTCTATGAGCTCAGTGTTGTTCAAACAAATTCCAACTGATCTCACAAACCTTGAATTTTTACTTAATCTATTTCAAGTGTCAGCTCACATTTATATATTCTCTGGCATTGGTTCTATGGTATTTCCGTGAGAGAATTGTTGCTTTGAGGAGCATAAAGCCCTCAAGAGGACAGTGCTTCCTAACAGCTCCCTCCATCCATCTCCCCAGTAGTCCACACACTGCAGACTCCATGTCATCCTGCATGAAGAAAAGGCATTTGGAGGCTGCTGGAAAGATGGCTCAGTGGTTAAAAGCTCTTGACGATCTTGTTGAAGAGCAGGTGTTTGTCCCCAGCACCCACATGGTATGACATGACTGTCTTTAACTACAGTTCTATGAAATCCCATTTCCCCATCAGCATAATACATACATGCAGGTAAAGTATTCACACACATAAAGTAAAAATGAATCTTTCTCTCAAAAAAAAAGGTCTTTCCTCAACAGGATCAAGTTTCTAAACAGTTATTGCTTCGTTTCTATATAATAATTAGAGATATTTAGTCTCATCTTTCTATGTCTTTCTATATATTTTTCTTTTCTGATTATCCTGTTTGACTTTTTTTTTTTTTTTTGTAAACTTAACACAGATTTGAGTTATCTGGGAAGAGAATTTCGAAATGCCTCAATTGAAAAAATGCCTCAATTGGATTAGCCTCTAGAAAATTTGTAGGACATTTTAAAATCATTGTTAATGACTGGTTTAAGAGGGATCACTCCATTGTGAGCAATCCCATCACCATGGAGGTAGTCCTTGGCTGTATAAGAAGGAACACTGTTGTGGGTGTTAGTGTTTACTATTGACTTATCTTTTAGTTAATCAACAGTTTTCCGAAACCAGCTGTATACCCAAATCACCACACAGAAACTGGGATTTTTTTTTTTAAATCCCAGTTGTTTTTTTTTAAATTTAGAGCTGGGCAATAGTTACTCCATCATAAACCTTCAAGCCCACTCCTACCATTCAGATTTTATCCATTATACTTGCTTTTAGTCGTATCTTAGGTCCTGTTCATCTTTCCACATGGTTCCAAGACCTCTCCTCTGGATTCTCTGCTCCTCTCCTCTGCTTCCTCTTTCTCCATTCTGGACCAGGATATCCCACCTTCTGTGATCAGTATGGGAAATATCCAAAATAAATATGACCATAGACAAGGTTTGGGTGAGCACACAGTCAGCTCATTCTTTAATTTTAGAAAACTCAAATGGTATCTCTACATTTGAGAAATGGGAAATGATGGAGCTGGAGAAATGTCTCAGTAGTTGAGAATACTTGCTGCTCTTCCAGAGGACCTGAGTTTAGTTCCCAGGCTCCCTCCACATAACAGGTAACAAGTCCTTTTCCAGGTGCTCCAACACCCTCTTGTCTCCATGGCACTTACACATGGCATATATATAAATATTTGCACGTAAATAAAAATAAAAATGGAACCGAAAAAGAACCGAAAAAGAAGTCTCTATTTATAATCTTTCTTTTGTCCCTCCACTTTCCTTTCTTATCTCCTTCCTTCCTTCTCCCTCTTTTCTTCCCTTTCTTCTCTTCTCTTCTTTTTTCTTTCTTTCTTTCCATTTTCTCTTTTTGAGACAGGGTCTCAGTATCCCAGACTGGCCTCCAATTGGCTAAGCAGCCAGGGATGATATGGAATTCTTGATCCTCCTGCCTCTACCTCTCCAGTGCTAGGACAACAGTCATGTGCCAGAATGCCTAGTCTATTTAGTGCTGAGATTAAACTTAAGGCTTTGTCCATGCTAGGTCAACGCTCTATTAAGTGAGCGATACATTCTTCCCAGGGAGCCCTTCTTAGTAATTAAATGAGTTAGAGAAAGGAAAAGCATTTCAAAAAGCTGAAAAGCAAAGCAAACATAATGCATTATTGTTATCACACTCTTAAAATGATTTGAGGGGGAGCCGGAAGGAGAGTGTATGATGTATGATCATATGTTCTATGTAGGTGAGTAGAAAAGTATATAAGAAAAAACCCACGAAGACAGAGCATATTTCTTTAAGACACATAAATTCTTCAAAAATAGCTCTTCTTGAGTAAATCATATACTCACTCTCCAGAAACACATATGCGTGTTATTGTTGCTGTTGATAATGATGTCGTTGTTGTTATTGATGTCGCTGTTGTTGTTGGTGGTGGTGGTAGCAGTAGTTAAATGATAAATGCCTGCAATCGAGTATTTGAACACTTAGTTCCAGCTTAGTGGTGATGTTTGGGGTGGGGAGGGATTAGAGCCGTTAGTGGGTGGAGACTTGCTGTAGGAAGTACATTACTGTGAATGTGCTTTGAAGGTTCATAGCCTCGCTCCACTTCCAGCTCCCTTCTTCCTATGTACAATTGAGTCACGAGCAGTCAGCTTCGTGCTTCTGCTGGCATGCCTTCACCACCATTATGGAAAACTAGCCCACTGGGATCTTTAGCCAAAACAAAATGTTCCTTAAGTTGCTTTTGCTCAAGATGTTTTATCAGAGACAAATAAAGAAATTACTATAATAGAAAGTCAACTAATTTTCAAAAGACCTGTCAAGTTAATCAGTGTTGGAAAACAGAGAAAGGAGGGAATTCAGGTAGAACCTTGCTATGATAGAGGATACATGCCTGTATTAGTAAGGGTTCTATAGGAAAACAACTTTTATAATCTCTCTCTCTCTCCGTGTGTGTATGTATGTGTATGTATGTATGTATGTGACTTCTTAGTATGACTTTCAGAAAACATATAGATAGATAGATCAATAGATAGATAATTATATAGAGATGGGATATATATATATATATATATATATATATATATATATATATATAT
>NW_026592118.1:11306063-11312913 GCF_907164565.1 Psammomys obesus
ATATATATATATATATATATATATATATATATATATATATATATGATCTATTATGACTATACAGTCTGTGGCCTAGCTAATCCAACAATGGCTGTCTATCAATGGAAGGTCCAAGAATTCAATAGTCGCTCAGTCGAAGAGTCTGGATGACTCAGCTGGTGTTCAGCATATCCAAAAGAAGTAGGCTGTAATGCCAGTGAAGAAATGGACTTTCCAGCAAGAGCAAAGGCAAGAGCAAGTGGGCCAAGAGCAAACCCTCCTTCTTCCATGTCTGTACATAGTCTTCCAGATGAAGACATGGCCAAGATTAGGGTGGTTATTCCCACCTGAAAAGATCAGGATTAAAGGTATGTCTTCCCACCTCAAAGATCTGGACTAGAAGTGGATGTTCCCACTTCAAATTAAGCAAAAAACCATTCCAAGTGTGACCCTCAGGTTTTGGCTTTTAGTTAGTCCCATGGGTAGTCAAGTTGACAGCCAGGAATAGACATACAACACCTTAGTAGAAGTGTGCCCTCACTGAGGAAGAGGGAACCAGTACAGCCCAGTGTAAGAACCCGAAGTTAGCTCCAAAGCCAGGAAGATTTCTTAGGCAGGAATGTGAACTTCTCTACATACATTTGATTGTAGCAGGGTACTAAGTTTATAGTCACAGAATTTTTCAATAGCTTTGTGGCCATAATAAGAATAAGAGCCTTGGGCTAGGGGTTTAGCCTAGCTGATGCTTACCTGGCATGGGGAATAAACCAGGCATGGTGGCACATGCTTCTGATCCCGCCTACTCCCAGTTGGTGTGAGAGGAGCAGAAGTTCAAGGTTATCCTTAGCTACATAGGGAGTATGTACATAGGGAGTCAGCCTCAGCTACAGAGGAGGAAGAAAAGGAGGGATGGAGAAAGGGAGGAGGAGAAAGAGAGAGAGGGAAAGAAATAGAGAGAAGAGATTCCATTTTTCTCCCACGCACTTCCCTAATTAAATTTTTGTTTCTCAGAAAACACAGACACCCTAGCTCCAAAGTCCTCTCCATGGGATAAATTAAAATGTGAAGAAAGCAAGAGAGCAATTAAATAGATGAGTGGTGGGAACAGATAGAGCAGAGAGAGACAGAAGAATTCACCTACACAACTATGAAGCTTGGCTATCCCTGAGATTGGATGAGTGAGTCAGCAAACTCAGTTCCCTGAAGAGCAGAAAGTACCATCCAAGCCTAGAAGGCTCCTAACCAAGAAGAGGTGGTATCTCAGCTTGAGAATAAATGTAGAAGAAAGCCAATGTCCCTGTATGAAGACCACCAAGCAGGAAAAACCTCTTATTTGAGGGAGAGTGGTCTGTCTTTTTTAATTTTTTTATATTAATTATAGTTTATTCACTTTGTATCCCAGCTCTAGCCCCCTCCCAATCTCAACCTCCCTCCTTCATCTTCTCCCATGGCCCTCCCCCAGCCCACTGATAGGAGAGGTCCTCCTCCCCTTCCATCTGATCCTAGTCTATCAGGTCTCATCAGGAGTGGCTACATTGTCTTCTTCTGTGGCCTGATAAGGCTGTACCCTCTCCCTGAGGGGTACGTGATCAAAGAACAAGCCAATCAGTTCATGTCAGAAACAGTCCCTGTTCCTATTACTAGGGAATCAACTTGAACATTGAACTGCCATGGGCTACATCTGTGCCCATGGCACAGGTTATCTCCATGCATGGTCCTTGGTTGGAGTGTCAGTCTCAGAAAAGACCCCTGTGCCCAGATTTCTTGGTTTTGTTCCTCTCCTTGTGGAGCTCCTGTCCCCTCCAGGTCTTTCTATCTCCCCCTTCTTTCATAAGATTCCCTGCACTCTGTCCAAAGTCTGGCCGAGTCTCAGAATCTGCTTTGATTCTCTGCTGGGTAGTCTTTCAGTAGCCCTCTGTGGTAGGCTCCTGTCCTGTTCCGTTTTCTCCCTCTTCTGATGATCCTCCCATTTGACTTTCTGAGTGAGGATTGATCATCTTACCCAGGCTCCTCCTTCTTGCTTAGCTTGAGTGAGGTATCCCAGAAGCAGAAAGACACACATGGTTTATACTCACTTATAAGTGGATATTAGACATATAACATAGGAGAAACATATTAAAATCTGTACACTTAAAGAAGTGGTCTGCCTTTATTGTCACTGAGGTGATTAGACAAGGCCCAGAACACTGGGGAGGTTCACACCCTAGTAATTCAAGAAAAATTATAGCCTGTCATGCTGAAGAAGATCATAGCCCATCACTCAGAGCAGGGGGACCAGGAACCGCCATATTGAGGAGTACTATGCCTTGTCACTCTGAGGAGGAAAACAGTCCATCACTCTGAGGAAGATCATCACCTCTCACTTTGGGGAAGACAATAACCAAAATCTCTGTGAGAAAAACTATAGCTCTTTCTTGGGAACATCAAGACCCAAAGCATTTATGCCACTCATTCTACCAGTTTAAAGGTTAACTGGATCCAAAACATCTTCACAGAAATATCTAGAATATTGTAGACTGTATATCTGGGTCACTGTGGCCTAGTCAATTTGCTACTTAAAAATAAGTATCAAATAAGTATCACAGTTGCTTTGGGGGCTGGGGGTATACAGGCCATACGCAGGTTTTCTGAAACAGATCAATGGACCCCTTTAACTGGGTGCAATTTCAGATGTTCCAGCTCTGAGCATGAACTTTACAGGGATTAGACATGAGGGAAGAAAATTAAATGTTCTAGAGTTAAGAAGATGGCAGTAACCAGCACGCACTGTATCTGAGAGATAGAGGATCTGAAACTCCGAAATTGGTGAGTGGAGGGGTAACTGAAGTCAGAAAGCTGACATTGAGGCTTCCTGAAAGAGAGAGGACATCACATGAGCTGAGCCCATTTAGATTCAGGTCACCCGTGGACTTCTCTGGGGACAGAGAGTGGTGAACATCAGAACCGCTTTCACTTTCCCATTTCGGGCCTCCCTCCTCCTCCATGGAGTCAGCCCACAGAGACTCTTAGAGACTCTTAGAGACTCCAGAGACTCTTAGCACAGAACTCACTGTCTGGGGACTGAGACAGCAGAGACGGGGCTCCAAGCTCCTCAGCCGTGGCTGCCAGCTATACCAGCCTTCCAGTCCCAGATCTGCGGTACCATCCTTCTGGGTCCCAGGTCTTTGAGCAGCTGTACGGACTCCACAGGGCCTCCCAGCCAGTGACTGTATACACTGCCCAATCCCTCAGTGGCGGACAGCAGACTGTACAGCCACCAAAGTTGCCAGACCGGCCAAATCACCCAGGTACACCAGGCCCATTGGGCCACCTAGGTCTGTGGGTCACTGTTGTGGTTCCCCAGGATTTCCCACCAGGCACCTGGACCATCCTCCCAGTTCTGTGGCTGCAGCTGGACTCCCAAGTTTGGCAGCTGCAGCACCACTGAGCTGAAGGAGCTCCTAAACCCTCATTTGACCCAGCAGGCCCCAAACTGAGAGTAGAGAACAGGGGAACCCCTGTGCTTTCGATTTGACCTGCTATAGAGTGAATGCACCTTCAAGTGCCTGCAGAGCCCCAGGGTCCTTCTAAGCTAGCAGCCAGACATCAGATCCCTCCCCCCCCACACACCCATTGTGGGAAACAGAGGGACAGTGTTCTCAACATTGAGGCCTCTGTTCTATGGGTCTACCAGTAGAGTCCAGGCAAATAACTCCTGGAGGGCAGACAGAGCTAAATACCAGTGGCCTGCAGGCCGTTGAGGTATTCAGGGAATCTGCACAAGCCAATTGCACCTGTGAAGACTTCAAGTGCCTGCAATCCCTCTGGTGCCTGCACAGTGCCCCTGCCACACACTTCAGGCATCTACATTTTCTGACACCCTGTCTGTCAAGGCACACTTCCTTGCGTACACACACACTTACACGCTTGTTCCCATTTGTCCTTCTGCTCCCACCAATCTTTCTCCCTTAGGTACAGCTGAATCACCAACACACACTGTCAAACCACTGGACCTCTCTCATCTTCCTGAAGAATTCTCGAGACACCAGAGAAAGACAGTACCAGTCTGAACTGCAGAATCCAGGACAAACAGTGAAGGTTACAGATAAGCAAATGGCCAGAGGTCAGCATAAGAACACATCCAACAAAAATCAGGACATCATGGTGTTACCAGCAACCCCAAAAATCAATGGATACTCCAATTCACCAGAAACACAGGAAAATGATTTTAAAGCTATGCTTATCCAGTTACTAGAGGCACATAAAGAGGAAACA
Organism: Psammomys obesus; assembly: GCF_907164565.1. Taxonomy (NCBI): domain Eukaryota; kingdom Metazoa; phylum Chordata; class Mammalia; order Rodentia; family Muridae; genus Psammomys; species Psammomys obesus. The sequence goes on from NW_026592118.1 coordinate 11,310,297, forward strand.
AACAAATCTCTCCAAGAAATAGCCACACAAATGGAAGCAAATAAAGAGGATATGAACAAAGCTCTCAAAGAAACACAGGCAAATGTAGCCAAACAAATAGAGGCACAAGTAGAGGCACAATTAGTGGTATATAGAGAGGAAACCAACAAAAAAATAGACACCATCAGAGAGAGACAGGAATCCACATTCAAACAGATGAAGGAAATGGTGCAAGACATGAAAACAGAATTAGAATCAATAAAGAAAACACAAACAGAGAAAACCCTGGAGCTTAGAGAAAAGATCAGGAAGCACAAAGGTAAGCATCACCAATAGAATACAGGAGATGGAAGAGAGACTCTCCGGTGCTGAAGGTACACTTGCTGAAACTGATACATCTCTCAAAGAAAAAGTAAAATTGGAAAAGTCTGAAACACAAAACATCCAAGAAATCAAGGACCCCATGAAAAGGCAAAAATCTAAGAATAATAGGAATTGATGAAAAAGAAGATTCCAGGCTCCAAGGTCCAGAAAATATCTTTAAGAAAATCATAGAAGAAAAATTTTCCCAACTTAAAGAAAGAGATGTCCATAAATATACAGGAGGCCTACAGAACACCAAATAGGCTAGACCAGAAAAGAAACTCCTCAAGTCACATTACATTCAAAACACTGAATCTACACAACAAAGAAAAGATATTAAAAGCAGCAAGGGAAAAAGGCCAACTAACATATAAAGGGAGGCCTATCAGAATCATACCAGACTTCTCAACAGAAACTATGAAAGCCAGAAGGGCCTGGGCAGATGTCATGCAGACTTTAAGGAACCACAGATGCCAACCCAGACTACTATACCCAGCAAAACTTTCAATCAACATAGATGGAAAAAACAAAATATTCTTGACAAAACTAACCTTAAACAATATCAACACAGCAACCCAGCCCTACAGAAGATACTAGAAGGAAAACTCCAATCCAATGAAAACAACTACACCCAAGAAAACACAGGATATAGATAACTTCACAGCAAAAAATTAAAAGAAAACAAGCATTGAAACACAGGTACACCACCAACTCCACAATAAAAGGAACTAACATTCATTGGTCACTATTATCTGTCAACATCAATAGACTCAACTCTCTGATAAAAAAAACACAGACTAACAGAATGGTTGCAGAAACAGGATCCAACATTCTGCTGCATTCAAGAAACATACCTCTGCAACAAAGATAAACACTACCTCAGAGTAAAAGGCTGAAAGTATGTTTTTCAAGCAAATGAACCCAGAAATCAAGCTGAGGTAGCTATCCTAATATCTAATAAAATAGACTTTCAACTAAATTTAATCAAAAAAGATGAAGAGGGGCACTTCATTCTTATCAAAGGAAAATTCTTCCAGGAGAACATCACAATTCTGAACATCTATGCCCCAAATACAAGACCACCTACATTTGTAAATGAAACATTATTAAAGCTGAAATCACACATCGATCCCAACACCTTAATAGTGGGAGACTTCAACACTCCACTCTCACTAAGGGACAGATCATTTACACAGAAGCCAAATAGAGAAATAAGGGCACTTACCGAGGTCCTAAATCAAATGGACCTAATAGATGTCTACAGAACTTTTCACCCAAATTCAAAAGAGTATACCTTCTTTTCAGCACCTCATGGAACCTCCTCCAAAATAGACCATATAGTTGGTCACAAAGCAAGCCTCAACAGATACAAGATTGAAATAATCCCTTGTATGCTATCTGACCACCATGGTCTAAAGCTGGGCCTCAACAACAACAGAAATAACAAAAAGCTTACATACACATTAAAAGTAAACAACTCTCTACTCAATGACAGCTTGGTCACAGAAGAAATGAAAAAAGAAATTAGAGACTTTCTAAAATCAATGAAAATGAAGGCACAACTTACCCAAACTTATGGGACACAATGAAAGCAGTACTAAGAGGAAAGTTCATAGCACTAAGTGCCTTCAGAAAGAAGTCTGAGACATCGCATACAAGCAACTTAAGGGCATACCTAAAAGCCCTAGGAATAAAAGTAAGTGAATAATACTCTGTTATGTAAATATTCTACACATCCTTTTCCTTGAAAGTTGCTGTGACTTTAATCATTATATTGAATGACAAGCTAACAGGATGATTATTTTCATTCAGCCTAGAGGTCTCCATCCATCTTCTTCCACTTCCTGATGATTTGAAATGGAATGTTCCCATGAAGCTCATATATTTACATGTTTAGTCCCCCAATGAGGAACTATCTGGGAAGGGTTAGGAGGTATGGCCTTGTTAGATAATATAATTCCTATTGGAGTTGTATTTTAGGAGGGTGTGCCTTCAGATTTAATATGCCAATAAAAATGACCAGACAGAATGGAGTCTCCATCTCTCTGTCTCTGTCTCCCTGTCTCTTTGTCTGTCTGTCTGTCTGTCTGCCTCTTGTGGTTCAGTATGAAAATCTCTTAGTAATGCTGAAGGATGACAGCAAGATGATTGCTTGCTGACATGACATCATGGATGGACTCTGAAAAACTCTAAGCAAGGGACATATTAAAAGCTTTTTGTTCAAGGAGTTGCCTTGGTCATGGGGCATTTTCACAGTAAGTAATTCACCAACTAA
>NW_026592118.1:11332913-11340550 GCF_907164565.1 Psammomys obesus
CCATGCGTGTCTTTTTGCTTCTGGGACAACTCACTCAGGATGATCCTTTCCAGGTCCCACCATTTACCTGCAAATTTCATGATTTCCTTATTTTTCATTGCTGAGTAATACTCCATTGTATAGATGTACCACAATTTCTGCATCCATTTTTCAGTTGAGGGGCATCTGGGTTGTTTCCAGGTTCTGGCTATTACAAATAAAGCTGCTACAAACATGGTTGAGCAAATGTCCTTTTTGTGTACTTGAGCCTCTTTTGGGTATATGCCTAGGAGTGGTATGGCTGGATCTTGAGGAAGCGCTATTTCTAGTTGTCTGAGAAAGCGCCAGATTGATTTCCAGAGTGGTTGTACAAGTTTACATTCCCACCAGCAGTGGAGAAGGGTTCCCCTTTCTCCACAACCTCTCCAGCATGTGTTGTCCCTTGAGGTTTTCATCTTGGCCATTCTGATGGGTGTAAGGTGAAATCTCAGGGTTGTTTTGATTTGCATTTCCCTAATGGCTAATGAGGTTGAGCATTTCTTTAAGTGCTTCTCTGCCATTCAATATTCCTCTACAGAGAATTCTCTCTTTAGCTCTGTTCCCCATTTTTTAAGTGGATTACTTGGTTTATTGCTTTTCAGCTTGTTTAGTTCTTTATATATATTGGATATGAGTCCTCTGTCAGATAAAGGGTTGGTGATGATTCTTTCCCAATCTGTAGGCAGTCGCTTTGTTTTGCTGATGGTGTCTTTTGCTTTACAGAAGCTTTTCAATTTCATGAGGTCCCATTTATTGATTGTTGCTCTTAGAGCCTGTGCTGTTGGTGTTCTGTTCAGGAAGTTTTCTCCTGTACCAATGAGTTCTAGGGTATTCCCCACTTTTTTTTCTAGCCGATTTAATGTGTCTGGTTTTATGTGGAGGTCTTTGATCCACTTGGACTTCAGTTTTGTGCAGGGTGATAAGTATGGATCTATTTTCATTTTTCTACATGTAGACATCCAGTTGGACCAGCACCATTTGTTGAAGATGCTATCTTTTTTCCATTGTATGGTTTTGGCATCTTTGTCAAAAATCAGGTGTCCATAAGTGTGTGGGTTTATTTCTGGGTCTTCTGTTTGGCTCCATTGATCCATCATTCTGTTTCTATGCCAGTACCATGCAGTTTTTATAACTGTTGCTCTATAGTACAGCTTGAGATCAGGGATGGATATACCTCCAGAAGATCTTTTATTGTAGAGGATTGTTTTAGCAATCCTCGGTTTCTTGTTATTCCATACGAAGTTGAGAATTTTTCTTTCCAGGTCTGTAAAGAATTGTGTTGGCAATTTGATGGGAATTGCATTAAATCTGTAGATTGCTTTTGGTAAGATGGCCATTTTTACTATGTTAATCCTGCCAAGCCATGAGCATGGGAGATCTTTCCATCTTCTCATATCTTCCTCTAATTCTTTCTTCAGAGACTTGAAATTTTTTTCATACAAGTCTTTGACTTGCTTGGTTAGGGTTACACCAAGGTACTTTATGTCATTTGTGGCTATTGTGAATGGTGTTGTTTCTCTAATTTCTTTCTCAGCCCTTTTGTCTTTTGTATACAGGAGTGCTACTGATTTTTTTGAGTTAATTTTGTATCCGGCCACTTTGCTGAAGGTGTTTATCAGCTGTAGGAGTTCCCTGGCAGAGTTTTTGGGGTCACTCAGGTATACTATCATATCATCTGCAAATAGTGATAATTTGACTTCTTCCTTTCCCATCTGTATCCCCTTGATCTCCTTCAGCTGTCTTATTGCTCTAGCAAGGACTTCCAGCACTATGTTGAAGAGATATGGAGAGAGTGGGCAGCCTTGTCCCTGATTTCAGTGGGATTGCTTTAAGTTTCTCTCCATTCAGTTTGATGTTGGCTATAGGCTTGCTGTATATCGCCTTTACTATGTTTAGATATGTGCCTTGTATCCCTGATCTCTCCAGTACTTTAAACATGAATGGATGTTGGATTTTGTCCAATGCTTTTTCAGCATCTAGGGAGATTATCATGTGGTTTTTTTCTTTCAGTTTGTTAATATGGTGGATCACATTGATGGATTTCTGCATACTGAACCACCCCTGCATACCTGGGATGAAGCCTACTTGGTCATAGTGGATAATATCTTTGATGTGTTCTTGGATTCAGTTTGCAAGTATTTTGTTAAGTATGTTTGCATCAATGTTCATAAGGGAGATTGGCCTGAAATTCTCTTTCTTTGTTGAGTCTTTGTGAGGTTTAGGTACCAAGGTGACTGTGGCTTCATAGAATGAGTTTGGTAATGTTCCTTCTGTTTCTATTTTGTGGAATAGTTTGAAAAGAATTGGAGTTAGCTCTTCTTTGAAGGTCTGGTAGAATTCTGTGCTGAAGCCATCTGGTCCTGGGCTTTTTTTGGATGGGAGACTTTTGATGACTGCTTCTATTTCTTTGGGGGATTTAGGACTATTTAATTGATTTACCTGGTCCTGATTCAGCTTTGGTAAGTCAAATCGATCAAGAAAATTGTCCATTTCATTTAGATTTTCAAATTTTGTGGCATATAGACTTTTGAAGTAAGTCCTAATGATTGTTTGGATTTCCTCAGTGTCTGTAGTTATGTCCCCCTTTTCATTTCTGATTTTGTTGATTTGTATGGTGTCTCTCTGCCTTTTAGTTAGCTTGGCTAAGGGTTTGTAGATCTTGTTGATTTTCTCAAAGAACCAGCTCTTGGTTTCATTGATTCTTTGAATTTTTTTTATTTGTTTCTAATTGATTGATTTCAGCCCTTAATTTGATTATTTCCAGCCGTCTACTCCTTTTCGGTGTGTCTGCTTCTTCTTTTTCTAGGGTTTTTAAGTGGGCCATTAAGTTGCTTGAATGAGCTGTCTCGAATTTCTTCTTGAAGGCACTTAGTGCTATGAACTTTCCTCTTAGCACTGCTTTCATTGTGTCCCACAAGTTTGGATATGTTGTGTCTTCATTTTCATTGAGTTCTAGGAAGACTTTAATTTTTTTCTTTATTTCTTCCCTGACCCAGCTGTCATTTAGGAACAAGTTGTTCAGTTTCCATGTGTGTGTAGGCTTTTTGCTATTTCTGTTGTTGTTAAAGTCCAGCTTTATTCCATGGTGATCAGACAGGATACAAGGGATTATTTCAGTCTTCTTGTATCTGTTGAGGCTTGCTTTGTGACCAACTATATGGTCTATTTTGGAGAAGGTTCCATGAGGTGCTGAGAAGAAGGTAAATTCTTTTGTGTTTGGGTGTAAAGTTCTGTAAATGTCTGTGAGGTCCATTTGATTCATGACCTCTGTCAGAGATATTGTTTCTTTGTTTAATTTCTGTTTTTTTGACCTGTCCTTTGTTGAGAGTGGGGTGTTGAAGTCTTCCACTATTAATGTGTGGGGATCTATATGTGGTTTAAATTTTATCAATGTTTCTTTTACAAATGTGGGTGCTCTTGTATTTGGGGCATAGATGTTCAGGATTGTGATGTCTTCCTGGTGGAATTTTCCTTTGATGAGTATGAAGTGTCCTTCCTCATCTCTTTTTATTAATTTTGGTTGAAAGTCTATTTTATCAGATATTAGAATGGCTACTCCTGCTTGCTTCTTGGGTCCATTTGCTTGGAAAGTCGTCTTTCAACCTTTTACCCTCAGGTAATGTTTATCTTTGTGCCTTAGGTGTGTTTCTTGTATGCAACAGATTGCTGGGTTTTGTTTACATATCCATTCTGTTAATCTGTGTCTTTTTACTGGAGAGTTGAGTCCATTGATGTTGAGAGAGATTAATGACCAGTGGCTGTTAGATCCTTTGATTTTGATGTTGGCTGTGTTCATAAGGTTGTGTGCTTGGTTGCTTTTTGTTTTACTGTAGTAAGGTTAATTATTTCCTGTGTTTTCTTGACAGAAGCTAATTTTCTTGGGTTGTATTTTCCCTTCCAGTGTCTTCTGTAATGCTGGATTTGTGTGTAGGTATTGTTGAAATTTGTTTTTGTCATTGAATATCCTGTTTTCTCCATCTATGAGGACTGAGAGTTTTGCAGGGTATAGTAGCCTGGGTTGACATCTGTGTTCTCTTAGGGTCTGCATGATATCTGTCCAGGCCTTCTGGCTTTCATAGTTTCTCTTGAAAAGTCAGGTGTGATTCTAATGGGTTTGCCGTTATATGTTACTTGGCCTTTTTCCCTTGCAGCTTTTAGTATTTTTTCTTTGTTCTGTATACTTACTGTTTTGATTATTATGTGGCGGGAGGATTTTCTTTTCTGGTCAAATTTGTTGGATGTTCTGTAGACCTCATGTTATCCTTATTGGCTTCTCCTTTAACTTGGGGAAATTTTCTTCAATGATTTTGTTGAAAATATTTTCTGGGCCTTGGAGAAGTGAGTCTTCTTTTTCCTCTATTCCTATTATTCTTAGGTTTTGTCTTTTCATATTGTCTTGGATTTCTTGGATGGTCTGTGTCAGGAATTTTTTGGATTTAACATTTTCTTTGACAGATACATCAATTTCTTCCATTGTATCTTCTACACCTGAGATTCTTTCTTCCATTTCTTGTAGTCTGTTGGTTATGCTTACCTCTGTAGTTCCTGTTTTCTTCTCTAAATTCTTCCTCTCCATTATTTCCTCCATTTGTGTTTTCTTTAATTTTTCTAGTTCTATCCTCAGGTCTTGAGTTGTTTTGTTTACTTCCTTCACCTGTCTCCTTGTATTTTCCTCTTTTTCTTTTAGTTCCTTCAACTCTGTCTCTTTTACTTCTTTCAGTGATTTAATTATTTCTTCTCTGAAGGCCACAAGCTGTTTGGCTGCATCTTCCCGTATTTCTTCATGGATGGCCATAATCTGCTTGTCTTTATCTTCCTCCATTTCTTTATGGATAGCCATGATCTGTTTGGTTTTATCTTCCTCTAATTCTTTACGTATTTTATTTGTTTCCTCTATTATCCTCTTCATCAGCATAGATGTAAGGTCATCTTCTTGATTTTCTATTATGCTGCATTGTCCCGAATCTTTTCCAGGGGATGTCTGGGTAACCTGGGGTCGGTCCCAATCGTTTCCTGCTCCATGGGGTTATCTCTCGACTGGGAAATCCAGTCTATGGTGTTGTGGGCCCACAGTTCAGTCTGGGACCGTGACCAGATCACGCTGGCGTGTAGCTCTGGGCTGGCGACCAAGCGCCTGGCAGAACCGGGATCTCTTCTGCGGTTTAGCCGGGTGAGTTAAAGCTGATTGAATCCCCCACCGTGGGGTATCCTCTCACCTGTGAAACACAATCCCTTGTGTTTTATGGCCTCAAGTTCTGATTGCTGGTCACTGTGTCAATCCTGCTGTGCTGTTCCTCAGAATGAGAGTCCTCCCGGCGCCGCCATCTTGCCCCGCCCCCCTTCTACAAATCTTAGAACAAGGGTTCTTCTGTTTGCCTTCCACTGTTGGTATTCTGTAACACGAAGATATTCTCTTGAGCTCATGTTGTATCTCTCATTTTCTTACTCTTCTAAAGACAAATCACTCTTACAAGGGACTCCTGTGTCCTCTGAGATACAAGCTTTTTCATAAGGAGATGAAAAGCACATATGCACATAAAATGATTGTGATCACACCCTCCTCTCAAACAGAGTTTCTGCCAGGGTCATGAATTGTTCTTGATTTTTGGACCGATGTGAGGGTTGAAGCAGGTCAGCAGCATCCCTGGGCGCAGCATCCCACCAGGTAACCACAGTACATGCACTCCTCACTCTGAGAACTCTCAGTGTCTCCTTTCATTACCTAATGGTCTCTCAGGTGAGATTGTGCGCTGCTGAGAAACAACACGTTGCTCTATGAGCAGCAATCCATATTGTGATTGGGAATGGAAGAAAGAGACCACTGTCTTTATTTCCTGTTTTGAAGTTCAGGGTTATGCCCTTTTTCTGCAAGGATCTGTGGGTCCATTAATTCTATGTGCTGCCTCCTGAGTGCTGGGATGACCAGCATGTACCTTAACAACTTAGCTGTGCTTCTTGACAGCTGATACTTGATGAATGTGCCAGTTTAATATTACAGTAATCACACATCTCTCTCCAGACACTGGGATGGAAACTGATGCTGGATTTCTGGGTGTGCCTCTGTAAACTCCAGGAACTTCTGAAATCCTGCATGCAGAGGCCAAATTTCCTCCGGACCTCATTTAAACATGTCAAAATTTTCTGTACATCTTACTCACTCTCCTTTATTCCTTTAGATTATATTTGGAAAAACTGAACATTGGCCCAAAACTCCGAAAAAGGGGTGCCCGTGGAAGATCAAACTTCATCAAGGTGGGTCTTTGTTGCCTAAGCGGATGAACAAATATCTCCAAAGCAGCCCAGAGTTACTCAAAGAAAATCCACAGATCCTGAAACTTGGTGGAAAGGGGTCAGATGCTGCCTCAGCAGAGCAGTAAAGAAAAGAAGGATGGCTGGGAATAGGGTTCAAGCTGTGCATGAGTTACTGCTGCCTTCCCAACTTGTTTTATTCCCCCCCTTTTTTTTAACATTAGAAATGTTCTAATTCTCCAATTTGATTTTGTATTTCAGATCATAAACACCGTTTTTGACAGGGCAGAGACTCTAAAAAGAAAACTACTAAATAAATATAAAATCGAATACGAAAAATACCTGATGGAGATGGTCAGTATGAGGAGCACGGAGACAGTGGGGTTGTATGGCCGCTATTCAGCCTGTACTTGGACTGTCTTGTTATGTTCCACTGAGGTCTGTGAGTCAATGAATAGGCTCCACAATCACTTGCACATAAATGCACCTGCATCCATACCAGCCAACACACACACACACACACACACACACACACACAAAACACACACAAAGATGGGTGGAGTGTAGAGAAGACTGAGACTTAGCTATTACTAGAGAAAGCCATGTAGGAACTGGGTAAGGGGGTGATGGATGTTTTCCACCACACCAGATTTATTGATCTGATTCTGAGATGTCAGACATGAACAGAACTAGGTTTGGTTCATCTCCATGATGACAAGACTTTTCTTCTGAGATTTCAAGTATATACCTAAATCCTTTTCCTGTAGAAAAAGAAAGAAGAGGAAGCAACAGAGCGAGCAGCCTTCTGGGAGGATGTAAGAGAAATCTTAAAAACATCAGGATGTTCCAGTTGGCGCTCCGTACCACTTGATCCATTGTATGGATCTAAAGAAAACAGTGGCACAACATTAACAGCAAAGGAAGCTCAACCTTCCTCAGTACCAACCGAAATCTCCAGCCCACCACAGCAGCGTTCAGTAGAGGAGAACGCTAACGTCTGTACCCCAAGGGCATCAACATCTGCCAAGCAGCCTGGGGAAAATGACTCAGCGAAAAGCACAGGTAAGTGGCTGGCTCTTTGACTTTATCTCCCACCCCCCAGGAAGAGCAGCCTTGCTAGGCCACAGAGGAGGACATTGCAGTCAGTCCTGATGAGACTTATAAGCTAGGGCCAGATGGAAGGGGAAAAGTACCTTCCCTATCAGTGGACTTAGAAAGGGTCATGGGAGGAGATGAGGGAGGAAGGGTGGGATTGGGAGGGGATGAGGGAGGAGGCTACAGCCAGGATACAAAGTGAATAAACTGTAATTAATATGATAGATAGATAGATAGATAGATAGATAGATAGATAGATAGATAGATAGATAGAT
>NW_026592118.1:11340560-11407508 GCF_907164565.1 Psammomys obesus
GATAGATAGATAGATAGATAGATAGATAGATAGATAGATAGATAGATAGATAGATAGACAGATAGATAAATCAGGATGTTCCAATTGGCACTCTATTCCATTTGATCCATGGACCTAAAGAAAACAAAAGTGGAGAAGCCGGACCTGGCATAAAGTTAATAGGAAAGGAAGCTCAACTTTCCTCAGTACCAACCAAAACCTCCAGCTCACCACAGCAGTGTTCAGTAGAGGAGAATACTAAGATCGTCTCCCCGAGCACATCAACATCTTCCAAGCAGCCTGGGGGAAATTTCCCAGAGGAAAGCACAGGTAAGTAACCACAGGTTTCTGACTTGCAGAAGGCTTGTGTAGGATCGGTTCCCCGTTCAAACCCAGGAACGAGCTAATTGCAAGATGAAGTCGTCGTCTAGAAATGGGAGCAGCCCTTGGCTGCAGTGCTGGGGAAGGGAGAGAGAGAAAGAGAAAAGCATGCACAGAGAGAGAATGAAGAAAGGGTGAGGAGAAGAGGAGGAAAGATACACAGGGAGCAGAGTGAGAGGACAGAGAGAAATAAGGGAACCCAAATGTCTAGATTATATAATGAAGGGAAGCCCCTGCCCCTGGGCTGGAAAGCACAGGGGAGTTGGTCTGAGCTTATCCTAGCCATGCCCAGAAGCAGGTAGGGACCAAGGGATGCTGGGAAAACCTGGAGCCAGGTTTACTTTGGTATGGTCTTAAACCTAAGAGTCCCCATTGCATCGGGCTCAGCCACACAGTTGTGAGATTAGAGCTCAGCAGTAAAGTAAGCATGTGCTGATGGACAGATGTCTGAAGTCTGGAGTACTAAACACCACCACAGAGAATATTACAATTCCTTGTCCATGTCCTCAGTCTTTGGCTTCCATGGTCCATTTACAATCATCTCACAGTCATATCCAAAACTATTGCTCCATCCACTCAAGGTGACTATATAAAGTCCATGGTCCCAGCTCTCAGTCAGCTCTACCCAGAGCTTGGAGAAAACAAACCCAGCTCACTTTGTGATTCCATTATGGGGAGGGACTCATGGAGAGAATCCCCATGGCATTTCCTTTCTCTCCCAGGCTCTCAAGATGAATTCTGCTCATGAACAGCAGGCCTGTTGCCTAAGACTTTTCTCTCTTTTCCATTGCAGTTCAGAAAGTCAGAGGCCTACATCCTGTAATCCTTCCTCACGATTTATGTGAGAAATTTCTGAAGGCTGCGAGGAAGAACACCAAGAAGAAAATTGAGACCTGTGGTGTTTTGTGCGGATCCATGGTAAAAATACGAAAGGTCCTTCCTGATCTGAGGCTGTTTCTTCCCCTTGTCTTCCCATGACTGTCAGAGACCATATCCAGGGTCTGTGTCCATAGACTTCACCAGACTGATGGAACTGTGGGTGACAAGGCTTGGAAACCTTGAATTTGATGATTTTGTATTTGGTTGCTTTTCAGAATCCCTTGAACTACTTGCTTCAATGTTATAGTTAGAAATTTTCATTGTAGTGGTAGCTAATACTGCCCATTCCTGTTACTGCTGAACTGAGGCTGGAGGCTTCCTACAAGTTCAAACCAGCTTCACAGGGAGAATGAGACATTGTCTTGAAGGCAAAGAAAGCAGGCCGGCAGGCAGACAGGCAGATAGGCAGGAATGAGGCATATAGACATTCATGCTGACTAATTCTAAAAGGAAAAGGAGGATGAATTCCTTTTGGGTCCTGGTCTGAGCACCTACTCTGGTAAGCCTTGGAATGTAAATTATAAACACCTTAGCTTCCTGAGCAGACCTGCTGGATGCTGCAGGGAGGAATCTAGGCCTAGGATGTGCCAAGAGGGACATCTCAGGGTCATCTCAGCATATGTTCATTTATACAGAACCTACAAGGGCTCCCAAGGTTGTGAAATACTGAGGGGAGGGTCATCCACTTGGGTGAGGGATTCACTTACTTGTGTTATGAGAGAGTGGGACTGAGACTTCTAGGGAATTGTAATAAGTTATTTTCTCTTGGCAGGTAGGAGAGGAGTACCAGATCACTCATATAGTCCTACCACTCCAGGAAGGAGGCCCTGACTACTGTTATGCCACCAACGAAGAGGAGCTGTTTTTCATTCAAGAAGAACTGGGGCTTCTCACCTTAGGGTGGATTCATGTAAGCAAATAACCTCCCTGATGGCAGGGTTCTCTTTTCTCTGTCTTAGAAACATCCTGCCTCAATCTTTCTCTGTACAGAGTCAATCCATTCCATATCATTCTTCTGTTTAAACACGCAGTGTTCCAGGGTGAGTCATTGGACCATTTCCTATTGTTTTTTTCAGCTTTTAAAATTTTGCCTTTTTTCAATTTATTGTATTTTATTTTTATATTAATTATAGATTATGCACTCTGTATCCAAGCTGTAGCCCCCTCCCTCATTCCCTTCCAATCCCACCCACCCTCTCTCCCTCATCTCCTCCCATTCCCCTACCCAAGTCCACTATCAGGTCTCATCAGGATTGGCTGCAATGTCCTTCTCTGTGGCCTAGCAAGGCTGCTCCTCCTTTGGAGGGGGGAGAGCTCAAAGAGCCAGCCACTGAGTTCATGTCAGAGACAGTCCCTGTTCCCTTTACTAGGGAACCCACTTGGATACTGAGCCGCCATGGACTACATCTGAGCAGGGGTTCTAGGTTATATCCATACATGGTCCTTGGTTGGAGACTCAGTCTCAGACAAGACCCCTGTGACCAGATATGTTTGGTCCTTATGGAGCTCCCATCCTCTCCAGGTCTTACTAACTCCCCCTTCTTTCATATGATTCCCTGTATTCTGCCCAAAGTTTGGTTATGAGTCTCACCATCTGCTTTGATACACTGCGAGATAGAGTCTTTCAGAGGCCCTCTATGGTTTCTTGTCCTGTTTCTTGTTTTCTCCTACTTCAATGTCCATCCCATTTGTCTTTCTAAGTGAGGATTGATCATCTTACCCAGGGTCCTCCTTCTTGTTTAGCTTGTTCAGGTGTACAGATTTTAGTATGTTTATCCCATCTTTTAGGTCTAGTATCCACTTATAAGTGAGTATATACCGTGTGTGCCTTTCTGCTTCTGGGATACCTCACTCGGGATGATCTTTTCTAGATCCCACCATTTGCCTGGAAATTTCATAGTTTCCTTGTTTTTAATGGCTGAGTTTATAGTATTTCATTGTGTAAATGCACCATAATTTCTGTATCCATTCCTTTGTTGAGGGACATCTGGGTTGTTTCTAGGTTCTGGCTATTACAAATAAAGCTGTTATGAATGAGATTGAGCAAATGTCCTTTTTGTGTACTTGAGCATATTTTGGATATATGCCTAGGAGTGGTATAGCTGGATCTTGAGGAAGCACTATTCCTAGTTGTCTGAGAAAGCACCAGATTGATTTTCAAAGTGGCTATACCAGTTTACATTCCCACCAGCAGTGGAGGAGGGTTCCCCTTTCTTCACAACCTCTCCAGCATGTTTTGTCACTTGAGTTTTTGATCTTAGTCATTCTGAGAGATGTAAGGTGAAATCTCAGGGTCGTTTTGATTTGCATCTCCCTGTGATGGCTAATGAGGTTGAGCATTTCTTTAAGTGTTTCTCTGCCATTCTATATTCCTCTACAGAGAATTCTCTGTTTAACTCTGTACCCCATTTTTTTAGTTGGATTACTTGATTGTTGCTTTTTAACTTCTTTAGTTCTTTATATATTCTGGATATTAGCCCTCTGTCAGATACAGGGTTCATAAGATCCTATCCCAGTCTGTAGGCTGTCGTTTTGTTCTGACGACAGTGTCCTTTGCTTTACAGAAGCTTTTCAGTTTCATGAGGTCCCATTTATTGATTGTTGATCTTAGAGCCTGTGCTGTTGGTGTTCTGTTCAGGAAGTTGTCTCCTCTACCAATGAGTTCAAGCCTCTTTTTCAGTTTTTCTTCTAACTGATTTAGTGTGTCTGGTTTTATTTTGAGGTCTTTGATCCACTTGGACTTCAGTTTTGTGCATGGTGATAAGTATGGATCTATTTGCATTTTTCTGCATATAGATATCCAATTAGACCAGCACCATTTGTTGAAGATGCTGTCTTTTTTTCCATTGTATGGCTTTTTCTTCTTTGTCAAAAATCAAGTATTCATAGGTGTGTGGATTTATTTCTGGGCCTCCTATTCAGTTCTATTGATCCACCATTCTGTTTTATGCCAATACCATGCAGTTTTTATTATTATTGCTTTGTAGTACAGTTTGAGATCAGGGATGGAGATACCTCCAGATGATCTGTTGTTGTACTGGATCATTTTCACAATTCTGGGTTTTTTGTTTTTCCATATGAAGTTGAGAATTGTTCTTTGAAGGTCTGTAAAGAATTGTGTTGCTATTTTGTTAGGAATTGCATTGAATCTGTAGATTGCTTTTGGCAGGATGGCTATTTTCACTGTTAATCCTTCTGATCCATGAGCACGGGAGATGTTTCCATCTTCTGATATCTTCTTAAATTTCTTTCTTCAGAGACTTGAAGTTTTTTTCAAATAGATCTTTCACTTGCTTGGTTAGAGTCACACCAAGGTACTTTATGTTACTCGTGGCTATTGTGAAGGGTGTTGTTTCCCTAATTTCTTTCTCGGCCCATTTATCTTTGGTATACAGGAGGGTTTCTTTCTTTCTTTTCTTTTCTTTTTTTTTTTTTTGAGTTAATTTTGTATCCAGCCACTTTGCTGAAAGTGTTTATCAGCTGAAGGAGTTCTCTGGTTGAATTTTTGGGATCGCTCATATATACTATCATATCATCTGCCAATAGTGATACTTTGACTACTTCCTTTCTGGTTTGTATCCCATTTATCTCCTTTAGTTCTCTTATTGCTCTAGCTAGGATTTCAAGAACTATGTTGAAGAGATATGGAGAGAGTGGGCAGCCTTGCCTTGTCCCTGTTTTCAGTGAGATTGATTTAAGTTTCTCTCCAATTAGTTTGCTGTTGGCTATAAGGTTTACTATGTTTAGGTCTGTGCCTTGTATCCTTGATCTCTCCAAGACTTTAAATATAAATGGCTGTTGGATTTTGTCAAATGATTTTTCAGCATCTAAGGAGATGATCATGTAGTTTTTCCTCTTTAGTTTGTTTATGTGGTGGATTACATTTATGGATTTCTGTATATTGATCCACCCTTGCATGCTTGGGATGAAGCCTACTTAGTCCTGGTGAATGATACCTTTTATGTGTTCTTGGATTCATTTTGCAAGCACTTTTATTGAGTATTTTTGCATCAATGTTCATAAGAGAGATAGGTCTGAAGTTCTCTCTTTTTTTGTTGGGTCTTTGTGTGACTTAAGTGTCAAGGTGACTGTGGCCTCATAGAATGAGTTTGGTAATGATCCTTCTGTTTCTATTTTGTGGAATAGTTTGAAGAAAATTGGAGTTAGCTCTTCTCTGAAGGTCTGGTAGAATTCTGCACTGAAACCATCTGGCGCTGGGCTTATTTATTTTTTTTTAAGAGAAACTTTTCTATTTCCGTGGGAGATATAGGACTATTAAATATTTCTACCTGATCTTGATTTAATTTCAGTAAATAAAATCTATCCAGAAAATTGTCCATTTCGTTTAGATTTTCAAATTTTTTGATGTATAGGCTTTTGTAGTAAGACCTAATGATTGTTTGGATTTCCTCAGTCTGTTGTTATGTCCCCATTTTCATTCCTGATTTTGCTGATTTGGACAGTTTCAGTGTGCCTTTTGTTAGATTGGCTCAGGGCTTGTCTATCTTGTTGATTTTTCTCAAAGAAACAGCTCTTGGTTTCATTGATTCTTTGAATTGTTTATTTGTTTCTAATGCACTGATTTCTTCCCTGAGCTTGAATATTTACAGCCGTCTACTCCTCTTGAGTACGTCTGATTCTTTTTTTCCTAAGGCTTTCAGGTGAGCTATTAAGTCGCTTGTATGAGATGTTTCAAATTTCTTCTTGAAGGCACTTAGTGCTATGAACTTAGCAGTGCTTTCATGGTGTACCATAAGTTTGGGTATGTTGTGCCTTCATTTTCATTGACTTCTACAAAGTCTTTAATTTCTTTCTTTCTTTCCTAACCCAGCTGTCATTGAGTAGCGAGTTTTTCAGTTTCCATGTGTGTGTAAGCTTTTTGCTATTTCTCTTCTTGTTGAGATCCAGCTTTAGTCCATGGTAGTTGGATAGGATACAAGGGATTATTTCAATCTTCGTTCATCTGTTGAGGCTTGCTTTGTGACCAACTATATGGTCTATTTTGGAGAAGGTTCCATGAGGTGCTGAAAAGAAGATATACTCTCTTGAATTTGGGTGAAAAGTTCTGTAGACATCTATTAGGTCCATTTGATTTAGGATGTCACTAAGTATCATTATGTCCCTAGTTAGCTTCTGTCTGGATGATCTGTCCCTTGGTGAGAGTGGAGTGTTGAAGTCTCCCACTATTTAGGTGTTGGGATTGATGTGTGATTTCAGCTTTTATACTGTTTTATTTACAAATGTAGGTGGTCTTGTATTTGGGACATAGATGTTCAGAATTGTGATGGCCTCCTGGTGGATTTTTCCTTTGTTGAGAATGAAGTGATCAGCCTCATCTTTTATGATTAATTTTTATTGAGTGTCTATTAGATATTAGAATAACTACCCCAGCTGGATTTCTGGGTTCATTTGCTTGAAAAACATTTTTCAAGCCTGTTACTCTGAGGCAGTGTTTATCTTTGTTGCAGAGGTGTATTTCTTGGATGCAGCAGAATGTTGGATCCTGTTTCTGCCACCATTCTGTTAGTCTGTGTTTTTTTATTGGAGAGTTGAGTCCATTGATTTTGATAGAGAATAGTAACCAATGAATGTTAGTTCCTTTTATTGTGGAGTTGGTGGTGTTACTGTGATACATTCCTTGTTTTCTTTTAATTTTTGTTGTGAAGTTATCTGTATCCTATGTTTTCTTGTTTGTAGTTTTTGTTAGATTGGAGTTTTCCTTCTAGTATCTTCTGTAGGGCTGGGTTGTGTGTAGATATAGTTTAAGTTTAGTTTTGTCATGGAATATTTTGTTTTCTCCATCTATGTTGATGGAAAGCTTTGCTGGGCATCTGAGGTCTCTTAGAATATGACATCTGCCCAGGCCCTTCTGGCTTCTAGAGTTTCTGTTGAGAAGTCTGATGTGTTTCTGATAGGTCTGCCTTTATATGTTAGTTGGCCTTTTTCCCTTACTGCTTTTAATATCTTTTCTTTGTTGTGTAGATTTAGTGTTTTGGCTATATGTGACTTGAGGATTTTCTTTTCTGGTCTAGTCCATTTGATGTTCTGTAGGCTTCTTGTATATTTATGGACATTTCTTTCTTTAGGTTGGGAAATTTTTCTTCTATGATTTTCTTGAAGATATTTTCTGGACCTTGGAGCCTGGAATCATCTTTTTTTTTTGTCTATTCCTATTATTCTTAGATTTTTGCCTTTTCATGGTGTCCTTGATTTCCTTGATGTTTTGTGTTTGGAACTTTTTGATTTCACTTTTTCTTTGAGAGAAGTATTAATTTCTGCAAGTGCATCTTCAGCACCAGAGAGTCTCTGTTCCATCTCTTGTATTCTGTTGGTGATGCTTACCTTTGTGCTTCCTGATCTCTTCTCTAAGTTCTCCAGGTCCAGAGGTTTTTCTGTTTGTGTTTTCTTTGTGGATTTTAATTCTGTATTCATGCCTTGCCCCATTTCCTTCATATGTTTGAATGTGGATTCCTCTCTTTCTATGATGGTCTCTATTTTTTTGTTGGTTTCCCCTCTATATGCCACTAATTGTGCCTCTACTTGTGCTTCCATTTGTGTAGCTATTTCTTTGAGAGATTTTTTTTGTTTCCTCCTTATGTGCCTCTAATAACTGGATAAGCATAGCTTTAAGCTTATTTTCCTGTGTTTCTGATGAATTGGAGTATCCATTGACTTTGGGGGTTCCGGGTGAAGCCATGATGTCCTGATTTTGGTTGGATGTGTTCTTACCCCAACCCCTGGCCATCTGCTTATTCTTAACCTTCACTGTTTATTCCTGGAGTCTGTACTTCAGACGGGGTCCATCTTTCTCTGGTGTCTGGAGTATTCTTCAGGGTGATGAGAGAGGTCCACTGGTTTGAGGGTGGATGTTGGTGTTTCAGCTGTACCTGAGGGAGAAAGAGCCACTGGTGCAGAAGCATAACTGTTGGTGAGCAAGTGTGTGCATGGGCATGGAAGTGTGCCTTAAAGGACAGGGTGCCAGACAGTGTAGAATGTGGGGCAGGGGGTGGTGCAGGTGTAGGATGGGTTGCAGTCAGTGGCACTGTTCGAGGGCACAATGCACATGCGCAGATTCCTCCAATACCTCAGTGGCCTACAGGCCACTGGTATTCAGCTCTGTTTGGGCTCCAGGAGTTGTTTGCCTGGACTCCACTGATAGACCCACAGAACGGGGCTTCAATGTTGAGGACATTGTCCCAAGAACCCCTATGTTGCCCACAGTGGGTGTGTGAGTGGGAGGGATCCTATGTCTGGCTGCTAGCCTAGAGGGACCCTGGATCTGGGGCTCTGCAGGCACTCTCTTGAAGGCTCACTCACTCTCCAGAAGGTCTAGCTGAACAGGTTCCCCCTGTTCTCTGCTCTCAGATATGGGCCTGCTGGGGCAAATGCATTATAGTCAGCTCGGTGGTACTGCAGCTACAGAACTTAGACGCTGGTAAAGTGGTCCACTGGGTATCCAGCCACAGCAGCAAAACACTGGGAGGCCATTAGAGATGCCTGTGAGAAATCCTGGAGAGCACCTAGAGCAGTCTGCAGACCTGGGAGCCCCAGCGGGCCTGGCGAACCTGGGTGGCCTGATAGTTGAGATTTCTGAAGCAGTCTCCTGTGGTTTCATGGTTTTCTGTTTAATACAAATTCTTACTGTTTTGACTAAATCAATAACATAATATGTAGTAATCAAAATTTAGCCCTTTGTGTCTGGTAACACAAATGGGTGATCACACATAACCTAGTACCAATTCAGATGAGGCATTGTGGACTATAGTTTTCAGGAGGTAAATCTGGGTCCCTGTGAGTTTCAGAGAAGAGAGGCCACACTTGAAGTGACTTATGATGACTTGTAAAAATGGGCCAGAAAGGGTTCATGGGAGAGGGTCAACACTGGATACCTACATTATGCTCCTGCATCAGTGACCAGTTCTGTTGGTTGGGATTTGTGTTTGGTATCAGAAAAGAATGACATATATTTGTTGATATGACCTATCAAAGCCATGGTCCCCATTGTCTGGTGTGGGTAGGAAAAATAGTGATGATTTTGAGTAGAGGGAGAACTGTTTGGGTTATTCTGGGTAAAACCATTTCATGACTAAAGCCATAGTCCAGAAGTTAAGTGAAGAAGATACAAAGATGATTGAGATGTGAAGATCAGTTAAGGTTTGGAAGCTGCTAACATCCAGCGAGAAGGTAGGAGCAGTCTGTTGAGGAGGAGTGAGATTTCAGAGATCCAAGTAATGAGGACCAGAGGCTGATGAGTCTGGGACAGAGCAGGCTTTTCAGCTGGGCTTATGGTGATCGTAGTGATCCTCTCATAAGGATGAGTAGGGCTTCTAGAGAAGGACTGAAATTGGAAGTGGAGTAAATTCTTACTGTGTGGAATTCAAGGCGTGAGATATCAAATCTTTATGGCTATTGGAAGGAAGTTTTGGGAAGCCAGGAGAAACAAGGAGCGGGACCTGGGAGGCTTCTGCATGGAGTTGGCCTAGGAAATGTGGTAAATGAGGAGAGCTAGCTGCAAGAGAATCCATTCCCTGGCAGCTGAGGTGGAGGTCTAATAAGGAGATTATCCCCTCTTCCTTCTCCACCTAGCAGTTGAATGTTTTTCTTGAATGATTTGAGGAATCATGGTAGGGGCCAATTGTTGAAACTGGATGGGCTTGCCTTTCTTGGTGGATCAAACCTGGCTGGCTATGCTCACTTGCAATTCTTGTCTTCTTTTGTTTCCGTAGACCCATCCAACCCAGACAGCATTCCTATCGAGTGTGGACCTACACACTCATTTTGGCTACCAGCAGATGCTTCCCGAGTCCATCGCAGTGGTGTGTGCCCCCAAATACAAAGAGTGAGTGTGTAAGATTCAGATCTGGAAGGTACAAGAGCAAAATGCTTTCATGGCTGAAAATTATTTAAAATTTATAGAGTGTTTTAACTGATTGCTATTAAAGCATTCAGTTAAGAGCAACATTCTAATTAATACTAGCTGCTCTTAAAAAAATATGGCGATATCGCTGCTGATTTTCTAGGACAAACTATCAAGAAGTAACCGCAAGAGACAAAGGTTGAAGAAATTTGACACCAAACATTGCACATGAGTGTCCTCTCTTTTCATTCCCAATGTCAAGTTATTCTGAATTCCTCAGCAGATCTGGTATTGGAAAAAGCAATGAATTATCCTCCTTTCCTTGGAAAAAAAATTTTGTAACCTGGATATTGTCCCAAAGTGACAAGAAGACTCTGATTTTAGCATTTTGTCCCTTGCTCCTCACATTATTGATCTAAATAGACCTAATGCATTGCTTGGATCATCTTCCTATTCATTTCTACTGTTGAATTCCTCTGCCCACTTTGGTTGTGGTGAAATAAAGATATTCAGAATGAGAAAAAGACAGAAGGAGATGTAGACACAGGGGTAAGAGTAGGAGTATGAGAATGAGGAGGAGGAAGAAAAAGCAAAAAGAAAGAGAAGGAAAGAAAAAAGAAAGAAAGTGGAAGAACATTCTAATGATTAGGAATAGCACAAGAAGAACAATGTCTAGGAGAAGGCAGTGATGACTATGAATTGAAGTAGGAGAAGGATCACAGGTTCTAGAAATGGGAAGAAGAGTTGTGCAGAGAAAAGAGATAGGAGGAGGGGTGAGAAGAGAGAGTGAAAGAGAAAAAGGGAGAGAGATCTAAGAAAGAAGAAGAGACAGGAAACAAAAATTAAAGAAGGAAGAAAAGATGAGAGAAAGGTGGACAGGAGAAAGGGAAGAGAGACCTAGGGGCATTATCTGCTTGACTATGTGTCTGCTTTTTCATTTCAGAACTGGAATTTTCTCACTAACACCTACTGGGATGCAAGAAATTTCCAGCTGCTCCAGGAGGGGGTTCCATCCCCATAGAGAGGACACTCCTCTCTTCTGTGTATGTATCTTCGTACAAGAATCAAGACCTTGGTCTCAGCCAGGACATAGAGCTGATAAGGTTTCTCGTCTTTTCTGATCCACTTGGAAGTTCAGAATCCTAGGTCACATTCCTGAAAATCTATAATAACTATGTAATTAGAAAGCAGTGGGCAGTGAAGATAAGTTTTCTCTCATTTACATACTGATCATTTATGGTCTTTGAGACTATTGACCCTTACTGATCCTTTTACCTAATATCTGTGGACTTTAATACTATGTACTTTCCAGGGCTCTTGAGAGAATAATAGAAGTAGGAGTGAGGTGTACATCAGGGTCAGAGTGTGAGCTCAGCATGCATGAGAACCTGGATTCCATCTCCAGTATCATGGGGAAAAGAAGCAACAGATAGAGTATAGAATCCATTAGTTTATTGAATGCTTATTACATGTTACCTTGTTCTTCACCAGTATCAGTTACTAAGTTTCAGTTACAGATCTGAATACAATGGAAAAAGCCATGTAAGATAGGTAAATTAAGCATCTTTTATCTTGGGATTCTGCCTAGATATTAGGGTTCTCACCTGCCTAGGAGTGTGGTTTCTTCTCCCAGGTTGTGTTTAGTGATAACACACTTATTATGATCAGATTGCTCTCTGTCAGATCAGCCTCAAGTCAATGAGGTTCTGGCACTTCGTATCAGCCCGGACTCTTCCACAGAGTTTGCATTCAGAGGAAATGCAGCAACATAATGAAAGGACCAGAACCTGCCCCATAAAGCATATAAGATCCAGAAATGAAGCCACAGAGATTCAATGACTTGTAAAATCCTGGGATCAGATTGATTAAACCTTGTGACTTTGTTTTACATATAAATGCCTTCAAGGACTATTCATATGGTTATCATCACAGCTCCAAGATTGCTTTGGACTAACAGGTTCCTTTTAATAAAGAGATATTTCACAAGTGGCTCTGGAAAACCTGTCCAAAGCTATGTGCAGACCTTTGTCCATATATCTCACTGACTCAAAATCTCACCTCTAAGCTAAGAACTACTGGCCTTCAGAGAGCTTCTTACATTAGAGGCTTATGTCTAGGGACATGACTCAGTTGGGGAAGTGCTTGTGTTTCAAGCACAAGGTCCTGGATTCAACTTGCAGCACTTCTGAAATAGGCCATGATGGTGTTTGTCTATAGCACAGCACTGGGAGCTAGTGGCAGGCAGATAAGTTCAAGACCCTCCAGGACTACCTACGTTATATAGTCTAGACTAGGTCACAAGAGCTATTCTTTTGGTATAATATTAGAAGCATAAGTTGTTTCAAAACAGGGCTTTTTCCATGCTTTGACCCTATTTACTTTTCTTCATTTGCAGGACTGTGGCCATGTTACCATCCGGAAAACCAAAGTGACAGTCACTGATTTACGATGAGTATAATCCCACTAACCCACATCATTGGGAATTTGTGTGCCTGTCTGTGTGTGTGCTTGTGTGTGTATGTGCATGTATTTTGTGTCTATGTGAGGGACACAAACACACACACATATATGTGCAAAGAATGGTGACATATCTGTGTGTATGTTCAATTTATGACATGTATGTTGCTTGTGTGTCATGGATGTTACTTGTAAGTCATGTATGTTACATCTGTGTCACGTATGTTCACAATGTGTGTATGGATGAACACTGTGCCCATTCACTGTGCCCAGTGGAGAACACTGATGTGTTCTCTTTTAAAGTTTATTTTAGGGTAGAATAGTATTTTAGTAGTTCATAGTGACAGGAATTTGAGTTTTTCAGATTGTATATATGTTAAAAAATTAAGACATTTTCTGGTCAGGAACTAGTATGAGTGTAAGTTCACTGTGCACCCAAAACTTGCCTGCTTCAACTGCTAGGCTCCCAGAAGAACAGTGAAAAAATGAGAAATGCTATATTAAATCACTTTCTAAGATTCTTAGCACCTGCACACTTTAAAGCACATATTTAGAACCTCACAAGTTAAGCTTTTCTGTCCTGAGACCTTTACAACTTGTATTTACACACTCTGAACCAAGCTGTTGGTAATTCAGGAGATTAAAGTATGTAAGTGTGTATCTGCCTCTCAGATTCTACCATTATGGGTAATAGTAGACAAAGCAGGCAGCTACAGGGTGACATTTACCCACTAGACAAGAAGATCTTATTGGTTAGAGCAGATAGAGAAGAAAACAACTAGAGAGGGAGACTGAGAGAGGATTTTTTGTTTTTCTGGTTTTTGTTTTGTGGTTTGTTTGTTTGTTTGTTTGTTTGTTTTTGGAAAGAGGGTCGTTTCAATAGAGGAAGAAGAAAGCATCTTAGTTAGGGCAGATGCCCAACCCATAATGGTAGGTTCCAAGAGGCAGACACACACGGACTGAATAGCAGAGGAGAAACAGATGGATAGAGCCAGTGGGATATACTGGCAGGTGGTGTGGCAGAAGCCAGCAGAAACACAGAATCTGAACATTGCTGTGTAGATACTGTTGAAGTTTAGTTTTGTCATGGAATATTTTGTTTTCTCCATCTATGTTGATGGAAAGCTTTGCTGGGCATCTGAGGTCTCTTGGAATCTCCATGACATCTGCCCAGGCCCTTCTGGCTTTCAGAGGTTTTGTTGAGAAGTCTGGTGTGATTCTGATAGGTCTGTCTTTAGAGGTTACTTGGCCTTTTTCCCTTGCTGCTTTTAATATCTTTTCTTTGTTGTGTAGATTTAGTGTTTTGACTATGATGTGACTTGAGTTTCTTTTCTGGTCTAGTCTACTTGGTGTTCTGTAGGCCTCTTGTATGTTTATGGACATCTCTTTTTTTAGGATAAGAAAATTTTCTTCTATGATTTTCTATATTTTCTAATATTTGCAAAATATTTTCTAGACCTTGGAGCCTGGAATCTTCTTTTTCATCTCTTCCTATTCTTTTTTAGATTTTTGTCTTTTCTTGGCATCCTTGATTTCCTGGATGTTTTGTGTTTGGAACTTTTCTGATTTTACTTTTTCTTTGAGAGATGTATCAATTTCTGCAAGTGTATCTTCAACGCCTGAGATTCTCTCTTCCATCTCATGTATTCTGTTGGTGATGCTTACCTTTGTGCTTCTTGATCTCTTCTCTAAGTTCTCCAGCTCCAGGGTTTTCTCTGTTTGTGTTTTCTTTATTGATTCTAATTCTGTTTTCACGTCTTGCACCATTTTCTTCATCTGTGGATTCCTGTCTTTCCATGATAGCCTCTATTTTTGTTGTTGTTTGTTTCCTCTTTATATGCCACTACCTGTGCCTCTATTTGTTTGGCTGTAGTTGCCTGTATTTCTTTGAGAGCTTCATTCGTTTCCTCTTTATGTGCCTCTAATAACTGGATAAGGATAGATTTGAGATTATTTTCCTGTGTTTCTGATGAATTGGCATATCCATTGACTTTTGGGGTTGCTGGTGGAGCCATAATGTCCTGATTTTTGTTGGATGTGTAAGATCTTATGCTGACCTCTAGCCATCTGCTTGTCTGTCACCTTCACTGTTTGTTCCTGGAGTCTGTGGGTCCATCTGTCTTTGGTGTCTGGAGTATTCCTGAGGAAGATGAGCAAGGTCCACCGGTTTGACAGAGGATGTTGATGTTTCAACTGTAGCTAAGGGAGGAAGGTTGTGGGCATGCATGTGCAAGTGTGGGTGTGTGCGTGGAAGTGTGCCTTGAAGGACAGGGTTTTAGGTGGTTAGATGCCTGGAAGGGTGGAGCTTAAGCACAGGGGGTGGTACAGGTGCTGGCACTATTGACAGGCTCAATGCACATGGGCAGGTCCCCTGAATACCTCAGTGGCCTACAGGCCTGTCTTTCTCTCCTCCTGGTTTTCAGATCTTTCTGGGCTCCAGGAATTGTTTGCCTGGACTCCACTGGTAGACCCACAGAACAGGGGCTTCAGTGTTGAGAATGCTGTCCCCCTCTGTTGCCCACACTGGGTGTGTGGGTGGGAGGGATCCGATGTCTGGCTGATAGCATAGGGACTCTTGATCTGGGGCTCTGCACACACTCACTCACAGGCCTAATCCCAGAGCATGGTGGGGTGGGCCTCCCCGTTCTCTACTCTCAGATTCGTGCCTGTAGGGGCAAATGAGAGTGTAGGAGATCTGTCAGCTCACTGGTGTTCACTGTTTGGCCTCCAGGCAGGGAGACCCATAATTGGGGTAGGCACATCTACGGTGTCAGTCACCTAGCATGGAGGCATCTGCTTGGAGCAACCACCGCTGCCTCTGCCGAGCAGGGAGGTCCATGCTTGAGGAAAGGGGAAGTGCAGGGGGGTTGAATATCCACCACTCTCCGTCCCCAGAGACATCCATGGGTGACCTGGATCCAAACTGTCCCAGCTCTCGGGCTGTCCTCTCTCATCCAGGAAGCCTCAGTGTTGATGTTCTGAATTCAGCTGCCCCTCCACTCACCAGTTTTGGAGTTTTGGATCCTGTGGCGGCAGGAAGCTGTATGGACCACCCAGGTCTGCAGTCAGCTATACATGCCATCCGGGGCCCCCCAGCGGGTAACTGTACCAGCCTCCCAGTTCTGCTGCAGCGGCAGGTGGTTGTACGGACCTCCCAGTGGGTGCTGTACGGGGCTCCCCAGGTCTGCAGCAGAGAAGGCAGGGTGGCAGCTAGTCCTCCAGGAACCTTCATGCTCCATGCCTGAGACAACAGAAGTGGCTACCCCAAATATGGGTCTCCCTGCCCAGCAGACAAACAGTGGATACCACTCAGCTGAACTATCTCCTACACTCATTTGCCGTTGCAGGCACAAATCTGAGAGCAGAGAACAGGGAGCACCCCACCGTGCTCTGTGATTAGGCCTGTGAGTGAGTGAGTGCACCTTCAAGTGAGTGCATGCAGAGCCCCAGATCAAGAGTCCCTCTACACTAGCAGCCAGACATCAGATCCCTCCCAACCACACACCCAGTGTGGGCAATATAAAGGTTCATGGGACAGCATTCTCAACACTGAAGCAAGCCCCTGTTCTGTGGGTCTACCAGTGGAGTCCAGGCAAACAATTCCTGGAGCCCAGACAGATCTGAATACTAGGAGGAGAGTAAGACAGGCCTGTAGGCCACTGAGATAGGCCACTGAGGTATTCAGGGCATCTGCCCATGTGCACCGCACCTGTGAACAGCACCAGCACCAGCATCCCCACCTTCATTCACATGCCCATGCTTACCCTCATGCACCTGCAACCTTCCTCCCTTAGCTACAGCTGAAACACCAATATCCACTCTCATCCCAGTGGACCATCTCATCTTCCTGAGGGATGCTACAGGCACCAGAGAAAGACAGACCCAGTCTGAAATACAGACTTCAGAAACAAACAGTGATGGTTACAGACAAGCAGATGGCTATCAGTGGGCATAAGAACGCATCTAAGAAAATCAGGACATTATGGCTTCACCCAACCCCAAAAAGCAGTGGATGTGCTAATTCATCAGAAACACAGGAAAATTATCTCAATTCTAGGTTTATCCAGATATTAGAGGCACATAAAGAGGAAACAAACAAAGCTCTAAAAGAAATACAGGCAAAAACAGCCAAACAAATAGAGGCACATGTATAGGCACAAGTAGGGGCATATAGAGAGAAAATGAACAAAGCTCTCAAAGAAATACAGGCAAATATAGACAAACAAATAGAGGTACAAGTAGAGGCACAGTTAGTGGCACATAGAGAAGAAATGAACAAAAAAAATGGAGGCCATCATAGAAAGACAGGAACCCACATTCAAAGAGATGAAGGAAATGGTGCAAGACATGATAACAGAATTAGAATCAATAAAGAAAACACAAACAGAGAAAACCCTGGAGCTGGAGAACTTAGAGAAGAGATCAGGAAGCACAAAGGTAAGCATCACCAACAGAATACATGAGATGGAAGAGGAAAATCTCAGGCATTGAAGATACACTTGCAGAAATTGATACATTTCTCAAAGAAAAAGTAAAATCAGAAAAGTTCCAAACACAAAACATCGAGGAAATCAAGGATGCCAAGAAAAGACAAAAATCTAAAAAAATAGGAAGAGATGAAAAAGAAGATTCCAGGCTCCAAGGTCTAGAAAATATTTTGCAAATATTAGAAAATATAGAAAATCATAAAAGAAAATTTTCCTATCCTAAAGAAAGAGATGTCCATAAACATACAAGAGGCCTACAGAACACCAAATAGACTAGACCAGAAAAGAAACTCTACAAGTCACATATAGTCAAGACACTAAATCTACACAACAAAGAAAAAATATTAAAAGCAGCAAGGGAAAAAGGCCAACTAACATATAAAGGGAAGCCTATCAGAAACACATCAGACTTCTCAACAGAAACTCTGAAAGCCACAAGGGCCTAAGCATATGTCATACAGATGCTAAGAGACCACAGATGCCAACCCGAACTACTATACCCAGCAAAGCTTTCAGTCAACATAGATGGAGAAAACAAAATATTCCGTGACAAAACTAAACTTAAACAATATCTACACAGCAACCCAGCCCTACATCAGAAACTAGAAGAAAAACTCCAATCCAACAAAAATAACTACACCCAGGAAAACACAGGGTATAGATTGTTGGGATCCGTAAGCAGGCATCTCTACGGCCAGCCCCAAGGGACCTGATGAACCGGATATCGGACATCTGTGAAGCCACCTATGGATCACCTATGAACCACCTGAAACCACCTGTGCATGCTCTGGGTTTCCTTATAAGAGAACTCGAAGCCCCTTCTCTCTCTCTCTCTCTCTCTGTTCCTCTCTCCCCTGTCCTGCCCAGAGATGGTTTCTATGACCCCTTTCCTCTTCCCTTATTAAACCTCCCACGTGGGATCAGTCATGTGGCATGATTTGTGAACCCACCATGTAACTCTTTTGCACAATCCTGACATTGGTGACCTTGGCTGGGAATAGGTGCCTCCAGCGGCCACACTGTGTGGTAGTTGCCAGCACCCCACCACAGCTGCTGGAAACCTATTTCATTCCAAATCTACCACGACCCACTTTCCGACAACTAGATGGCTATCTGCTGCATTCAACACCGGCTGGATTGGTGAGTTTCCCACATTGGTCTGCATAAATGTTTCTCTGGGTGAATGAAAATTGACCGTCAAGCATCTGGCAATTTCCCATACCCTTTGAGGCAGAGGTATCCCCAATGATGGTCTTCACTTGCTACAGTTGACCCTTTTTCAGCAAAGGGTCCTCCATTTAGGGCTTCCTCTTAACCTTGGGAGAGATTTTTCTCTCTACATGCACAGTTTCTCCCCCTCACACTCGCCTACGAAAATCCCAGTGCTAGGTAAACTGTGTCTCCTATGGACAGCTGTGCCCTTGGTCTCTGGCCAAAGCTGAGTTGTTGGGTCAGGTAGGACCGCTCTACTGGGTCAAACCTTGTTCTTGGTATACCTTGACAGGTCACTGACTCCTATCCTCCCAATGGGAACTGCCCGTTCATCTGTTCCTCGAGCATCACCACTGGATGTCTTCTGGAGAATTTTAAAACCCTATGCATGCAGCCTGAGTTAAAGGCCTCTTAGCTCATATGCCTCTGTAATAAACTTGGGGTACATATTCCTTAGATAGTGGTTCAAATTGGCCGATTAACAGCATATTAAATCCCAATATTTTACGGGATCTTTTTAATTACTGTCAGTGATCTGGTAAATGGAAGGAGGTATCTTATGTTGAAGCTTTCTCTCTTCTCTGCTCTAAATCTCCTCTCTGCTTTTGTGTTCTCCTACCCAACTTCTTCTAGCTATAAAGTCAAGGGTTCTCAAGGGTTCTCTACCTTTGACCCTGGGGATGAACCTCCACCTTGTCATTCTCAACCCCCAGCTTCTTCCCAACCTCTGGCATCTTCCCCCGACTTCTCTGCTTCCTCTTCTTCCTCTTCTGCTTCTCCAGAACCCGCACTCCCTTCCCCAGCAACAAGCTGTCCTAGTTGCCCCACTTTCACCCCACCAACTGCTATTATCCCCCCCTGCTACCCACCCTCTCTATATAGCAAAGTCCCCTTCTTGTCAGCATAAACCAGCCTCCATTATTCCCTTGTGGGAGGTGGCTGGTGTGGATGGCTTAGTTAGGGTGCATGTTCCTTTCTCATTAACTTAACTTTCTCAAGTAGAAAAGAGAATAGGATCCTATACCTCTAATCCTTCTACTTTCATTAAAGAATTGCAATATCTCACTCAATTTTTTATATATATTATATATATATATATTATATATATATATAATGGAAGGTGACACTAAAAGATATATATATCAATAACTAATACCAAGATATATATAAATATATATATAAATATATAAATATATATATATAAATATATATATCAATAACTAATACCTGAGGAACACAGGTGAATTTGGGAACAGGCTAGAATGCATGCAGATGAGGTTCACCAAATAAATGCAGCACACCTGGTGGCAGCTGAGGTGGTGCCCGATCAGGATCCACAATGGGATTATAATATTCCAGAAGGCATTTTAGCCAGAGATCAGTTCATGACCTGCTTCCTGGCTGGTCTCCGCAAGGCTGCCCTTAAGCCAGTTAATTTTGAAAAACTCCAGAAGGTCGTTCAGGACAAGAATGAAAACCTGTCTCAATTCCTAGAGTGCCTTACAAAGGCCCTCTTAAAACATACTAATCTAGACCCCAAAAGTACAGAGGGCAGGCAACTTCTGATGACCTATTTTTTCTCCCAGAGTTACCCTGACATCAGGGTTAAGCTTAAATGCTTGAAGAGAGGACCTCTGACTCCTAAGGCAGAAGTCTTAGTGTTGGCCTTTAACGTGTACCATGGGAGAGATGAGAAAGCCTGCAAGCAAAAATACCAAATGCTGGCCAAGGGCATCCGACTGGCCTCAGCCACTACTACCCAGGCTCCCTTGCCTTCCAAGGCATTAGGACCACAGGGTCCCTGTTTCAAATGTGGTCAAAAAGATCACTGGTTCTGGTTTTGTCCTAATCCCCACAAGGCACGGGGGCCATGTTCAAAATGCCACCAAGAAGGACATTGGGGTGTTGACTGCAACTGTTTTTCCCATGATATAGGGGCATCACTCCCAGATCACCTTCTGGCTGATATCCTAGGCCTGGCTACAGACGACTGAAGGTGCCCCCGGATTCTCTTGACCCAACCACTACCATCACTAGCAGGGAGCCACAGGTAATTATCATGGTATCAGGGTGGCCCATCTCCTTCCTTGTGGATCCCAGAGTCACATACTAAGTCCTGACAGAGTACTGGAGACCAACCTCTCCTTGTAGTTCCTCTCTTGTCAGGGTAGGGAGACAGGCTTGCCAGCCTTGCCAGACTCCACCACTTATTGTATTTTCAGGGGTGTTCCCTTGATTCATTCCTTTTTAGTGATGCAACCTGTTCAGTTCCCTTAATGGGAAAGAGAAATTTTAGCCAAAGTGGGAGCCTCTATCTCCTTTACTCCACCCATTTGTCTGACCTCAAGCTCACCAGCATCCTCTCTCCTCCTTCTCCTAGCTACCCTACCTACCAGTTGTAACACCTTGCTTCCAGACTCTCAAGTGGACCCCAACTCTGGGATGTCCAACACTCCTCTGTCACTAGGCACTATTCCCCTGTGGTCATTCAGCTACAGGATCCTACCAGGTATATTATCAAATTCCTGGGGATGGGAGAAGTAGAGAAGGTAATTAAATACTCCTCTAAGTGTAGAGAGCTGCTTGTTTGTCAAGCTGCTTTGTTATTTACATCAAAAAACAGTTTTCACCTTGGCCTTCACCTTGAGAGAGAGAAAAGAGGAAGTTTAAGTTCCTTAAAACTTGTTTGTGTGACCTTGGACCTTCTCTGCTATAGGGAAGTAGTTTTAGAAAACAAGTTTGGAGTTCCACAAACTTCTTTCTTGCATTGATGTGACTTGCTTTAATTATTTCAATCCTCATTTCCTACCCAGGAATTGTTCAACTCTGCCATCAGGCTCCAGCATCTAAGGACCTTGCCTCCCTGACATTCCTTCTCCTAAAAAATACAAACCTGTCATTTCATCTCCTATTTCAGACTCTGACCTCAGCCTACAAGCTCCCTAAAGTGACTCAACTGGGCCATTTTAAAGTTTGCTGGCTGTGTGTCCCACCTGGGACCAACTCAGAACTACCACTGACAGCTTCCCCAGTGACTCTGTCAAGTAACCTTATTTCACTATTTATTAACTGCCGGGACTCTAATGTTGCCACAACCCCCTACCTTTTTCATATCACTCTCTTTGGTGTGGCAAGCTGTTTCAAGACATCTGGGACACACTCTGTAGGAATGCTAAGTTTTTTAGAGTGTAATAAAACTATAATCCTTGATACCTCATCTCAACCCCAATGCCGTACTGCTAATAATACCTCGATTCATTGTGGCAGTCAGGTCTACCATCGTCTGCCTGCTGGTTGGTCAGGAGTTTGAACGCTTGTGCTCCTCTTCCCCGAGCTGGGAGTAATAAATGAAAAGAAGCCCCTACCAATCCCCGTCATGTGGACTCAATAGCTTCCAAGCAGGAAAAGAGGGCAATTTCAAATTTTGCCTCTCTTGTTGCAGGAATCATAGAAGCTGTCAGGACTGGGACAGGAGCAGTAGCCACTATACTAACTGTGTGACAAAACTAAACTTAAACAATATCAACACAGCAACCCAGCCCTACAGAAAATACTAGAAGGTAAACTCCAACCCAACAAAAACAACTACACCCAAGAAAACACAAGATACAGATAACTTCATAGCAAAAATTAAAAGAAAACAGCATTGAAACAGTTACACCACCAACTCCACAATAAAAGGAATTAACATTCATTGGTCACTATCATCTGTCGACATCAATAGACTCAACTCTCCAATAAAAAGACATAGACTGACAGAATAGTTGCAGAAACAGGATCCAACATTCTGCTGCATCCAAGAATTACACCTCTGCAACAAAGATAAATTACGTCAGAGTAAGGACTGGAAATACGTTTTTCAAGCAAATGGACCGAGAAATCAAGCTGGTGTAATATCTAACAAAATAGACATTCAACCAAATTTAATAAAAAAAGATGAAGAGGGGCACTTCATTCTCATCAAAGGAAAATACTACCAGGAAGACATCACAATTTTGAACATCTATGCCCCAAATGCAAGACCATCTATATTTGTAAATGAAACAGTATAAAAGCTGAAATCACATATCAATCCCAACACCTTGATAGTGGGAGACTTCAACATTCCACTCTCACCAAAGGAAAGATCATCTAGACAGAAGCTAAACAGGGAATAAGGGCACTTACCGAGGTCCTAAATCAAATGGACCTAATGTCTACAGAACTCTTCACCCAAATTCAAAAGAGTATACCTTCTTTTCAGCACCTCATGGAACCTTCTCCAAAATAGACCATATAGTTGGTCACAAAGCAAGCCTCAACACATGAATGAAGATTGAAATAATCCCTTGTATCCTATCTGACCACAAATGGAATAAAGCTGGATCTCAAAAAGAAGAGAAATAGCAAAATGCCTACACACACATGGAAACTGAACAACTTGTTAATAAATGACAGCTGGGTTAGGAAAGAAAGAAATTAAAGACTTTGTAGAAGTCAATGAAAATGAAGGCACAACATACCCAAACTTATGAGACACAATGAAAGCAGTGCTAAGAGGAAAGTTCATAGCACTAAGTGCCTTCAAGAAGAAATTTGAAACATCTCATACAAGCGACTTAATAGCTCACCTGAAAGCCCTAGGGAAAAAAAAAAGCAGAAACACCCAAGAGGAGAAGACAGCTGGAAATACTCAAGCTCAGAGCAGAAATCAATGCATTAGAAACAAACAATTCAAAGAATCAATGAAACCAAGAACTGGTTCTTTGAGAAAATCAACAAGATAGACAAGCCCTTAGCCAAATTAACTAAAAGGCAGAGTGAAACTGTCCAAATCAGCAAAATCAGAAATGAAAAGGGGAGCATAAAAACAGACATTGAAGAAATCCAAACAATCATTAGGTCTTACTGCAAAAGCCTATACGCCACAAAATTTAAAAATCTAAATAAAATGGACAGTTTTCTGGATAGAGTTGATGGACAGTTTTCTGGATAGATTTCATCAAGGAAATAGAAGCAGCCATCAAAAGTCTCTCTTCCAAAAAAAGCTGAGGGCCAGATAGTTTCAGTGAAGAATTCTACCAGACCTTCAGAGAGGAGCTAACTCCAATTCTCTTCAAACTGTTCCACAAAATAGAAACAGAAGGATCATTACCAAACTCATTCTATGAAGCCACAGTCATCTTGATATGTAAACCACACAAAGACTCAACAAAAAAAGAAAACTTCAGACCTATCTCTCTTATGAACATTGCTGCAAAAATACTCAATAAAATGCTTGCAAACAAAATTCAAGAACACATAAAAGGTATCATCCACCATGACCGAGAAGGCTTTATCCCAGGCATGCAAGGGTGGTTCAATATACGGAAATCCATCAATGTAAACCACCATATAAACAAACTGAAGGAGAAAACCCACATGAACATCTCCTTAGGTGTCGAAAAAGCATTTGACAAAATCAACAACCTTCATGTTTAAAGTATTGGAGAAATCAGGGATACAAGACACAGACCTAAACATAGCAAAGGCAATATATAGCAAGCCTATAGCCAACATCAAACTCAATGGAGAGAAACTTAACTTGATTCTGCTGAAATCAGGGACAAGGCAAGGTTGCCCAGTGTCTCCATATTTCTTCAACATAGTTCTTGAAGTTCTAGCTAGAGCAATAAGACAACTAAATGAGATCATGGGGATACAAACTGGAAAGGAAGAAGTCAAAGTATCACTATTGGCAGATGATATGATAGTATACATGACATGCAACCAGAGAACTCCTTCAGCTGATAAACACCTTCAGCAAAATGGCTGGATACAAAATTAACTCAAAAAAATCAGAAGCCCTCCTGTATGCCAAAGATAAAAGGGCTGAGAAAGAAATTAGGGAAACACAATAGCCACGAGTAACATAAAGTACCTTGGTGTGACTCTAACCAAGCAAGAGAAAGACCTATTTGAAAAAAAAACTTAGTTTCTGAAGAAAGAAATTGAAGATATCAGAAGATGGAAACATCTCTCCTGCTCATGGATCAGAAGAATTAACATAGTGAAAATGGCCATCCTGCCAAAAGCAATCTACAGATTCAATGCAATTCCTAACAAAATACCAACACAATTCTTTACAGACCTTCAAAGAACAATTCTCAACTTCATATAGAAAAACAAAAAAACCCAGAATTGTGAAAATGATCCTGTACAACAACAGATCATCTGGAGGTATCTCCATCCCTGATCTCAAGCTCTACTACAGAGCAATAGTAATAAAAACTGTATAGTATTGGCATAGAAACAGAATGGTAGATCAGTGGAACTGAATAGAAGACCCAGAAATAAATACACACATCTATGGATACTTAATTTTTGACAAAGAAGTCAAAAATATTCAATGAAAAAAAAAAAACAAAACAAAAAACGACAGCATCTTCAACAAATGGTGCTGTTCTAAACTGGATGTCTACATGCAGAAAAATGAAAATAGATCCATATTTATCACCCTTCACAAAACTAAAGTCCAAGTGGATCAAAGACCTCAATGTAAGACCAGACACACTAAATTGGTTAGAAGAAAAACTGGGGAAGAGCCAGAATTCATTGGCACCAGAGACAACTTCCTGAACAGAACACCAACAGCACAGGCTCTAAGATCAACAATCAATAAATGGGACCTCATGAAACTGAAAAGCTTCTGTAAAGCAAAGGACACTGTCATCAGAATAAAACAACAGCCTACAGACTGGGATGGGATCTTCACCAAAACTATATCTGACAGAGGGCTAATATTCAGTTTATATAAAGAACTAAAGAAGTTAAAAAGCAACAAATCAAGTAATCCAACTAAAAAATGGGGTACAGAGCTAAACAGAATTCTCTGTAGAGGAATATAGCATGGCAGAGAAAATGCTCAGCATCCTTAGCCATCAGGGAGATGCAAATCAAAACAACCCTGAGATTTCACCTTACACCTCTCAGAATGGCTAAGATCAAAAACTCAAGTGACAAAACATGCCGGAGAAGTTGTGGAGAAAGAGGAATCATCCTCCACTGCTGGTGGGAATGTAAACTGGTACAATCACTTTGGAAATCAATCTGGTGCTTTCTCAGACAACTAGGAATAGTGCTTCCTGAAGATCCAGCTATACCACTCCTAGGCATATATCCAAAATATGTACACAACAAGGACATTTGCTCAATCACATTCATAGCAGCTTTATTTGTAATAGCCAGAACCTGGAAACAACCCAGATGTCCCTCAACTGAAGAATGGATACAGAAATTGTGGTACATTTACACAATGGAATACTACTCAGCAATTAAAAACAAGGAAATCATGAAATTTGCAGGGAAATGGTGGGATCTAGAAAAGATCATCCTGAATGAGGTGTCCCAGAAGCAGAAAGGCACACACGGTATATATTCACTTATAAGTGGATACTAGACCTAAAAGATAGGATAAATGTACTAAAATCTGTACACCTAAAGAAGCTAAACAAGAAAGAGGACCCTGGGTAAGATGATCAATCCTCACTTAGAAAGACAAATGGGATGGACATTGAAGTAGGAGAAAACAAGAAACAGGACAGGAGCCTACCTTCGAGGGCCTCTGAAAGACTCTACCTAGCAATGTATACAAGCAGATGCTGAGATTCATAACCAAACTGTGGATAGAGTTCAGAGAATCATATGAAAGAAGGGGGAGTTAGCAAGACCTGGAGAGGCCAGGAGCTCCACAAGGACCAAACATATTTGGTCACAGGGGTCTTTTCTGAGACTGATACTCCAACCAAGGACCATGCATGGATATAACCTAGAACCCCTGCTCAGATGTAGCCCATGGCAGCTCAGTATCCAAGTGGGTACCCTAGTAAGGGGAACAGGGACAGTCTCTGACATGAACACAATGGCTGGCTCTTTGACACCACATCCCCACCCCTGACGGAGGAGCAGCCTTGCTAGGCCACAGAGGAAGACATTGTAGCCAGTACTGATGAGACCTGATAAGCTAGGGTCAGATGGAAGGGGAGCAGGACCTCCCCTATCAGCGGACTTACTGGGGCAGGGAGAAGATGAGGGAGGTAGGGTGGGATTGGGAGGGAATGTGGGAGGGGTCTACAGCTGGAATACAAAGTAAATAAATGTAATTAATATAAAAAATTTATAATTAAAAAAGGAAAATTAAATGTTCTTTTGGTGGGATTCGCACGTAAGAAGTGCCCTGTACCTTTTAGTAGGGGAACAGCCCACCTCATCTACAAGTCCCAGACTCCATGAACAGGACCTAGTAATCACACATAAAAACTGGTAAGTGAATCAGAGCAGACCTTATCCACTAGGGGAGGGAAAACAGTTCTGTGTGTGTCCAACTTCTTCTAGCCAACTCACGTTTAACTTTGTCAGCTCTTTTCATCCACTTCCAAAGCTGAGTCACCCTTCTTGAGTGAGAGGTCAGTGTTCTGCAGTACTGGGCCCTAGGTTTGGAAGATGCCAGTGTTCACACAGCACAGGGGATTCAGTTAGCTTTGTGTTCCCATGGTAACAGGTACCTCCTTCAAGGTTCAGCTCAGGCTTCTCTCCGACAGGCTTCTCACAAGGGTCTGCCTGCTGGTAAAGGTCAACCCTTCTTGAAGTTGCTTCCTGGCCCTCCCTGGACACCTGACTATAAAGATAACCACTTTTTCCAAGTTTTGGTGTTTTAAAAGAAAACAGACCAGGAAATGGCTTTGTTTTGTACACTTGTCCTCATGCCTGTCTCCCCCGTGTCTTAGCCAAAGAACCCCTTTATCTTTATGAAAATGGTCTCACATCCTATCTTCTCTTTCCTATAGTTCTATCCCTGCAGACATTCTGCCTGCACCCTCTTCCAGCGGATTAAATTGCCCCACAGTTCGCTGATACTGTTTGTTCTTTTGAGTCTTTTCTTTCTTCAAGTTTCATTTGCACGAATTCTATTGCAGCATGTTCAATGTCTGAAATCCTCTGAGGGATATCTTATCCTGCACCAATCCCATTAGGTACATTTTGCATTTCAGATGTGGTGCTTTCCATACCTAGAAATTTGATTTCTGTTTTTAAAATAACTGCTATGCTTCTCAGCTTTTCAATATGTAAAATAACATAATGAAAACAGTCACTCCTCATTCTGTTAATTCCAACAAAAATATCTATTCTTGTATTTTCCAATTGATTATTATTATTGTTATAAACTGATTTTCTGCTTTGTATTTGGTAATTTCTGATGGATGTTAGGCTTTGTGGATTTCATCTTGATGGATGTCAAATATTTTTGTATTCTTATAAACAGTGTTTATCTACCCACCACCAAGTTTTCTGTACTGTGACTAAATCCTCCCAGGTTTTTGTTTTGTCTTGAGATTTTATTGTTCATGCTAAAATCAGGAAATAGTTATTTCTACACCCAAGGAATAACCCTTTAGAAAGTATATCCAACACACCATTAACTGAAACAAACCAGTCTTTTTTTTTTTTTTTAGGGGAGCGGGTAAAAATCTAACCCCAAGTACTACATGGAGCCCAGGGCACTGTGACCTCCAGTCTCTGTCCTGGCCTTAGTGGCTTCCTCACATACCTGTGCTGGATAGGTCCCTCCTGATGTGTCCGAATCGCTGTCTATGCAGCCCTTTTTACTTCAAGCATTCAACCAAGCAAAGACCCCTTCTCACCCTGAGCTCTTATCATTTCTCCTGGTTCAGAAAATTAGCTGTTCTATGCACCTGCACCTGCCCTCTGTGTGTTCATGTATCTCAAAGCAAGAACGCAGGACAGCTGAAAAGCTGTTTCCATCATTCAGGACTTTTCTTCATCAGTCTTTAATATGCAATAGTTAAAACCATTTTCTTGCAACCTTTTCCTGTTATTTGGTATCCTGGGAAGAATAGAAAGTCTCTATTAAACTATCTGAACCTAAAGCAGATTTCACTGCCACATGCAGCCACCTTAAAGAAGAGCCATAAACAAGCCACAAATCCCACTCTTCACAAGTGTACAGTTTTCTGGTTTTCAGCTCATTCATATACTGACTTCTAATCCAGAATGTTTTCATCATCATCCGTGCCCATCAGAGGTAATTTTTGTCCTCCTACAGTGTCTAAAACCTGGTCACTTACCTTCTGGCTCCATGGATTTCCTGTTCTGGACTTAAAAATTGGCTCATGTGATAAATATTCTTTTGTGCCTAGCTTCTTTCAGCAGATAGACAAAAATAAACTAGAGTTGACAACTTCCTAGGTATGTAAAATGTATCTTTGGGACTAGAGAGATGGCTTTGAGGTTACTAAACATTTGCTGTTCTTACAAAAGACTTGGGTTTAGTTTCCAGCACCAACATGGGAGCTCACAACCATCTGTAACTCCAGTTCCAGGGCTCCTGCTCTCTTCTTGTTATAGGCTTTCCAATCAGGGAAATGGGACACCAAGGCTCTTGTGTTCTTGTGCATGAAGCCATTCATTACATGGCAGCACAAGTTCTTAGCAATTTCTTTTCCCTCAAAAGTAGAACCCTGAATATAGTGTAACAGAGTCATACATACATACATACATATATATATATATGTATGTATGTATGTATGTATGTATGTATGTATGTATGTATGTATGTATATGTATGGCTTCTTCATCTGCCATATTCAGTGACTTATGTTTTGATTGTATACTTAAAACTACTTAACAGTGGGATAAAAAAAAAGATGGGATGTGAGAAGATTGCAGAAGAAACGTGATGAAATCACACATATAACTATGAACGCTGATAAGTCTGTATGGCTCTTTCCTGCTCTTCCCTTGGGTTTTAGCGGCTCCTACCACTTTCTGACCTACACAGGCTTTAGGCACACACTTGGTACACCTACATATATGCACAAAACATATCAGCAATAAGTAATTAAAGGATCAGAGGACTAAATAAATAATTACAGGATATATCTCTATGCACATTTACACACGCATACACAAATCACCACATGTATACACACACACAAACACATACACACACAACACTACCACCACTACCATACAGACACACAGACAATCACATACACACACATACCTTGGAAAGGTGCAGCAGAAACTGGAAAACGTAATTCTCTATATTTAATAATTTTTTTTTTCAAATCAAAAGATGCCCATAAACAAACTGAATAAAGTCTCAGTGGACATACATGGAAAAGAACACAGATAAGAACAGCTCTTTGCAGAAGAGTGGCCAAACAACAACAACAAAATAACAACAAACAAACACAAACACAAACACAAACATTCACCTTCCCATGCATCTTCACTAGTATTTTTTAAATGACAGCCATTCATTATCATTCAATTATCATTGCAAGAAAAATAATCACTGGGACTGGGAAGGTCCAACTCCCAGGCCTGTTCATTAAATCATTCAAAAGAGTTAGTTTCAACCAGAAACCATGAGGAGTGCGAAAGAACAAGTGAGGGACAATCCCAGCATCAGCCAGGAGTGACCCCTGGAGCCCTCCCCGAGTCTGTGAGTGCTCTTACCTGTCTTCTACTTGTTCACAGTTCTGTGCATGTGTGTCTCAACCCTCAGGAGCATCTCAGACCTCCATAAAGCCTGTCTGATATCTTACTCTCCAGATTTGACTTTAACGGGTGTAGCTGGACTTAGGGCTACTTTATTGGCTTCTTTTTCCTACCTCCCTGCACTACCCCTATCCATTCCAATCCCACCCACTCCCCAACACTAGGTAGGAAAGAAAGGTTAGAGGGGAAGGAGGTGTCGATATTGTTAGACTACTTCCTACTGATTAGGAGCATTGAGTTCCTTGGGGCAAATTTGAGCTTCGTTGTCAGGACATCTCCAACCAGCATCCAGCAATCCAGCAAATAACAAACAGCAAACAGTAACAGCAACAGCAGCAGAAAAAAAGTAGCACAGGAGCAGCAG
Organism: Psammomys obesus; assembly: GCF_907164565.1. Taxonomy (NCBI): domain Eukaryota; kingdom Metazoa; phylum Chordata; class Mammalia; order Rodentia; family Muridae; genus Psammomys; species Psammomys obesus. The sequence continues at coordinate 11,370,718 of NW_026592118.1, forward strand.
CCACTTTCAGGGGCTCTTGCATTGTATACCCTCTAAAGAGTTCCGTGTTCCACACATAAACTATCTTCAGCGATAAAATCATGCCCCTTCTGCAGCATGAGACAAATCATAGCTTCTGTAGACAATCTGAAAGAGCCCCATATCCCACAACTGGGATTAAAACAAAAACATATTCACATAACACTTCTGTTTTTAAAGAAACCAAAATGCTCACTACAAATGGAAGCATTATCCTATCGGTTGTGCATCTGCCATTGGCAGCTTCCTGAAAAAGCATCTGTAAATTGCCTCAGAACATTTCTGACAGATACCCCCTGGGGAAAAAGGCTTGTTTCCCTGGGCCAGCTTTAAATCAGATGGTCAAACGAAATAAGCAGCCAAGTGCTGTCTCTCAGGAGATCACTGATCATGGCAAATGCTGTCAGTCTCATGGGAATGAGGCCTTTGAAAGGCTTTAAGCCTAGTTTGCTCACTCCCATGGATTCTAGGTTGCCTGCTTCTAAAAGAACTGTGCTACTGATCTTCAAAGCTGTTTCAAGGATGCAGAGAGAGAGAGAGAGAGTAGGAGGAAGTAAACAGAAACATCATAGACCTGGATGATTTTGCTGAAATTCATTAATTTTTTTTTCTCCTGGGATTCCCACAGACTTTGGCTAACTTCCTAGTGTTCTACAAATGTGGATATATTTTGCCACTCTGCTGCCATCTCTCCTACACAGAGTTTTGAGAATTCAGAGAATATTGGGCATAGAAATAATCATTGTAATTATAAAGTAAATATTTAAAAGGGGTCAAACACTCTTAAAAACTGTTTCAAAAGAGGAACATGAAGTTGGGTAGGTAGAAGGTCTTAATGAATTAATGAAAATATTATTTCAAAAAGAAATTTGATATTTTACACACACACACACACACACACACACACACACACATACACACACACACACACACACATATGAACATATTGTGATTCTTACGTATGTTGTGAAGGCTCTTATTACCAGAGCTGAAACCACAGTGCACATTAATGTAACTTGGACAAGCATGCAATCACTAGACTATATGAATGTGATCATTAATTTTGATGATTTATTTGATTAAGAAACTGCTAAGTCATGAGGAAAGCATGCCTCTGTATCCAGGAGAGTGTTTCTAGAGATGCTTAGATCATTGGAGCTGTGACAAAGCACTTTGGCCCCAAGGACTGCCCTTGATTACTTCTTTAATCAATTATCATCAATTGTACCTGGTCTTTGATGCACACAGACCAACTAGTCCACTGCCCTCATCACCATCAGTACATATACCCAGAACATTCCTAGACAATCTTTTAATCTTGATCATTCTTTATTAAACTGTATAGGAAGGAAGGAAGGAAGGAAGGAAGGAAGGAAGGAAGGAAGGAAGGAAGGAAGGAAGGAAGGAAGGAGAAAGAAAAAAGCAAGGGAGGAAGGAAGGAAGGAAAGAAGGAAGGAAGGAAGAAAGGGAAAAAAGAAAAAGAAAGGAAGAAAGAAAAAAGAAAGAAAGAAAGGAAGGAAGGAAGGAAGGAAGGAAGGAAGGAAGGAAGAAAGGAAGGAAGAAAGAAAGAAAAAGCTTCTATTTTCACCCACCAGAGAAATGCAAATCAAAATCACCCTCAGTTTCCATCTCATCCCAGTTAGAATAAAAATTCAAAACAAAATATGAAATCTTAAAGTCTTGATTATATTGGAGGAAGTATGGTGGGGATAATACAATGATAATGAATGGCTGTCATTTAAAAAATACTAGTGAGGACGCATGGGAAGGTGAGTTAGCATAGCTCCTGATGGGAAATTGTGTAGCTATTCCTCAAACTACAGCAGCAAGCCTGCCATCCAACTCCTGGGAAGGTGACCAGATGGCATGCACAATGGAGTATTATTACACAGTGTTATTGGGCATATAATAATATAGTATTATTAAACAGTGAGAAATGAAATCATGTCATTTTCATGATGGAACACACAGAAATCATGTTAAGTTATCAGAACTTTCATATCACTTGTAAAAAATAGAAAAAAAAAGGAAAATATAAAGACAATGTAAATGTACTCAGAGAGTAGTCAGTATGGATAGGATGATCAGAAGACAGGGGAAGAGTGGAAAGTTGGGGGGAGAGCTACAGCAAGGATTCTGTGTGTACAGAAATGAAACTCACCTGTGCAAAATTAATATGCATAAGTGGTATTAGCTTCAGAAAAAGAAGCAAGTCTGTCCTTAGTGTACCGGGTGGCCGGGTTCTGACACTAGTTCCTCACAGTGACATCTTAGATCAATCTGGATCTCAGCAATGCATCTTGGAAAGATGGGACTTTTGATAAGGTGGTGTTTTCTTGAGGAAACTTTCAACACTGAGACCAAGTGTTTGGCAAAGAACTGCTTGCTTCTGCCTTCAGATAGCCAGGTGTCCTCAAGAGCCACCAGAAGGAGGAATGTCTCCTCTCCTCAGACAATGAAGCCCTGCTTTAGCATGGACACCTGTGTTTCTAATGTGCTGCCAGCTTCATTTCCCCAGGAGCCCCCATTGACTTGGCAGATCATTTACTTGAAATCAAGGGATCTTTCTCCCTGTCTCTTTCTGTCTTTGTCTGCCTCTCTGTCTCTGTCTGTCCCTCTGTATCTGTCTGTCTCTCTGTCTCTCTCTTTCTCCCCACAAGCCTCATCCCATGACAACCTTGGCCTCATTTTTCATACCCTTCTCGCCTACCCCTAGTGGGAAGGAGCCTCTTACTTGCTCATTAACTAGAAAGGAAAGCCTTCCCTCAGGAGATGGAAATGGGATTTGGAGGCTGAAGTCACTGCTGTTACTCAGTCTGATACTCTGAGGGAAGTAAACCCATGCATGCATGAGCAGCCCAAAAACTTCTCCTAAGTCGACTTAAATCTGTTTAACTTTCTACAACCCTGAAGAGAACTGAGAGCCTTTCCCAGCCCCCTCACAAAGGATTTTAATGCCTGGAAACTGTAGGCTGTGTCTTCCCCACTAAAGAAACAATCACATTTCAGATGAGAAACTGCTCCTTCCCTGGAACGGGGACACCTACCTGTGAGTAGCTCGAGATGTTCATTGGCTTGAGTCTCAGTATGCTGGTGTGGATGCCATTGTGGGTGGAAATGAGCCCAGTATCTGGTGCTCTCGAGACCTGGGGCTGAGGATAGCCATTAAATGCATTAGGTAGCCATTGAGCCTTCTGGATTTATTTGCAAAATTTGTGTGTACGTTGTTTACTTCATGATAGGGTCTGTGGCTTTCCTCACTACCTCCAAAGGACCCAAATAGTTCAGGAGTCACTGTTTAAATAATTAAAGATGATAAATTATTTATTTGGCTCTTCAAGCCTGCTTTCTGGAATCAGATCATGTACCGAGCTTCAACACCCCTTTAAGGGAACAAGCCACCTTCGTCTTCTTGTCTCCTCTCTGACTCCCACCCTGGCTTTGCTTATATTCTGCCTTCCCTAGAGGAGCCTCAGTTTTCTGCCAAGTGACCTTCCATGACCAGATGACAGGAGAAAGTCTACTGAGCCACAGAGTGTGTGCTTCCTCCGTGCAGAACAGCCACTAGTAGGTGCAACGGCTAAGATCCGTAGTCAGCTTGACAGCTTAGCTAAGAGACAGACTTCCTCTGGGAACATGTGAGGGACATTATTAGGTTGGATTAATTATTATGAGAAGACCCACTCTGGATATGGACAGCCTTGCTCCATGTCATGTAGCCCAGACTGCATGAAAAGGGGAAGCGAGCTGAACAATATCTTTGGTCTCTGCTTCCTAATTGTGGGTGCAATGTGGAGGCAGCAGCTACCTCATGTGCAAACTCTTTCTCCCGTAAAATGTTTTCACTGGGCCAGTGAGATGCCTCGGCAGTCAGAGGTGAGGGACTAGGAGTTCAAACAGATCCCTGACAGGCAGACAGACAAGGAAATAATAAAAACCACAAATAAGAAAGATGGAGCAATTTGGGCTTCTCCCTTATCCTCCTGACCTGAGACAAAGCCTGGGAGACTTCTTCCTCACGAGCAGAAAATCAAATCAGTGGGCCTATCAGCTTTCCTTTATTGTTCTAGACTGACCAACCCTGAATTAGGAGAGGGGACCCTCCCCAGCCTACTGAAGACCCTCAAAAGCCCCAGGTCTTTGGGACTTCAGCTTTCTGATTCCCCACTATACTCTGTGGGGTGTTTTAATCTTCATGTATTTTGCTCTCTCTCTGTCTCTCTCTCTCTCTCTCTCTGTTTCTCTCACTCTTGTCTGTCTCTCTCTGCGTGTTCTTCTTCCTCTTCAATAGACATGTTTTGCATCTATTCAATCTGCTATGATGTCTGTCTGCCTCTCTGTCTGTTTCTCTCTGTCTCTCTGTCTTTGTCTCTATCTGTGTCTGTCTGTGTGTGCATGTGTGTATTCCTTCTTAAGTGCAGTCTATCTGTAGACCCTGCCCCCCTACCCTGTGGATCTGCACATGTGCAGACGTGTGTGTTCTTTCCCCTTAACTAGATGTACATTCCATCTGTTGGTTCTGCTGCTGCGCCTATCTGACTATCTGTCTATCTGACCCCCCCCCCCACACACACACACATGTGGCGTTTTGGGGGTTTTTTGGTTTGGTTTGGTTTGTTTGTTGGACTGGCAGAGAAATCAAACCCAACTCTTACCCCTTGATGGTAATAGGGGCACATGCCGCCCACCAAGCCTGACCACCTGAAGTCAATCCTCAGGGTCCTCATGGTGGAAGGAGAGAACTCACTCCTATAAGTTGTCCTCTGACCATGTGTGCCAAGGCATGAACACACATGAACACACACACACAGAGAGAAAGAGAGAGACTAAAAACTAAATAAATACATGTTAATTAAGTGAATAAAATGTAATAAAAAAGGGAGCTTTGACAGGTGGCCCATTACAGCAATGACAAAAGCAACTAATACAGCAGGTGTTCTCCAAAAAACACCCAGTATTCCCAACACCCTCACCCAGTCACCTCTGCAAAGGGCACAGAAGACACAGTGACACGCCCTGAAGAAACCCACAGTCTGATCATAAGACCAGGAGAACTTTAAAGTCTGACAGTATTTCCTATGCCAGGCAACCACACATGTGATCAGAAGGTCCACAGAATGTTCTCTGTAGCTTCATCATGAAATGTTCGGAAGAAGTGTCAGCCACATAGAGATTGTCAGATTCCAGGCTCGATCTTTAATTACAATTTTTCTCCCCAGTGCAGCAAAAGAAAATTAAAAGAGCTTTTCTAGCACCTTCTCTGCAGAAGCAAAAAGATTACAAGTTAGGGCAGGACAAAGGGACAAAGGTCCTGGGAGCCTTCTCTGTCACACCCTACACCAGTGCCCCCACACCCCAGTTAGCCCTTTGTCTAACACCCTGGAAGTCACTGTTAGACTAAAAACAACTGTCAGGACAAACAGCTGGTGCTTTACCTAACATGTGAGTCTGGGAGTTGGTCAAACAGTTTTGCCTCAGCAAGCAGAAAATATAACATAGCCATGGTGACACTTCATTAGTCCCAGCTGAGGCAGGGGGATGGCTTGAAAGTAGAAGTTCAAGAGCAGGCTGGATAACACGGTGAGACCTTGTCTCTTATCAGAACATAACAAAAGCACAGAAAGCTACAAATCCCAGCTGGGAGATGTCACCTTCAGTGGCTGGGGCAGCAATGAAAGGGCATCCAGCGCCAGAGGGAAAAAAGTGCTCTCAAAAGGGGTGATGGACACATGCAAAGACATTTTGTCTGGGTCAGTCTCTCTGAGCCTTTGTCTTTATGGCATCTGCACTGTGGTACCCAGGCTTAATAGTAACTCCTGGCATAGGTGGAGATAAAACAGCCCTTAGCTCTTCCAGTCTTGTGAGAGTACCCGAGCTGACATTTGGGCTGTAGCTTAGGTATTGTCTACTGCCTTGAGTAGTACATCATATTGCCAGGGAGAATCAAGTAGTCTTTAAGGATGATAGACTAAGGGAACAGACCTAGAGAACCACCTGGATTCTAGAACCACCCTCTAGAAGCCTGGCCTAGCCTCACCCGATCCCATGTCCTTTCCCAATGTCTTCAGTGTTCATAAGCACTGTTGGTCTTCTGGAATATTCCGAGAAAGCCTCCCTTGGATAATTAGCTTTCCTCTGAGTAACAAGTTCATTTAAAAATTTACTCGATAAATCAGCAAATGGTAGAAAAATACACACGTAAGCATTAACACACATATAAACTTGCCTTATATGTTTGATGTTCTTTATACTCTGAAGGTGTGTTTCCTCGGGACTCAACCTGAAGCCATAAACTTAGCCGACATTTACTGGCACACTCTGTCACCAGTGAGGACCACAACCTCTCCCTGCAGGTGACCCTGGTAAGATGCTACAGGGGAAGGCCAGGGTGAGGATTTGCTCTCACATTAAAAGCAAAACCTGTCTTTTCCTTTGTAACGTCCTTGAACACACACGCACAACTGTGTCTTTGTACTGGGTGCACCCCGGTTTTATAGCATCAACAGGACAGCATGTGGTCACCTCCTAATTCCCACAGGTATGTCAGGAGCAGGTAAACTATGCAAGTCAGGCCCAGCCCTTGATCGATTTCTCAAATCCCATTTCAGAAAAGGCACTGCTGGAAATGAAATTTTTGTATTTCATCTTCAACCTCATTATTCAGGAAGATCAGAGGCTTAATGTAGGACCCCAAGTCTGGTAGCGCTGATGTCCCTGCTAGCTTCCGCGTGCCTCAGCTGTCTTAACCAAAGGGTTTCTGGACAAATCTAGTTAAGAGATTATAATTAGAAAGTTTTCCACTTAGTTTCTAATAAAAGAAGAAGAGGAGGAAAACCCAGTAATTTAATTGTGATGTGATGCTCTGTTAAATAGTTTGAATTTTAATTTTAGAAAGTTTAGGAAACACTTTGAAAGCTATTGGGTATTGAAATTTATCATCTATTATAATAACTGTGTATAGATTAAAAGAAAATTATAAATGGGATTGAGAGGCGAGAGCATTTCTGAAATGTTGCCACATTTCAAGTTTGACTTTCTGCATCTTCGTGATGCTCCCATTTTCTCTACACTCAAGGCTGCTACTGTTGCCAAAGGTCAGAAAACAGGCTGGTCCTTATCTCTTAGATTCTTGCCCAACTCCTCCTGCAGTAACAGCAGAGATCTGAGCCACATCACCAACAGCAAGGCAAGAAGTTTCCAACATTTCTAAAGCTGAAAAGAAAATCTCTGAAAATTAATGAATGTGATACTGTCTGTCTTCTAGACATAGTATTAGGAGTAAATGCAGGGAAAAAGAATAAAAGAGCATCAAGCACCTAGTATGTCAGTGATTGTCCAGGGAGATCCTGAAAGCTTTGATATAACCTACTCCTTCTCTCATTTTCCTCACAGGGGCAGATCACATAAGAGGACAGAATGGGATTGGATCCGAGTTTTATATTTTGCCCTCCACCTCTTATCCTCAAATCCTTACTTGCTATTATTCAGCAACAGAATCAAGAGGGTAAGATAATGTACCTAAGATGCTCGACAAGTACAATACTTCTCAGGGGGAAAAAAAAAAAGTCATGTATTCAAATGAGAGCCATAGAATTTTGGTGACAGTGGCAGACTGGTGGGACCAACATTTTGAACAGAGATGAGCTGTCTCATGTTGTTGTCGTTCTCAACCACAGAAGTTGTGCATGGTGCCACACACTTTAAGGCAGGGTCATGCCACTTTGGCTTGGCCAATGAAATTAGAGCAGATGTATTAGACACCTGTCTCACTGGAAAGCAATTGCACGGGTTACAGGTGGTGCTCAGGTTCTTTCCTCTCTTACAGGGTGTCATACACCAAGGTCCCCCCAGTTTGGATCCTAGAATAAGAAGAAACAGATTGCAGAGCTGTAGAAATTGACCTGTGGCTGCTGATGTGTGACGCAGACAGAAAGAAGCCTTGGGCAAGGTCCTGAGACGTGGAGAAGTTCTCTTATCACACCAAAACAAAATAGTTTTTCACAATTCTAAAATTAAATCCCATTGTAAGCTTTTTTATTTTTTTAAAGAGCATTAGTTTAATAGGGCTTTTAAGTAGGAGAAGTTAATAAATTCAGCTCTTATACATGCTCTAAGTTAGGTTGTGGTTGAGTGCATACTCCTTGTACACACTGACTGCAGAGTAGACAGACGGACGGATATGAGCAGGTCAGATTTTGGGCAGCTTGAAGCAGACACAGATGGTTGTGTTGTTTAGAGAGAAGATCAGATCGAGGAAGTACATGGTAAGGCAGTGCTGGAAATGGTCACAATGTAGGTCTCAGGAAATGTGCTCTGGAATGGACATTTGTCCCACAGGAAGTATTTTAGGTGTATGGTCTTCTGTAGGAGAAGACAGTAGAACAGATTGGGCAGAAGGAGGATCTGAATCGTGTTATGTTTGCCCCAGTCATCTCACCAACCTGGAGGGAATACTGGCTGTGGGTGAGTTCAGAAGAATCACAAATTGAAGACAAGAGAACAGGCCATGACCACCCCACCTCTACCATGTACTGAATCTTATAGAGACACTGCCTGTCAGAATCATAACCTGCTAAGTTTGGATCATTGGACTCCCTGGAAAACCTATAGATTATCAGTGAGCAGACATCTGTAGAGGTGCATAGTGTGGAGAAGGGATGATACGCTATTGTTTCTATTGATAGTCTCTGTTAAATTCAAATATTAATTATAAAGCTGCTGTAATTCTCAGTTACCTTAAATTAATCATGCAAGTGTGACTCTGTTTATAATCCTGTCAGCATTCTAATCTTCTCCTCCAGAATGAAGTCATGGTTAGAGATTCCTAGGGCTTTACAGCCTAAGATTCCAAACTGTAACCTTTTACCAAACATTTCCAAAGTCCTGTGACCTACATGGGGAGGTTATTAATAACCCCACTTCTGGGATCAGTTTTCTATATTATTTACTTGTCTTTCTGCTTAAAAAAATTAACAAACACAATTTAAAGAGAAAGGGGTTTGTTTGATCCTACAGCTTAAGAATATAGTTTGTCAAGGCTTGGAAATTGTGGCAACTAGAGCATTAAGCAGCTTACCACATTGCCTATGTAGTCAGGCAACAGAGAAAAATGAATGCTGTGTGGTTCCCTTTGTATTCCATCCAAGACCCAAGCCCAGGCAACGGCATCCCCCTACATTAGGATGGGTATTTCCACCTCAATTAATGTAATCTAAAATATTTTTAAAATAATAATAGTATGTGCCTCTCAATATACCACTGTAAACAGAAATAATAGCTATATTTTCTAGAGGGGCAGAACCATAGAATGAATATATATATATGTAATGTATAATACATATGTATATATGCATATATAGTTTAAGCTAATTTATATATTCTTTATATATTTATACATAACGAATATATATATTTATTTCTATATATAATGAATATATATATTAAGATTTTGGTAAACCAGTTTACACTTTACAGTTGAAATAACCCAATAACAGGTCTCTTGCGGCTGGGTACCAGAGCAGTTGTTATAGTTCAACAATATAGTTCTCACAAAAAGCTGAGAACCTGCTACTTTTTTGGTCCATGAGGCAGGGTGCCTCAGCAATACCAATCTGGCACTGAAGGCCTGATGAGTTCCTAGAGCCACTGGTCCTCAGCCCACACTGGAAGCCAGGAAATTCTGGTTCTACCATTAATGAAGTAATCAGAAACCACAGTAGCAACAGGGTAAATCATCTTAGCAGGGAAAGAGACTGTCAAGCAAAAAGGGAATGACCTTCTTCCACTAACTACCTTCATCATCTACTAACTACCTTCACCTACTAACTACCTTCATCATATACTAACTACCTTCATCTACTAACTACCTTCATCATATAGTAACTACCTTCACATACTAACTACCTTCATCATCTACTAACTACTTTCATCATCCACTAACTACCTTCATCATCTAATAACTTACCTTCACCTACTAACCACCTTCATCTAATAACAACCTTCACCTACCTTCAGAGCCAGGGCCAGAACAGCACTCAGACATGCTCTCTGAGCATCACCCATGTGCCTATTTCCTCCTTATCAAGAAACCCAGTATTTCTCCTGTGTTCCCAACATCTTCCCCTCATCTGCTCCTTCAGGACTGTCCTATGCATGCACACACACACACACACACACACACACACACACACCCCTCTACCTCCCCCTGCCTTTGCCTCCTGGCTGCCTACAAGGACTTTCCTCCTTGCCCACACACATGGCCCTGTCCCCTCCTCTCCCAACCTGTCAACCTTCACACTTACTCCCCAGCTACTACCTGCTCTAAGTGAAAATAACCCCAGGCATGCAAAAGGTGCTCCTGCCCTGTAATGCCTGTGAGATGGCTCCAGCTTCCCTGGCCGCTCTTCTCCTGCGTGTGACACAAGGCAATCCCCACGTTTCCTCTCTGTCCCTACTCACCTCACGAGTTTATTCTCCTGAGGTGTTTTTGTCACATTTCCTGGAGAAATATAGAGAAATGTCTGCCACGTAGAGAGGGCAATGGTAAATCAAAGACACCATTCCTTCCAGGTCCAGCTTTAGGAACCAGGCTGGGTATTGGGGTTATGTGTGGCGGGGCCTCAATAGCCACACCGCTGTAAAAATCGACTGTTTCTCTTTTGTATTGGCGCTCTTTGACTCTCAGGAAGAAAGCAGACTTAAGAAATGTGGTGAGAATTTTGGTTTCTTTGAAAAACACAGGAATAGAGGCTCACTGAGACTGAACCACAAACCAAAGGGCATGCATGGACTGGGCAAAGACCCCCTACACATATGTAGCAGATGTTCAGTTTGGTCAACATGTGAGCCTCCTAACAATGGGACCAACTCTGTCTCCAGCTCTGTTGCCAGCCACTGCATCCCTTTTTCCTAGCTGGGCTGCCTTGTCAGGCCCCAGTGGGAGAGGATACTTAGTCCTCCTGAAACTTGAGGTGCCAGGATGGGTTGCTACCGCTTGAGGCCTCCCTTTCTCTAAGAGGAAGGAGAGGGGGAAGTGGGATGAGGGTGGCGTGAGAGTGGGCCTAGAAGGAGAGGGGGCTGGGAACAGGCTAAAAAGGTGATTAAATAAGAAAAAAAAATTTAAAATATCGAAAAATTCCCAGAAATATTATTAGAATTTTTTTTTTTTTTTTTTTTTTTTTTTTTTTTTATCCCTGATGTGGGGGTATGAGACTGCTTTGAAGCAGCTGACCATAATTTGTCTCGTGGTCTGGAGGGGGTCATGGTTTTGCCAGCTGCAGATAGTTTCTGCCAATGTGTGGTGTCCGAAATTCTGGGAACTTCTCAGAGGGCATATAAACATTAAGCTCCAATAGGTGGGGTGGCTGTTGGTGGCTGTTGGGGTGGTAGTTAGTGGTTCTTTTTGTCTGGTGGCTACCAAAATGTACTGCCTATATGTGGGGTGTGTCCTTCTGAATCAATTAAGGCCATCAAGACAATTATCTACAATTGTGCTCTCACGGCAACCTGATATAGACAGTTCTTTCATTCAGGCCCCTGCTCAGGTCATTCTAAGTTGTGGAAAGCTGACATCTGAAACCAACTATGTTTGCAGGGATAGGCTGGATGCTATGAGATCCAGCAAAGTCTACTTCACTTCTGAAGAGGGACCCTGTCAAGTCTTCTAGGTCCACGTGGGTAAAGACAAGACAGACTTGGTGGCACTGAATCATAATTCCAGCACCTGGGAGGCTAAAGAAGGAGGATCACGGTGAGTTTGAGGCCAGCCTGGGCTACATAGTGAGTTCAAAACCAATGCGGAAACTGCTGCCCAATTATAGGGAGGAGGATTTGTTTTCCTGCTGTCTGGCAAGCAGAGAAGAAAATTGGTGACTTGTTCCAAGGTGAAATTGCTCTACCAGCAATTAAGAGAAGCAGTTTCACTATAAGCCTGCCTCCATGTGGTGTTTTTAAAATTAATTAAGGGAAGTTGTTTTTTCTTTTCAGAGGCTATGCTGAGGCTGAGTGTTGCCCTAGGCTACCTTCTAAACAACAACATATTCTGTGTCAGCTTATTCAAATGGACCTTACCATGAAGAAGGCATCCTACACCTCATGAAACCCATCTGGCATCTCACATGACCACCTGTGTTTTTATCTCCCTGGCTCCAAGAAAGAAAGAGATTGAAATGCATCACAAGAGAGTGCACTAGTCTTTGATAAGGAAGATCACTATGACCTTGAGCTATGCTGGAAGACCATGTCTCAAAAATGAACAGGGGCTGGAGAGCTGGCTCAGCCATTGTCTTAGTCCCTGTTCTATTGCTGGGAAGATACACCATGACCACAGTAATTCTTATAAAGGAAAGCACTCAACTGGGCATGGCTTGTACTTTCAGAGGTTGGGTTCATCATCAGCATGGTAGGAAGCGTGCCAGCACGCAGGCAGACATGGTACCGAAGAGGAACTAAGAGTTCTACACTGGGATCTGCAGCAGCAGGAAGAGAGAGACATCAAGAGTGGCTTTGAAAACCCCAAAGCCTACCCCCAGTGACATATTTCCTCTGACATGGCCACACCTACCCCAACAAGATCACACTTCCTCCTAATCCCTGTCAAGTAGCATGACTTCCTAATGACCAAGCAGTCAAATATATGAGCCAAGGGGGCCATTTTCCATTCAAACCACCCCAGCCATTAAAAACACTGCAGCTCTTCCAGAGGACCCACAGACAGTTCTCAGCACCCACATGGCGGCTCCAAATCATCTCTACCTCCAGTCCCAGGGGAATCCGATGCTCCCTTCTGCATTCATGGGCACTGCATTCATGTGGTGAACTCATATTCATGGAGACACAACCCTGAAGCACATAAATAAATCTTTATAAAAATGAGAAATGAAGTAAGAAGGACAGGAAGAAAAGCATTTCTTTTAAGAAGTCCAGCCTTTTGTTTTTTTGGTTTATGGTTGTTTTGTTTGTTTTCCTTTTTTGTTTGTTTGTTTGTTTGTTTCTGAGACAGGGTTTCTCTGTGTAGCCTTGGCTGTCCTGAATTAGCTTTGTAGACCAGGCTGGCCTTAAACTCACAGAAATCCATCTGCCTCTGAGTGCTGAGATCACAGGCATGTGCCATTGCATCTGGCTGGGTTTTTTTTTTTTTCCATTTTTTAAAATTTATGTTTTCTAAGACACACCTGAAGACTCATAACCTAAAAAAATTAAAACTTTGAAATATTAATGATTTAAGAACACCAATTATATTTAATCTTTCTATTTCCTTGCCTCGGAGAGAGATATAAATTAATAGCAAACCCCTTGGGTTTAGATAAACTGAGTGACAGGATCTGAATTTCACAACACTTCCAGAGCAGAGTCATGTGGTGCAAATGCCTCTAGCTCTACTCCAAGTTACAGGAGAGCCTCTGGAAAGATTTTACCAGTGAGAAAAATTTAATAAGCTTAATGAGAATGACTTCTAATTAGTACATTAATTAATGTTAATATGAATAGATTTTCCATGGTGATTGAAAACGGTTTGCCTACTCTAAGCAGATAAAATTTGCCTCATTTGGAATGTTGGTTTTTGTGGGGAATTCTGTATTTTCTCATAAAAACTAAAACAACCTTTCATCTAGACACTACCTAAATTATCATGCCCTACAATGAGAACACTATGATTAATGAAGTGTATTAAGTTTATTCAGAAATGTTATATATGAAAGGAGAGGAGTTAGCAAGCTCCCACCCTGACTGAGGAGCTGAGGGCACTGGATAGATTCTGCGGAAGGGAGAGTTGGTTCTTTTTAGGGGTGTTGCTCCTGGTAGGTAAGGTCTCCCGTGGATGCCCACCCCATCCATGAGTCTACACAAATTAAGTTCAATGGGTCATTAAAAGAAAAAAACTACAAAGTTAGGGAAGTAAGGAGGTGTGGAGAGGAACAGGAGCAAATGTGATCAAAACACATTAAATGAAAAATTTAAATAATGAATAAAAATGTTTTAAAGGATAAAGATTGTTAGATGATAAATCATAGATAAATGATTGATATATGATAGAAAGATGTTGGCTATATGGACAGACAGAAATATGCCTGGCATAGAAATGCTTTAAATGAGTTGATTTCTTGTCATGTCCTCTGACTCATACTAATGTGGAGTCCATAAAAGACATGAGTCACTATTCTTAGGCTTTTAACATAGTAAGACATCTACACTATAAATAAAACTAGAAAAAAATGGTGCTAGGAGGACTCTTAAAATCACCTATAAATAACCCTAGATTCTCTTCCCACCTTCCACAGGAGCCTGCTTGACAAATAGAAACTGGAGATCACAGTTTAACTTAAGCTAGACTTCATAGCTTACCAGTGGGCATGGTGCTGGCAGGATGGGGTGATAGTGGGAAGCCTTTCCTGAGGATGGTCAGGCCTGCCACATGTCAGACATAAGTAGAGCATTTTATTTCATTTAGTTTTTATAACACCTCTGTGGGTTAACAGTTAGTACTTACTCCTGCACTCCAGATGCAGGCCTAGAATCCCAAGTTCTCTGTAAAATGGTGCAGAGCACTGTGTGATAGAGGTTTCTATTATGGGCCCATTATCAGGCTGAGAGATTCTGAAACTCCCCAGAGAATCCCAGAATAACTTCTCTCTAACCCACAGAAAACTCAACTTTGAGGAGTAACCTGATTACAAAACATTTAACCTCCATCTTGTTGGCAAACTCTCTCCAGCTGTGGCTTTGATGACGCTGCAGTTTTAAGAAGGTCTCCCTGAGAACACAAGGACAGCTCTACCTGGTAGTCCACTAAGTCCTGAGACCATAGTCCCCAAAGCCGAAAGGATCTGTAGCCTGTCAAACCATGAGAATGAATGCAATGCTGCCCCTTCTCAGCTGAGCCCTGACCAACACCTTTTGAGAGGCTGCTGTGGAGAAACAGGTGGCCCACGCCAGATTTCCAACCTGCAGGAATCACAGGCAATCAAGGTATTTTGCCTTAATCCTTTTAGTGTGTGGAGATTTTCACACAGAACAAGATGACAAATGCATCCAGCAAACATTTTAGAAAGACTCTCCTACAAAATCTAAACACAGAGAAAATGTGCACTGTGTATAAAATCAACATAGTTGGAGTAGGGAGCCAGGAAATACGCTGGCATTGAGACACAAAATGGTTTTACGGTTTGTCAAGAAAAGCATGTGTCTTAGGGGTTCTGTTGCTGTGATAAAACACCATGACAAAGCATCTTGGGGATAAAGGGTTTAGTTAAGCTTACACTTTGATCGCTGAGGGAAGTCTGGGCAGGAACTCAAGCAGGGCATGGACCTGGAGGCAGGAACTGATACAGAGGACATGGAGGAGTCCTTCTTACTGGCTTTCTCCCCATAGCTTGCTCAGCCTGCTTCCTCGTAGCACCTAAGACCACCAACCCAGGAGTGGCACTTCCCACAGTGAGCTGGGCCGTCCTACATCAATCACTAATTAAAAACATGCCCTACAGGCTTGCCGTCAGCCAGATCTTCTGGAAGCATTTCTCAATTGGGATTCCTTCCTCTTAGATGACTACAGCTTTTATCAAGTTGACAAAACTGGTCAGCACAGCATGGTAAATGACTTAGCGCTCTTGAGAGAGGGCTGTGATCACGAAACTGCTAGCCTAACTGTAAATCAGCATGATCTTTTCGGAATGTCTTAAGAGACTTTATAATAAACTTTCTTGTTAGTGCAGCAGCTCACTGCAAGACTTTTATCTAAAGAAATGGTTAGTTTTTCAGGAGAAGTGTGACAAAGTGCTTCTCAGTAATTGCTATAATTGTACAATTTTAAACAACTGAAAATTTAAAACTATCTAAATATTTAATAATGTGTTATTAATTCCCTGGGCCAGTATAGCCCTAAAGAGAGTTCTATGGATTCTTTAAAATAGAAAAGATATCAAATGGCCCAGGAAGATTGCTGTCAGATTTACTTCGTCATGGAGTCCATCATAACACTAACACTGAGTTACACCTGTCAGGGCTGGAGGGATGACTCAGTGGTGAAGAACTTGAGCTGCTCCTGTAGAGGGCTGAAGTTGGGCACTCAGCAGCTCACAACCACCTGTAACTCCAGGGCTAGGGGATCCTCTGCCCTCTTCTGACTTCTATGCGTAACTGCATTCATTCACACACAGAGACACACAGACACAAAGGCACATACATTACTAAAAAGCAAATGTAAACCTTTTAAATAAATCAGTGTGCACATGTATGTTTGAACGCACCATACTGTACTGCTTACTGATTTATGTGAGGATGAAAGTTTTCTCAGCTGATAGATTGCAACATTATAGACAAGTTTCATTTTCCTATTTATCCTTTGCCATGTTATAATGGCTCTTGTAAATAGAAAGAAAATGATATATTTACATTAATAGTATCACATTTCTTCATGATGTCTGGCAGATAATATGTTAGTATATGCTGATCTGTTTTTAGTTTCTTAGGAAGAAGACTGAGGCAAATTCATTAAATCAAGAGAATCATCAATGATGTATTGTCTCTGATAAGTGATGGAGTTAATCTTTTCATTTGGCACTTGATAGTTAATTCATTTCAGCTTGTACTTTGCCAAGCCAATCCATCAGCAGAGCTCTGTGGCTGCTGGAAGCAAAATGGTATCCTAACAAGGTTTGATGTAGATAAGAGCCGCTGAACTATCAAGCATAAAGACTGTAAGATAATCAAAAGCCATCTTATCCTAGAGTATTGGACACACACAATGTTCTCACGAACTTCTAAGAGAAGAAAAATTCCCAAAATGTGGAGCCAATTTACTGCCTAGTAAGTGTGTCCTGGTATCACTCACTGAATTGGTCACTGAAGCTTAAATGTTCTCTCTCACTGAAAGCAGAAAGTCTGCATACTAATCGACCATGTTTCTACATCTGAGTCCTACATTATTAAGTAACAGCATTCTCTGACGTCTTTATTTTTAAGTGAGAAGTTCATTGTCTTGATGCATCAAATATATCATCAGAGCATAAACACAATCAATTAAGCCTCGCTCAGGTACCCCATGCCCGCTTTCACACTGTTGAGTTTCTCAGCCCATCCACACAGGTGGAGTGGCTAGGTTGTGATTAGGAGCTAAGCTGATGACAGGTGACAATGAATGATAACATAACGGTTGATAGCTGCTAAGCAGCAATGTGGAGAATGCACTACCTTAGACTCTTCATAAAACAACTGCTCCAGACAAGCTGTGTAAAAAAACTATCTCAACAAGCAAAGTAGAGGCTGGGCGTGGTGGCTATGACTTTCATTCTAGCACTCAGGAGGCAGAGGCAAACAGAACTCTGAATTTAAAGCCAGCCTGATCTAGATAGTGAATTTTGGTTCAGCTAAAGCTACATAGGGAGAATCTATCTCAACAGATAAACAAACAAAACAAAACAAAAATATCTCAACCCCTCAAGCCCTTAATAAATCATAAATTAAAAAGATAGGCAGCATCTTGAAAAATTGCTATAGAAGCTGACCTCTAGCTTCCACGTACACACAAGTATTCATGGACCCTTTGCACAAAATGTCTGCACACACACAAACACTATCTATCTTTCTATGTATGTCTGAATGTATCTGTCATCTACCATTTATCTGTCTATCTCTATTTAGCATACATCACAAGTAACTGATATACTTACTTTGAAGGCAGCAATGGGCATACCACAAATTTCAAATAGTACTGGCTCTTACTTTCAGACATGGAGTCGTGAGCAGTTTGGACAATGCAATACATCCATGATGTCACGTGGCCCGGGGACCGTCAATCATCTGACAGCCCTTTTCTCTTTCCTAAGCGAGCTGGCACTGGAGAAGGGCCAACATATCTGGATTGAAAAACTTCAGACCTACAGTCATGCTCAGTCCTGTATGTCTTGGGAAACTTTGTAAGCGTTTCTTAGGCACGAATGATAGAAAGGACTGTCTTGAGGGACAAGGCCATCTTTCTGCAGAAGCTTAAACTATTTCCAAATGAAGACAGAGTGCACTCAGATAAGGCCCCACTATGGGGACTCCATGAACATGTGAGCAGTGATGGGGGAAAGGGCTACAGGTTCTGTTGTGTCCTCTTTCTCTTTGGTCTGCATTTTATAACCCACAAAACTTCACCACTGAAGAAAAAAAGGTTTATCTGCATGTACAGTTTCTACTCTTAGAAGAAGCTGATTTTCAGCCTTGTGGGAATGGAAATGTAAACTCAGAAGTGCCATGCAGGCCATCTCTGAGAACCTTACTTTGTAAATATCTAAGGGAGAGGGGAGAGACATAAAACTCACAAAAGCACAACAATGGGGACAAATGACAAAAGAGGCAAGTGGCTGAGCCTCATAGGTTCCTCTCTCTGGCAGTGAATGAAAGAGAAAGAAACTGACCATGGCCCCACCATGTGGGAGGGGTACCCCTCAGCGGGATCTCAGTCAAGGATAGGAGCAACTTTAGTATATGCGGTTATTGCTCTGAGGTGAACAAAGGAGGAAGGAGGCAAATGCCATAAATACAGAATGCAAATACGGAAACTATAGATAAAATACATCTTTTAACTTATTAAAAAATAGTTTCAAGGGGCAATGAAAATACTTTGAATTTTCCCCTAGTTTTTGTGCTGGGACCATTCTTAGAGAGATCAGAAAATCTGTTCCTTTGGTAAAGTTGCCAAAACCCGAGCCAAAGCCAATTCTATGACTGACTCACAGTAAAGAACTCTCTGGTGGCCAGGACTTGAGGGATGGGAAATCAGAGGCAAGGACCAGTGAGTGGCGGGTGCTTCTGGAAGCCGGGCCTTGGGTCTTGAGACCTGCTGTGGTAACAAGTCATATTTTGAAGAGGCTTAAAACGGGCAAAACCACAAGGCCACTGTATTTCCCATCAAGGGCAATTAGGGGCACACATACATCCTGACGTATGTCCCACCTATGTACCTCCTGCCCACATCCATTCAACATTTCCGGTGCAAACAAACATGCTTAGGGATGTGAGAGCCTGCGCCTTGTTGATTCCTGAGAACACGCGTGCGCGCACGCACACACTTGATTACCTACCCCCGGAGCTGAACAACTGAGTTTAGGGACGTGCGCATCTCAGGCAAGAGCTCTACTGTGCGATATCCTCACTTCGAGTCCTGGAGTTTTGGTGTAAACTAACGTAGGAAAATCTGCCCGGCTAACCAAAGGTTTCTGGTTTTCGGATCCCTGTGAAGGCAGATGATGGATGAGACGCAGTACCGTGCTGGGTACCGAGCTCAAAGGTGAGCTTGCCCTTAATGCAATCCTGCCTGTGAACCTTCCAGACATGCCGGCAAACACAGTTCAGTGAGTTTTGACAACTGAGCACACCCATGCAGGCATCTGCGCTTGCACGGCAGAGGATCTCAGCATCCCCGGAAGACTTCAGTCAGCTTCTACACCTCCAAGAAGCGGGTGAACGCGGTGTGTGTCTGCCTCTCTGAGATAAGTTTTGCCTCTCCTCAGATTGCAAAGAAAGGTTTTTTTTTTTTTTAATTAAAAAGACGTTAAAAATTATTATTAAAAACCCCGTGATTAATATAAAAATAGAAATTATTATAAGAAAAGACGTGTTAGTTTTATGTATTTATGGTAACGGAGGAGAACCTGCCACGGTGCTCACGTGGAGGTCACAGCACCACTTCCAGGAGGCAGTGCTCTCATACCGAATGAGGCTGAGCTCGAACTGAAGTTATCGGGCTTGGCAGCAAACAGTTTTAGGCACTGAGCCATCTTGGTGTCCCAGGGGTTGTCCATCTTATCCTTCACATCAGTTTGTCACATCCGTCATTGCTCCTCCCAGCACGGTGGCAGCCGGTTTCTGTTCCCTCATCCCTCAGCCCTTACAGTTACTGTAAGTATAGTTATAGTCCCACCATTAGGAACATCTGAGTATTCCCCCCACTCATTTCCACTAGCTTGGAAGGAGGGCTTTGACTCTACAGCTAATTCCCTACTAAAACCTCCTTGTCTACCCCAGATTGGTCCAGAAATGCTCTCTGTACCATATGAAGCTTGGGTTCTTACCTTCTTCATCTAGGGCTTGCAGGTTAAAAATTTCCTGATTTCCAGATGTCGACAGCTGCCTCCCGACAGTCTTGATGCTTTTTAAATGCTTCGTTTTCTTTGCGTGTTCCTTTAAGAGAACTGGATGTCCATATGGTCCTTTTATCTTTATAAATTACTTGATCATCTGCAGGAGGGATCGGAAAAAAAAATTATTTTTATTTTTTATGTTTTGGCTTTGAAAGTTTTACTGTGAAGTATCTCAAAGTTAATCATTTGAAATTAGTATCTCCAGGGCCCAAGGAGTCTTTGTAAAGTACAAAAATTTCAAGTACCTTATGTGATTTTTTTTATCTTTATGAATGATAATTTAAAAAGTAAATCCTATACTAATATTTGGTATTTTTTCTTAGAGGTCCCCCAAACATAAACATTATTTCTATTTGGCCTATCTTCCTTTTCTACCTTATTTTTCTACTATTCAGGCATGGAATTTTGCTACATTTTTTGTTTTTCTTGCCCTTCTTCAATATTCTCATTAATTTTTTAAAGTCTAAATGTCACTGTTAAAATCAGAAAAGATTTTGTCTTTTTAAAAATATCTCTATTTTATGTGTTTGTGTCTTGCTGAGCTTTTTTTCATTAGTGGTCATTTCTGTTTCCAACATTTGATTTTTTAATATTTTGTTATAATTGTAGAATAAGAATTAATGTCTTTCCAGAGCACTTTTATGTCATGTAAATTACAGAATAATGAACTGAAGTACTTTCAGAAGGTCATGGGCAGTGATATAACTCTCAATTCCTGAGATATAGGAAAATCTGCTCCTCACAGTAGCTAATAATCATTTCTTGAGCCTTGAGTGTCTGAACCTCAGTTCTCTGAGCTTGACAGCTTCAGAACCCCTTCAGTGACCAGAATCAGCAGCCTATCTTTGACTCTTTGAAGCTTCTTTTTTCCATAGGCTCAACTAACTTCCTCCTTCACCTTCTGATAGTCTTTATCATCTCAGCTGCCTCTGTTCCCATCACTCTGCGCCAGTTTCCCTCTGGAATTATTCAATGGCTGCTGCTCTTTCTACTGCTGCTGCTGCTGCTGCTGTTACCATCTCCTATGCCAGAGCAACTCAGCTTGCTCTACCTATGACAAAGATCATTAGTAGGCAAGGAAATAACACTCAAGATAATCCTTTTATTATGCCTAATGATATAAGGCCAGGAGACAACATGCGTGGTTCGGGTATCCCACCTGCTTTCAAGCTGGAACTGGGTGACTTGGTTATAGCAGAAAGAGTGTCATGCAAATGCAGGGGCTGCAAGGCCCCAGACGTTGTGTAACTTCCATGTCCATCATTCATAGGCCTTGCAGCAGTAGCAATCACAGACTGCATTACGCTGACTGTAGACTTTCTGCTGAGCCACTGGGGGAGGTGTTTCCCTAACCACAAGTTGATCAGAGTAATGTAAAGTTCTTCAAGGTGTGTCTGTGAATGGTGCCTTCCAGGGTCAATGACAGCTTTCTGGAGTGGCTATGTCTGAAGCAAGGCCTTCTGAGGTGGGAAGCATGTTTAGCTGTAGCAGTCTGTGCAGCTAGAGCAGACTGTTCCTCATCTAGTAATGGGGTTTTAGGGCATCCTGTCTGTCTTAGAGGAGGTCCCAGTTATTGGCCAAAGGTTATGTTCTTTATCCAAGACTACTAGGAATGGGAAATGATCTGGAAAATGTCACTCAAGAAGCTGAGTGGCTGACTCCCAGTACTCCAAATTGTTCGAAGGACTTTTTTTTTTTTTTGCATATGCATCGAAAAATTAACATGAAATTAAAGTCATTTTTAACAGATTAATTTTTAAGTATGTGAGTGCACACACACATGAACACACATAGTCAAGGATGCCAAAAGACAGAATATGGGAGCTCTAGCTGGAGGCACAGGCCGTTGTGAGCTACATTGTGCAGATGCTGGCAAGCAAACTTGGGACAGCACAGGAACTGACCATTGACACAGTCCGACAAAACCTACAATGCCCTTCGTGATTTTCCCTTTCCACAGAATTCTCCGTGTCCTCATTTCCCTTCCTCCTGTATTCTTTTCTTACTCAAACTTAGTACTTTGAAGCCTGCCCTTTAATCTGCAAATGTCTCTGATGCTCTTCAGTAAGTCAAACACTGGCATTTTAGATCAAGTTTTCTGGCAGTGATTTTGATTTAGCTGTAGGCCCAGGTTCTGAAGCATTGATCATATAAAATGCTAATTGTGTGTTTTAAAACTTGGTTGTTGTTTATAGACTTTTTAAATGAGAAGATGTCTTTCCATGTATTTATTGGCTTACTCACTGCAGCTTGTTTTTTTACTCACTGTGTCTTTTTTTCAATGGAGAGCTTCCTTTACATATGAGATCAGTTCTCTCTCAACTCCGAGACTAGACTAGAACACCTTTAATTCTTCAGCTGGTTGAAGAACTACAAAATCCCACGCTAGCTCAGAAATCATGTTTATAAAGTTGAACTGGAATCTATAAAGTCTACCAAGTTTGAGATGAATCCACTTTTATTATATCTGTCTCTTTATTCCATCCATAAAAAAATACCTAGTTACAATTCATGAACTCTGCTTCATGGCTGCTTTGCTAAATTACACACTGGAATCTAAGGTACAGCCTAAAGTTTGTTCCCTTAAAACTGAAGAATCTGAAAGAAGTGGGAAAACTGTAAGACCTGGAGAGGACAGGAACTCCACAAGGAGAGCAACAGAACCAAAAAATCTGAGCACAGAGGTCTTTCCTGAGACTGATATTCCAAGCAAGGACCATGCATGTTGATAACCTAAGACCCCTGCACAGATGTAGCCCATGGCAGTTCAGTATCCAAGTGGGTTCCATAGTAATAGGAACGGGGACTGTCTCTGACATGAACTGATTGGCCTGCTCTTTAATTACCTCCCCCTGATGGGGAAGCAGCATTACCAGGCCACAGAAGAAGCCACTCCTGATGAGACCTAATTGACTAGGATCAGAAGGAAGGAAAAGAAGACCTCCCCTATCAGTGGACTCGGGGAGGGGCAAACGTGCAGAGGAAGGAAGAAGAGAGGGATTGGGACGAGAGGAGGGAGAGAACCACAGGGGGGATACAAAGTGAATAAAGTGTAATTAATAAAGAATTTTAAAAAACTGAAGAATCAATTCATCCAGGCTTGGGAATACAGGCAGCCGATAGTCCCCTGGTCTTCTCTGGAAATTGCTTTAAATACAGAGTTTCCACAATTAGTGCCAGGTCCCTTTCAAGGGCAGACCATACCCAGAGACTATTTCTCTATATTAAGTTCTAGACAACTCTGCAACAATTCTGTATTTCCTGGAGAACCTGTGGATGCCGCTTTATAACTGGGTCATAGCTCAACTCCTCTTGTATCCTTCCTTCCTCACACCCTACTGCCTTATCAGCTGGTGATTTAATGCTATGAGTCTGAAGATACATATTGAGTTATCTCCCAGTGACCTAACAATTAGGTCTATGTCACTAATAACAGGCAGCATACCTGGAGCCTTGATCTTCAGGAAAAACAGAACTGTAAGACTGTCTTCCAGTGAAATGAGATGAGACTCCAGAGAACAGAAATACACTGCCTCATGCAATGTGCTGTTGGGTTTGGGGCGGAAACCAAGACAACTCACTTCAGAGATGGATGCTTAAAAATGCAAGCTTTATTTTCTGCGTGGGCAGGGAGGCAGTCAGCTCAGGATCTGAACCAAGTCCCCAAAGGGAAGCTGTATTGCATATTTAAAGGATAAAACCATAGAGTCAGGCAGAGAAAGGTGGGCTGTTGCATTGTCTAATTGTATTTTGACATAAGAGGATGTTCACCAAGGGAGTTTCCATCAATCAGGATAGGAGTAGGTCCCTGAGCTGGGAACATGAACTTGTTTGACACTGCCAGCAAGATGGACAAGTTGTCCCTGAGATATCTGGACTCAGACAACTGTTCCCTTACAACAAAAGCTGTTGAACTTAGTTTCCCTCTATGATTAAATAGAGTCTGAAAATGAAATAGTAGTACTTAGAATAAGTTTCTTTTGCTTGTTCTCAACAGTGCCATCTTCTTTGCCAAAGAAGTACATGGGTTCTCTAGAGGAATAGAACGTAGTATATAATGTACCAAATATGTTCATACACACACACACACACACACACACACACACACACACACACTGGGGATTTATTAGAATGGCTTACAGGCTGTGGTCCAGCTAGTCCAACAATGGCTGTCTAACCAATGGCAGGTCCAAGAATCTAGTAGTTTTTCAGTTCATGAGTTCATGTCTCTGATGGTCTTCAGTATATGCTGGATTTCCTAAGAAGTAGGCTCTAATGTCAATGAAGAAATGGACTTGCCAGTAAGATCAAGAGCAAGCAGGCAAAGAAAGCAATCTGCATTCTTCCATGTCCTTTATATAGGTTGTCAGCTGAAAGTGTGACCCAGGTCAAAGCTGGAACTTCCTCAAAGGATCTGGATTAATGTTATGTTTTCTCACCATAAAATATTCAGATTAAAAGTGGGTCTTCCCACTTCAAATTATATAATTAAGAAAAACTCTCTCACAGGTGTATCAAGCTCTTTAAGTTTTAGTTAATTCTGATGTGATCAAGTTGACAACTGAGAACAGCCATCGCAAGTCCACCCCCTATCAACTTGACGTACAATTATAGCTCCTTAAGTTAAGCTTACTTTCCAATTGAAAACAATAACCAGGACACTACTACTTCTAAAGTGATATAACAATCACATATACAATAGCAGGTGTATTATGTATTTAATTAAGTAATAATTATGCCTCACATAATATCACTATCCCTCAACTACGAACACATTATAAATTTTAAAATAACTAATAATGCCCTTGGGGGATGTTTTAGTATCTCAAATATGAAAACCTCTGATATTATCTTAATTGATGTTCTAGTACATGATAAAGAAATCATGGGGAAAACATAAATATCTGTGCAAATACATTCTTAACAAAACGTGACAGAAGTGTGTCATGTCAATTTTAATACTCATTTCTAAAACTGGTCACATGGCCTTAGCTGATATTCATAACTACCTTACTCCACTACCCATTCTGTATTCTCTCCACCATCAGCAACCACCTCAGCAGGTCTTGCCTCTTTTCCTGGAGGAGTGACCCATGCCTTTGTCCCTGAAGGGTCTGCGCCCTTTGTCATTTCACCTGGCTTAGATTCCTGGATATAATTTCCCATTGACTTTAGTCAAGGACATGATAGCACCAATAGATTCCCTAAAGGATCTCCTGTACTCCAGTTAAATCTCCCTTCTCTCCATTGTGGAGATATAACACTTCATAACACTCTTCTTCGAATTCTTCGCATGTTGGCTTAAGGGCAACAGAAGCCCAAAGTGGCCAGTGGAAAGTCTGAGCTTCCAGTTCAATGGAATGTTTGTTGTGTCCCTTGGCAGGAGAGCTTATCACTCTGGAACCAAAACTTCTAGGCCAGTAGAACTAAAGGTCATGGGAACAGGAAGCAAAATTTTCCTAGTGGGCCAGTAGGAACAATGGTGACGGGAACTATTCCCTTTCCTTCCCTGTATTCCTGGATATGTGTAGATGCTGAATATGGGAGCAACCATAGCACGTATTTGGATGCTGGCTTAAGCATATGCTGCCTTTTGGAGGACCCTGCCCCAACCTTCCAGGCTACTGCCACCTAGTTAGTGCTATAACTGTAACTTCAAAAGGCTGTTCCATCTTACTATCAGGCCATCTGCCTCAGGATTGGGGGGAACATGGTAAGACCAGTGCATTCCACGATTGTGGGCTCACTGTTGCTCTACTCTGGCTGTGAACTGAGTTCCCTGGAATACTATGATAGTGGATAAGGCATTATATAAGTCCACAGATGGTGGTTTTGGCATAAATGCTACGTGTAGGGAAGGCAAATCCATAATCAGAATAGGTATCTACTCCAGTAAGAACAAAACATTGTCCTTTCCATGGAGGAAGTGGTTCAATGTAGTCAGCCTGCCACCAGGTTGCTGATGAACACTCTGGGGAATGGTTCCATATCTAAGGCTCAGCCTTGGTCTCAGCTGTTAGCAGATATGTCTTTCAGCAGCCACTGTAGCCATGTCAGCAGTGATGATTGGAAGTCCATATTTTAAAGCCCATGCAACAACCCCCATCTCTGCCACCATGATTAGTCTTTGTTTATGTGTCCAATGGGCAATGGTAGGAATGCCTGGGAAAAGAGGCTGACTGTCCACAGAATGAGTCATTGTATCTACTTGATTACTGAACTACTCCTCAGCTGACATCACCTTTTGATGAGCATTTATATGGGACACAAATATCTTTACATCTTCAGCCATTTCAGAGATCTATTCACATACTTCTTCCCCAGATGTCTTTCTCACCAATTTCAAATCATGCTCTTCCCAAGTTTCTGATCCTCTAGCCATTCCATTGGCTACAGGAATCAGTGACAAATTGCACATCTGGCCATTTCTCCTTCCAAACAAAATATATATTCATGTGTGCTGCCTGAAGTTCTGCCCACTGTGGAGATTTCCCTTTGCTTATGTCTAGTTGTGGCTAGGTTGTTCCAGAAAGCTGTTGTAATGTTGTAGCTCTCTACATCGGGGCCATATCTGCATAAACCATAGAGCAATTTGAAAACTAAGTCCTAGTCTTTCCTTCTCAGGCAGTTGATATTTGGGTATACCCTTGAGGCTATTGGTACATGCTTGGCTGCAGAAAGCATTTTAATGGGAATAAAAGCTATAGGCATTTGGGCAACTTCTTCATGTAACTTACTTGTGCCTTCAGGATCTGCTTAGGTGTAAACACACTTCCATCTGCTAATGGATTGCTGCTGGGCACATCATACTTTATGACTTGATGGATCTGATAACACCAGCTCATGATGGGCAGCTCAGGTCACATGGTAACTCGGTGGCCCATTTTTCAATGTTCAGTTTCTGCTAAGGACCAATTGCAGGCCAAGACTGCCTTTCAAGGGAATAATAGTTGCCTGTAGATGATGGTAGAGTCTTCCTCTAAAATCCCAAATATCTCTTCTGTGTTTTATATGCAGGGACCTGCCAAGGGCTCTATATCTGTCATTGATACCTCAGTTGGGTCCTATGTTCCAAAGTTGTAGAGCAGCCTGGACCTGTTGAATAGCCTTCTTCTGTCCCCAACTTTTCCAGGTCCAACTCAAAGCTTGCAGTGTTCTGAGTTACCTCATATATGGCATAGAATAACATATCCAAGTGAGTAATGTGCTATCTTCAAAATCCAAATAGGCCAACTAAACATTGTGCTTCTTTCTTAGGGGTGGGAGGGACCAAGTGCAATAATACCCTTCGCCATAAAGGAGGAGTATCTCTGCATGCCCCACACCATTAGACTTTTAAGAATTTCATGGAGATAAAAGGCCCTTGAATTATGGTTGGATTTATTTTCCATCCTCTGAAGCATAAATGTGGCTACCACCCCCTTCTCAGTTGATCCAATCAGCCCTGTGCTGTCAATGTAGTGGACACATGTGATATTTTGTGAAGAGACAGATAATCAAGTTCCCTTCAAGCTAAGTTATGAGGCAGGACTGGATGATTAATATATTCTTGACTTAAAACTGTCAAGGTATATACTTCTGGCCTTGCCAACTGAAAGCAAATTGCTTCTTGTGTTCCTTATGGAAAAGAGAAAGGCATTTACTAGACCAATAGCTGCATTCCATGTACCAGGAGATATGTTAATCTATATCAGGTATAGCAACCACAATTGAAGTCACTACTTGATTGAGTTTTCAATAGTCAGCTGTCCTTCTTCACGATCCATCGTCTTCTACACTGGTCAGGTGGGAGACTTAAAGGGAGATATGGTGGGAACCACCACCCCTGCACCTTTCAAGTCCATGATGGTGGCACTAATTGCTGCAAATCCTCCAGGAATGCCATAATGGTTTTTAGTCACTATTTTCCTTGAAAGAGGCAACTCTATCAAGTCTTTCATTTAGCCACAGGTCAGGGAACCAACTTCTAAGTATATCTATCTCAAATGACACATTCTGGGACTGCGAAAATAACCACAGAATGAGTTTGGAGACCCACGGGATCTACTATGAGTCAATCTTCAGCCAAAACTCTGTCAATCATCTGACCTGCTTTAACTGGAGGGACACAGCATTTCTTGGGATCTCCCAGAACCAGCATCAGTTAAGAAGCAGTATCCAACTGACCCCAGAAAGTCTGATTGTTTCCCCCTACCCCTCCGGTATACAGTTACCCTTGTAAAAGACCGGAGGTCCCTCTGGGGAAGGACTGGAGAAGCTAACAGTCAAACTTTTAGGTATTTTATGAAGGTCCTTTCTCAGGGGAACCCGGCTTTCCCTTCTTTTAGTAGTTTCACGGTCTGTAAGCTCACTCAAGTCTGGAAAATGTTTCAGAGGCTGGCATTCCCTTTTACCACAAAACGATGCAGCCTTTCTTTCATTTGTTATTTTCCATGTTTACACATCATACAAAAATGCTTCTTATCTGTTTCATGGCTGAAAGTTCCATGACTGATTAGCTAGTACCAAAGGCCCAAATGAATCATGCCACCATAAAATTCATTTGGTCTGTGTTGACCATTACAGGTTAGGCCATTATGGGCATTGGTTTGTCTTTGCTGCCCATTATATTAACTACAATCATCTGACCTTTGGCCATCCCAGACTGCCCACCTGGTTCCTGCTATTTGGAAGACCAACTAAATCCATTGCCTTTAATTTATCCAACTGGGCAGGAGATTCTTCAATCCTGAGGTCTGACACAAGAAGAGTGACAACAAAGCTCTCCAAATGTGCTGATGCTCCTTTCACAGTGATTTAGCATCTTAAAGGATTAGTGAAGGGCATGCCTTCTGGGCCTTCCCATGGTGGAGGATTAAACTTTACACAGTGTACTCTCTAGCATTGCAATTTCCTTGAGCCTTAAAACCCCTTCATTAATACTAGGCCAAGAGATATCTTTAACAGCTTTAACAGCTTTTTAATAGGTTATCTTTTGACAAATCCTTCAGCTATCCATTCAAGCAAACTTTTGATACTTTTTTAAAAACTGTGCAAGCTTCCATACTAAACTTAGACTCTCCATCCAGGGGCCCATCAATAAACTCAGCCTGATCTAATTGCATGTTCCTTCCACCATTGTCCCACACCCTTAAAATCTGTTCCCACACATATTCCCCATACTTCTGCCTGAACTAATTAGAAAATTCACTAAGCTGTTTAATAGTGTAGTACCACTCCTCATAGTCTACACTTCATCTATTTCCGCTAGAATCATGCTTAGCCTTAAGTCTGGTGATAACTCTAGAGGCAACTATTGGAAGGCCCTGACATCAATGTTGTCTTAACCTGACATTTTCTTCAGAGAAATTCAAGGCTGGTTTAGCAGACAATGAAGGATGAATTTCCTCAGTCAAAGGTAGAAAAGGCAGTATTCTAGGGTCTGGGGTTGGGAGGATATCTTCTGCTAAAGAAACTTCTTCCTCAGGCGAGATAAACTCTTGAGAATTGGAGGGTTCAAAGTTCAAAGCTTCAATGGGGTCTTCCTTCAATCTCCATCCCAACTTACAGAATTTAATTCTTTACTAATAATACCCTTATTCGATACCATGCAGGACTGGGACTTGGATTTTTGCTGTAATTTTGACAACTTTATCATGAGGCCTTTGGGTTCATAGTCTGCAATTTAGTTCTATGGCTGCTGGAGAGAAGATTTTCTTCCAGGAAATACTTAGAAACTTTTAGAGTCTTTATAAGCACCTGAAGCTAGTCATTTCTTATCACTGAGTCCGCTGTTGTCCTTCACCACATTCTCAGATGCTAGAAGTTGGTTAATTTTATCACAGAGCTCATTCTTTTTCTTTGTCATCTTATCCAAGATGCTAAGAGCAACAACCAATATCATCATTTTCCTTATTTATCCACAAATTGTCAAGTTTTATATAAAGAGTCAACAAATCGATTGTCTCTCACAATTTCTGAATCAGGATAATCAAAGACACTAGTCTCCTTAAATTGTAAAACAGTTCACACTGTGGGATTTCAGTAGTCTTTCAGCTTCTAGGAGAAGCTTCAGTTACTGGAGGCCTCAGTAACTGTAGGTGTTGGCACACTGGACAGCCTATTCCAGATACTTTAAAATGTCTGTTGCTCTAGAACCACTCCTGTTCACAAACTCTGTATTAGTTGTGCTTTTCTAGAGGAACAGAACTTACAGAATGTATATGTAAATAAAGGATATTTATTAAAATGCTTACAGGCTGTGATCCAGCTAGTCCAACAATGGCTGTCTACTGATGGAAGGTACAAGAATCCCATTGTTCAATCCACAAGGCTGTATGTCTTAGCTGGTCTTCAGGATATACCTAAACCTCAAATAATTAGGCTCAAATGCCAGTGAAGGAATAGATTTGTCAGTGACATTTAATATAGGCTCCCAGAAACAGTGTGGCCCAAATTAAAAGTGGGCTTTCCTACCTCAAAAGATCTGGATGGATCTTCCCAGTTCAAATGATTTAATTAAGAAGAAAAAAAAAACTCTCTCTCAGGTATACTCAACCCTCCAGATATACTCAAGCTGACAACTGAGGATAGCCATCATAGGGATAAGTGGTAAGAATAAGAACTGTGAATTAGATGACTGATACATGGGAGGAAAACGGTGAAGGCTAAATACCATTAGTCATCATTTCACAACCATGTGAATTCCAAAAGGATTCTCTGCCAGTTCATAAAAAATGATTCTTTTGCAGCATGAGAGCAGAAAACATGATGTTCACGTGGTTCCAAACTTGGTTACAAGGCAAGTTAAGGCAAGTAGCATTCCAAAGAGAATCAAGTCCTTAATCTCAGCAAGGCCAGCGTCAAAGCTTTGGTTGAAAGGAGTATAACCCTATAATTGAGGCTAAGAAATTTGAGAAATAGATAATGAAAAACCTTGAGTCCCAAACCTCTGGGTTATAGGGGTCAAATTCTTAGTGTTAAGACTAGCATTGTTAGCCAGGCACAGTAGTGCATGCCAGGAACCCCAGCACTCAGGGAGGCAGAGGCAGGTGGAACTCTGTGAGTCTGAGAGCAGCCTGGTATACAAAGCAGGTCCGGACCACCAAGGCTACACAGAGAAACTTTGTCTCAAAAAACAAAACAAAAGAACGAAAGAAAGACTAGCATTCTTCATTTATTTAAGATGATATAGAAGAACTTGTCTTCTCTGTCTCCACCACTACCAGCACCACCACACACTTTTTCCCTGAGTCACTAGACCAAAAACATCAGAGGAGGCCAGAGCATAGACATAAATACTATGGATCTGCTGAGACAGAAAAGGGACTATATCAGAAGATCTGAGCAATGAGCCTAGAGGTTCTCAAAGTATCGACTAACTCACCACTACCACCCACTAGCCAACACAAAGTCTCAGGGACCACATTCTTTCCTCTGAGTAGGAGGAGATAGCTGACTCCCCTTTGGAGAAATCTATTAAATCTATTAAAGTTCTGAAGTGTTCTAAATATTTTTTTATTCATGACTCACATTAAATACATATTGAGTGTCTGTACAGTGCATTAATATATATTAATCTCATTTAATACTTGGGCCAGGCTTGGGAAATAAGCATAGGAAGGATGGAGAGGCTATTTAATTCCCATTACTGCTGAAGCAAAGGAAGATAGAACACATCCTACATTCCATGACTAAGGTCATGAGGCCAAAGACCTGAAACATTGTGTTTACATGAAAATGTCCCAGAACAAATATCTTCCATTTCACTTTCATAACAAATAGTGGAGGCCATTTAGTCAATCACACCTAGAAAATTAACATTATATGTCACCTGTGGTCTATTCAACATGCCAATATTGTTTTATCTAAGTAACTTCTAAGGAAAAACAAAGATTAAAACACTACTCAGAAGTGGCACCTTGGGTGCCAGCCAGCATTGTGCTTGGGTTGTCATGGCTTGGGAATGAGGAAGCTAGAATGAGAAATGGGTCTAGAGGTTCAATTCTCCAGCAGCCTCCCCTCCCTGTAGGCCTGAAATGGTCCTCAGCTTAAGGATGGTTATTCCTGAGTTCTACCACAGCAAAGGAGGACCTGCTGAAGGCTCAGCCCTAGCCCACCTCCTGCTGGCTGAAGCCTTCATGGAAGCGGGCCACTCTGTCACAGGAAGACTGACAGCAGGTAAGCAGGGCACAGTGAAGAAATGAAACTTCCTTTCTTTCAAACCCAGTCCTCATCTTGGACCTCCATCTCTCCTTCCCTCTCCTACTTCCTCTTTCTGGCCACACCAGAGTCTGTTCTCTGGTTTCTGTCAATCCTGACCTGATAAACTTGAGATTTGTCTTGAAACCTCTTTGTTTCCATGGCACCTTCCCTGGCCCTTTTCACTGTGGGGTGCTCTGTTCTCTGTTCATATAAGGGTCTACTCTATGAATTTGGTGAGGTGTAATTTAAGGAGTGTTTTAAGAAATGAGCTCCAAGAATCTCTATGATACTCCTGGGTCTAGGCATGGGCTAGACACAGACAAGTGGCAAATAGATGTTTCTTAAACATGGCCTTGTCATCTGCCTTCTTCCTCTCACAAATGTCTATTGACCATCTAATCCTCCCACTGCTGGCTAAAATAAGCTAATCTCAGAGGCTTCCTGTCCCTCTGCCTCCCAGAAGGGAGTCAGGACTGAGTTTCCTCATAGGACCCTTCATAGAGTAAAACCCCTGTCTACTTCCAGCCCCCATATCTGGGGCTTCTTTGCCCCCTCTCTCAGAAAATATGGAAACTGACCATACAAGGTACTATTGGTAAAATGATTAAAGAAACAAAGAGAAGCTAGATCTGACAGCGATGATAAGCCAATGATGAACCTGCAGCCACCACAT
Organism: Psammomys obesus; assembly: GCF_907164565.1. Classification (NCBI taxonomy): domain Eukaryota; kingdom Metazoa; phylum Chordata; class Mammalia; order Rodentia; family Muridae; genus Psammomys; species Psammomys obesus. The sequence continues at coordinate 11,403,715 of NW_026592118.1, forward strand.
ACAAGGAATTATCATTAGCATGATCAACAGAGGAGGAAATGGCATATTCCAGAGGCAAAACAGAGTGGCAAAGCACTTGCTCTAGTCACCAGCACAGCGCCATAGCTTACCTTTCTTACTGTGATTAAATACTGACTAAAGCCAACTTGGGAAGCAAAGGGCTTATTGGGTTTACACTTGCACATCATAGCCCATCATTGAAGGAAGCCAGAACAAGAATTCAAACAGGACAGAAATGTGGAGGCAGGAGCCAATACAGAAGCCATAGAGGGGTGCTGCTTACCAGCTTGCCCTTCACAGCTTACTCAGCCTGCTTTCTTATAAAACCCAGGACCATCAGCACAGGGATAGTACCATCCTCAATGGGTTGACCCCTCCCGCATGAATCACTAATTAAGAAAATGTCCCATAACCAATTATGAGTGAGTATATACCATGTGTGTCTTTCTGTTTCTGGGTTATCTCAGTCAAGATGTATTTTCTAGTTCCCAGCGTTTGCCTGCAAATTTCATGATTTCCTTGTTTTTAACAGCTGAGTAGTATCCCATTGTTTAAATGTACCACACTTTCTGTAACCATTCCTCCACTGAGGGACATCTAGGTTATTTCCACCTTCTAGCTATTACAAATAGAGCTGTTAGAAACATATCATATAGGACAAACATACTAAAATCTATACTCCTAAAGAAGCTAAACAAGGAAAACCCTAGGAAAGATGCTCAATCCTCATTCAGAAGGACAAATGCAATAGACATCGGAAGCAGAAGACAGGGAACAGGGCAGGAGCCTACCACAGACGGCCTCTGAAGGACTCTACTGATCAAGGTTGCAAAGCAGAGGCTGAGACTCATAGCAAACTTTGGGCGGAGTTCAGGGAATCTTAGGAAAGAAGGGGGAGACAGAAAGAGCTGGAGGGGACAGGAGCTCCAAAAAGAGACCAACAGAGCCCCCTCCCCAAAAAATCCTGAGCCCTGGGGGCCATGAAGAGAATAGAGAATGATACCCCAACCAAGGAAAGTGCATGGAGAGGACCTAAAACCTGGCTCAGATGTAGCCCATGGATTCAGTCTCCAAGCGGGGTCCCTAGTAAGAGGAGCAGGGGCTGACTCTGACATGAACTCAGTGACAGGCTTTCTGATCACCTCTCCCTAGGGTGGGGTGCAGCATTGCCAGGCCACCGAGGAAGACAATGCAACCAGTCCTGATGAGACCTGATGGGCTAGGGTCAAATAGAAGGGGAGGAAGACCTCCTTTATCAGTGGACTAGGGGAAGGGTATAGGGGGAGAAGAGGGAGGAAGCATAAAATTGGGAGGAGATGAGGGAGGGGCCACAGCCAGGATACAAGTTGAATAAATTGTAATAAATGATAATAATAATAGTAATTAAAAAGGAAAATATCCTATACCTGAATCTTTTTTAATTTTAATTTTATTTTTATTAATTACAGTTTATTCACTTTGTATTCCAGCTCCTCCCCACCACCTTCCAATCCCACCCTCCCTCACTCTTCTTCTCCTATACCCCTCCCCCAGTCCAATGATAGGGGAGGTCCTCCTACCCTTCCATCTGACCCTAGTCTAGCAGGTCTCAGCAGGACTGGCTGCATTGTCTTCCTCTGTGGACTGGTAAGGCTACTTCCCCCTCAGATGGAGGTGATCAACGAGCCAGCCCATGATTTCATGTCAGAGACGGTTTCTGTTCCTATTACTGGGGAACCCTCTTGGACACTGAGCTGCCATGGGCTACTTCTGTGCAGGGGTTCTAGGTTATCGCCATGAATGGTCCTTGTTTGGAGTGTCAGTCTCAGAAAAGACCCCTCTGCCCAGATTTTTTTATTCTGTTGCTCTCCTGGTAGAGCTCCTGTTCCCTCCAGGTCTTTCTATCTCCCCCTTCTTTCATAAGATTCCCTGCACTCTGCCTAAAGTTTGGCTATGAGTCTCAGCATATGTTTTGATACCCTGTTGGGTAGAGTCTTTCAGAGGCCCTCTGTGGTAAACTCCTGTCCTCTTCCCTGTTTTCTCCCTCTTCTGACATCTGTCCCATTTGCCTTTTTTAACCGAAGATTGAACATCTTACCCAGAGTCCTCCTTCTTGATTAGCTTCCTTAGGTGTACAGATTTTAGTATGATTATCCTATATTATGGGTCTAACATCCACTTATAAGTGAATATACACCATGTGTGTCTTTCTGCTTCTGGGATACCTCACTCCGTATGATCTTTTCTAGTTCCCACCATTTGCCTGCAAATTTCATGATTTCCTTGTTTTAAATTGCTGAGTAGTATTTCATTGTGTAAATGTGCCACATTTTCTGTATCCATTCCTCAACATCTGGGTTGTTTCCAGCTTCTTCCTATTACAAATAAAGCTGCTACAAACATGGTTGAGCAAATGTCCTTGTTGTGTACTTGAGCATCTTTTGGATATATGCCTAGTAGTGGTATGGCTGGATCTTGAGGAAGCGCTATTCCTAATTGTCTGAGAAAGCGCCAGATTTATTTCCAAGTGATTGTATTAGTTTACATTCCCACCAGCAATGGAGGAGGGTTCCTCTTTCTCCACATCCTGTCCAGCATGTGTTGTCACTTGCTTAGCCGTTCTGATGTACACCTGAATCTTATAGAGACATTTTCTCAGTTGAGTTTCCTTCCTTTCAGATAACTACAGCTTGTGTCAAGTTGACAACACTGGTAAACACGGGGTGGAAAGTGCTTAACTAGCTAGTGGTTACAACCCTTTATTGATGGAAGCTGAGGTAGGAATTGAAGCAGGGACTAATGGAAGAATGCTGCTATCTGGCTTGACCCCATGGAGTGCTCAGACACCTTTCATATGCAACCCAGGACCACCTTAGTGGCTCCCCATGACACCTTCATGTTTTCAAAACCAGTACATATAAGAAACTCTTATTCATGACCAAATTTGGCTGGAGCTTGCTCCCTGCCCCTTGGAACACAGCTTTTGGGGATTAACCCTGAGGAAATGCTTTCTAGAAGATCTTACCTCCATGATAGACTCATCTTAATCCCAACTTATTTTTCAACCTCAGTAAAGCAAAGGTTTCACCTCAGCGGTGCTGGTTTCTTATTAATCAGGGCTGATTCTTCACCCCCAGATGACCAGAAACCACAGCTTAATTCAAAATGTCATACAAGCCGAGCCTCCATCAGGTACACTGCTCTCAGCATTATTTTCCAAGTTTCCACAATAGCCCATTAAGCTCTGAAAACTAGATGGCGTTTCCAGCCCAACATTGCCACAAAACAATATGGCCAGGTCCATTCCAGCAACATCTCACTCTCGTATCAATTTCTGACCTAGTTTACTTTCTATTTGCTGTTATAAAATGTTGACAAAATCTAGCACAAAAAGGAAAGGGTTTCTTTGGTTTACAGGTTATAGTTTATCATCTAGGGAAGCTAAGGCAAGAGCTGCAGCGGAGACCCTGGAGGATCACTGCTTACTGACAGCCTAAATACGTGCCGGTTCGAAATGAGTCTCATGCACATCACCTCACGAGGAGCCAGAAACGTAAGCCATGGCTAAGGTATAGCATTGCAGGAAGCACTAAAAACCTGGCAAACCTCACCAGTGCACCCATCTTAGTCTACTTGGTGGGATCCAGGCCAACAAGAGATAGTGCCAAAAACAAGGTAGATAGCGACCAAGGAACAAAACTTTATCTTGTCCCATGGTTTCCACATATGTGGCAGACCCCTACATATACACATGCACACATACGAGAAAAAGAAAGAAAGAAAGAAAGAAAGAAAGAAAGAAAGAAAGAAAGAAA
>NW_026592118.1:11407518-11421253 GCF_907164565.1 Psammomys obesus
AAAGAAAGAAAGAAAGAAAGAAAGAAAGAAAGAAAGAAAGAAAGAAAGAAAAGGAGTTGGAGAAGAGGAGAAAGAGGAGGAGAAGGGCAGGAAGAAAAGACAGTGGCGTTCAAGTCAGAAGTGTGTCTGGGACAGCAAGGAATGATATTCCTACTATGTTATCATCCTCACTGTGATCATGTCGTATCGGCTGTAAGCCCATTACTCTGCAAGGCCCATCCAGCAGCTGTTAGACTATCACACAGCAATAGGCAGATATAAGCCTATCCCTCAGCGAGGCCCAGCAAGCAGATATAAGCCCATCCATCACCCAGCAAGGCCCGGCCAGCAGCTGGGGCTTGACCTGATAATGCACTTGAATTTTTCTAGCTTACAACAGACTTGCTATAAAACTCTAAGCTGTGGGGAGAAACACTCAGGGTGTCTAGTGGGGAAGCAAAATGAAGACTCACAAATGTCTGCAGCAGGGATCTCAGGAGTCTTAGCAACCCCCATCAATCTAGTCCTTGCTGAGCAGCCTCATGGGTAATCGCTGCTCCTTCAGCTGATTCTCCAGGGAAGTTTCCGGAAAGTAGTTCCATGGTACAATATCCAATTAAGCAGAACCCCCTCCTGAGACAGAAAATCACTCTTCTAACTTTGGGGAAAGACCCAGTTTCCATAGCAAAGACAATATTGCACTGTTCTTTCAGAGAGCACTTCAGACTTCGGCAAATTTTTCTTTTAAAAATCTGTTTTACTGCATCCCACAACACAGAGCAGTATCAAGAGCAAGTTTTTTACAAAGTAGGAGAAAGGGCAATGGCATGCTTGGCAGCCAGGAGAACTGTGTGTCCATCCAGGGTCACCAGCAAGTCCTCACTAGAGATCAGAGGTGTAAACTCAAGACAGCCGGTCATTGGACCACAGATCTAATTCCTTTCACACCTCCTCCTGTGGCTGGCCATGTACACTGGCCTCAGGCAAAGCATGGCCATTAGCACCTTCCCTCCTGGTACAAGCAAGTTTCTTCCGCTGCCCCTGCTGATGCTGTCTTTATCCCCAGCTGTCCTTTGTTCCTGGTGCCCCCACCCATCTCGATCTTCTCAACTGACTCCCACTGCGTGGTTTTCTCAGGGTTGCCTGCCTGCTCCCTTGAGGGATGCTCGTCTCAGAGCTCCTGAGGTCATCTGCCCTGGATGCTCTCAAGCCCTTTAATGTCTTTTCAAGGACCTTGTACAAGCTTTGCAGTGTCCTGATGAACTTGAAGCCCACTGGTACCATGACAGCAGGACCAGAGCCTCCTTCCATAACTCATACATAAACTACTAAAAGCAGTTTGGAAAGGTGTTCAATTAAGTACTTAATTATGTGGGATAAATGATAAGTCTTTCTTTTCTTTTTTTAAATGTTATTTTATCTAATTACTTTGTAGCCTGATCGCAGGCCCTCCCCCCTCTCCTACCAGTCCTGCTGTTACCCTCCTATTCCTATAGTCCTCTTTCCTGGCAGTCAAACCACCCTGGCAGTCACAGCAGAACTAAACGTGTCCTCTGCCACTGAAGCCAGACAAGGCAGCCCAGCCAGGGGAAAGGGAACCAAAGGCAGGCAACAGAGTCAGAGACAGCCCCTGCTCCCATTGTTAGGGGACCCACATGATGATCTGCTACATATATGCGTAGTCTAGGTCCAACCCATGGAAGCCCTTTGGTTGGTGGTTCAGCCTTTGTTTTCTTTCATGTATGCATGCGTGTGTGCATGTATGTGTGCGCATGTGTATGTGTGTGAGTGTGTTCCTGGTTCATGAGTGCACGTGTGCCTGCATGCTTGCATGCATTTGTGCATGCAAACAGATTCAGAAGGCCTGAATTTGATGTTAGGAACCATCCTCAATCGCTCTTTTACTCTTTATTCTTTGGGGCAGGGTCTGTCAAACAAACCCAGAGCGCACTGATAAAGCTAATCCTAATGGCCAGCATGCTCCGGGGGATCCTCTGTGTCTGACTTCCAGTTCCAACCAGCATTCACATGGGTTCTGGAAAGCTGAATTTGGTCTTCAAATGTTCAGCAAGGACTTCTACTGCAGCATCACCTCAGGGGTCCTAGTATGTTTTATAATTCTGATGGGGCAGATGAACTAAGCCTTAGGACTGCCTTGTTAGGGGGTTAAAAATGGGGCCCAGGACCCTTCATCCTGTATACTGTAGGTGCCAGCCTCCCCTAGGAAGCAGTATAGTTAAATGACCATCACGTATTACAGCCTTACATTCTCAAACAATGCAGATGACTTTTCCCCCTCGTTTTAGACAGAAGCTAACTTTGTAGCCCAGGTGGCCTAGAAATCTCAATCCTCCCATCTCAGCTCCTGGATGCTGAGATTACAGATACACATTCCCTCTGATGGTTTATAGACATGCCATGGCTGGTGTTCTGGTGATACTGTGTGTGGCCAGTTATGTATTCATAAGAAGGAGACAGAGGTACCCAGGGTCAGCAAAGAGATAACCCCTGAGCACTGGTACTAAAAATTACAGGCCCTATGTTGAGTAGAGATTTCCCTTTAATGAAATGCTCTCGCCTGGAAGGATGCTCTTCAGACTCAGGAAGTAAAGGAACCTCCCCATGGTCATCCAAGCAGGAGCAACTGCCTGAGAGAGGGGCAACTGTCTTACCTGTAGAAATGTCACCAAGTTGTGCAGCTTCTAGAGACACTTTTTTGAGTGTTCACCCAGCCCGGCTGGAGCAGGACCCATGCTCTTGTGAGTAAGCCCAATAAAGGGAGTGACATTTGCCCATGTCTTGTGAGGAAGAGACACATGAATGAGAGAAAATGGTATTCTTCCCTACAGCAGGCTCAAGGTCCCAATAAGCAGAGCTCTGTGCTGAGGACCCCGAGGTCGCTGGCAAGGCACATGCAGTGCTGCAGCGAATGGTAGACATGGAGTTTGCAAGATAGTACTGTTACATTTCTCCTACCTAATGTATCTCCTCTCCCTCCATTCTGGGTGTGAGTCAGCAAACCACAGCTGCATTCAGAGTAGCCTGGTGCCATCAATCACCTGCTCCAAAATTCATACTTAAAAGATGAGGTAGCTGAAATATAGAGAGGTTAAATGATTCACCCCACATCACACACCAGTCATCCAGACCTCAATAGTGGACTTCCCACAATGCATTTCAGCAGACACTGGGACAAATCCTCTGCATTTACCCAGGAGACCCAGGGCAGGATATGTGCATTGCTATTACAACTGCACAGAAAAGAACACTCACACAAGTAGAGAGAATGGGGAAGGGAGAGGGAACTTGTAGTCGTTGCATGCTATCTGTTCACGTTTGCCCCAAGGGTGGGGAGCCACACTATGGGACTTTATCTGACGCTGTCCTCTGTCATTCTCTCCCTCCTTCTCATGTCATCTCAAGGCTGGTATGTTTACCATCTCATCACCTATGCCCCTGCATGTCAGACTCTGTACAAAGCGAAGATTTATCTCTGTGAGTTGAACTGACTTGAACAGGAATTAGAAGCTTCCTGAAACAGTTCACTTTCCTGGTGATTTTTTTCTTCACCCCAAGCAGAAGCTTTCAGAATGGAGGGACATAGGCCCACAAGGGTTAGGGTGGGGGTGTTACAGTGAATTTCACTCGGGCACTTGAAAGGCTGGTGCGGAATGGCTATGTGCTAGAGAGTCAAGAGACTAGGCTCAGCAATGTCACATCCCCAGTTCCTCCTGCTCTGTGCTTGATGGGCAAACACCTTCCTGGACAAGTCTAATGTGGAGTCCAATGAAGTGACACGGTGCTTGTGATGCGGGAGTTGTTGAAGGGCCTCCTTGCAACTCTGTGCTTGAGCCAGGCAGGCGGAGACTCTCAGGAAGACCAAATCATCTGCCTACTGCAGTCCATCCTTTCCAGAGCGTGAGCCACTGAGCCCACAGAGAACAGAATGCTTGTTTGAAAGGCACTCCAGGACCAGGCTGTACCTCCCAGAGGATGTCTTTCTGGGTGAGAACTTGGGTCCTGTTCTCATGCTAGGGACCCAGGGCTATGTGCTGAATGAGTATGTGGACCAGGCAGGGACAAGTGACACAAATTTTACAGGCAGTGAAGAGAATTTTTTTAGATCCCAGTTTTTCTACCTTTGTTTCTTGGACCAGAGAGTGAAGATGCAACTGTATTTAATTGTTAACATTTTACCAGGCTTTTCTTCCAAACAACAAAGTAAAACATGCTGCTTGTTAAAAGGCAAATCAACAGTTCACAGTGGGGGATCAAGAAATCAAAGATTACTTTCCATCCTCTCTGCCACAAATGAAAACTCCAGTGGCATCCCCCCATGTGGTTTTTCATATTCAAAGATGATGTCATATACAGTCACAGAGAACCCTCAAAACAGACTTCTTCAAAATTCATCATACTCAGAAGAATGTCTTTCTCAGCCATACCTCATCACCTACTTCCTTAGTAGCCCTTACTGTTCTATAGACTATGGAATCTAGATGTGTTCCAATGATCATATGTGGGCAGCTGATAATGCCAGTTTCAGATTTGCCAGCTCTGTATGTAATGCTTCAGTCAACACCCCTATATACAGTCTTATAAATGAATGGAATCACTTCAGGAGGTTAACTTTCCCAAAGACACTTCTTTCTGTCAACAAGCACATGCATTTTCTTTTTTTTTAATTTTTATTTTTCATATTAATTACAGTTTATTCACTTTGTATCTCAGCTGCAGCCCCATCCACCATCCACCATCTCCTACCCCTCCCAATCCCACCTTCCCTCCCTCTTCTTCTCCTATGCCCCTCCCCCAGTCCACTGATAGGGGAGGTCCTCCTCCCCTTCCATCTGACCCTGGTCTATCAGCTCTTATCAGGACTAGCTGCATTGTCTTCCTCTGTGGACTGGTAAGGCTGCTCCCCCCTCAGGTGGACATGATCAGAGAGCCAGCCCATGAGTTCATGTCAGAGATGGTCCCTATTCCTGTTACTGGAGAACCCTCTTGGACACTGGGCTGCCATGGCTACATCTGTGCAGGGGTTCTAGGTTAGCTTCATGCATGGTCCTTGGTTGGCGTATCAGTCTCAGAAAAGACCCCTGTGCCTGGATTTTTTTTATTCTGTTGCTCTCCTGGTGGAGCTCCTGTTCCCTCCAGGTCTTTCTATCTTCCCCTTCTTTCACAAGATTCCCTGAACTCTGCCCAAAGTTTGGCTATGAGTCTCAGCATATGTTTTGATACCCTGCTGGGTAGAGCCTTTCAGAGGCCCCCTGTGGTAGGCTCCTGTCCTGTTCCTTGTTTTCTCCCTCTTCCACTGTCTTTCTGAATAAAGATTGAGCATTTTCATTGTAATAGTTTCTACTGGCCATTTTGCAAGGCCTCTGAAACACAGAGTCCCACTTTCATCAGCACCTCTCATTTACCACTAAGACAGCAAATGTGTTGGGATACTAGGATCTACTCTCACAAGCAACTGATTTGGATCACAGGTGTGGGTCCTTGTCTCTGAGAAGATGAGAGCCCATCTTCTGAGGTAATGAACTGTCATGGGTAATGAAATCACACATATCCTTCCATGAACAGAGTCCAGGCTTGACTCTATCAGCCTGGTTTCAAGACTACATCCTCACCTGGTCCCCAAGTTGACCTTTGCTAGACCTTTCTGGAGGTCAGAAGTGGTCCCTCTTCTCACCATGCTGACACACTTGAAGCTACTTGTGGCATAGACTAACTCTGTCATCTTGGCCATCTCAGGCTGATAGGACAAATGAATACAGGCTGAAAGCATAAGCCTACAAACCTTTCTGGAATTTGAAGGTCATCAGCATGGCCAGAATCTGGTCAAGGCCCTTTTCTATGCAGCAGACTGTGGACATGTTTCTGGATCTTCCCATTATGAAAAGGAGCTAAGCTAGCTCTGTGGCCTCAACCATGTCAGACTGGATAAAGCCTTCTGAGTTTATCATTTCATAATAAAAGAAAAACACTGAAATGCCCTAACTTTAATTACAAAGAACAGAATGATGAAGGAGTTATATAGGTCTTTTCTCATAATTGAAATATTTATTCCAGGGTGAAACAGGAAGATTTGGAAAGGCAATGAAACACCAGGCTCAGGAAGATCACAAAGCTCAAAAATTACAGGGCTCTACATGCCTCCACTCAGAGGTTATATAAGCAGTAGGCATTTGTAGTAATCTATTTCATTGGATTCTTATATCTCTACCTTCCTTCCAATCCTTATCCACCCTGATCCCTTCCAATGCCCCCAACCCAACACTCAGTAGGAGAGAAAGAAGGTTAGAGGGGAAGGGGAAATAGACCTCGTAGGCTACCTCCTGCTGAATAGGGGAGCAGTTCTTTGAGGCAAGTCTAACTTTGTTTTCAGAATTTGCAGCCCCATATTTCACACATGGGATTAAAACAACATAGTCACATAACAGAACTGGATTTTTTTTTAAAAGAAACCAAATTTCTCACCACAAAGCAATAAACTATTGCTGAAGAAAACAAGACTTTTTGAGGGAGCTGTTTGCAATGTGCTGGGAACTTGTTAACACAAGTGTCAGAATCCGTCTTCAGTGTTGGACTGGCTTTTGGTGATGCAGCTACCGTTGAATCACCCACACTCCTGTACATGACCTCACATCCATGCCACTGTAAGTGACTCCAATAAACTCATCGGTTCACCAGAGTTACAAACTAAAAAATAAGTAGATAAGAGAAGTTAGTCAGTTAGAGGCTGTCTGTGGAGAGCAGACTGTGCCCTGCTTTAAGCTTCCCTGTAGCGAATAAAGCCATTGCTTTCAGGCTGTACCTTGGTTGGCCTGAGTGAATCTGCGCCTTCAAACTGTGTGCATATGTTGAGGCGAAAAGACTTCACATCTTACATATGGAAACAAACACCACAAATGCAGCACGAACCGTGAGGTACAGGTTGGCAAGTGGCCTATTAAGTCAATGAAATTCTGCCACCTAGGAACTTACAGAACTAAGTCAGGAACACACACAAATATTAAAACCTTGTCAGAAGAACCAGGCCTGAGAACTTATCAAAGTCACCCAAAACAACAAGTGATCATATCTCTTGCCGAGGATCACAAATAGGAAAAATGGCAGAAGGAAGCCACCTCATGCCAGCCCTCTCCCACTACACAAAAAGTGCCCACTACACAAATAAGACCCAATCAAAACGTCAACAAGTGCACAAGGAGATGCGGCTAGCCTGTGCGCAACACAAAATCTACACATGGTACAGCATATAGAAGAGAACATAAATTCTGAGTGTTGGGTTGAGGCAGGAGGATTGTGAGCATGAGGCAAGTCTGGGCTGTACAGTGAGATCCTACCCTGAAAACAAACAAACAACAGCAACAACATAAAGAAGTAGAAGACTCCAGTGTCTTCCCCCTCTGACCCCTCCTCCAGGAGGATTAATGAGGAAAATTCAAAAGCACTACTTAAGCTACCATCTTCAGCTGTGAGCTGCTAGAGTAGGGGACTCACAGAACTCCATTTCCAGTGAGGTAACCGACTTGACATGGAACTTACCACAAGGAGTTTCAAGGGTTCAGCTCAGTGCTACATTGTCGAATATACTAACTTAGCTGAGAAATCACAAGTCCTTAAGACCCTTCCAACTTTGCAAACTGAAACTCTCTTTGCAAGGTCCCAAGCCCTTGACAGTCACGTCTATTTTATATTCCCAGGGAATGGTGCTGCCCACAGTGAACAAACCTTCCCTCCTCAATTAACATAATGAAGACAACCCCCACAGACATGCCCATAGGCCAATGTGATTCTGACAGTCTCTCACTGAGACCTTCTTCCTAGGTAATCCTAGATTGTATCATGTTAACAGAAGCAAGCTATCATAGACGACATCCATCCTGATGTGAATAAGGGATTATCTCATTGTGGTTTAGTTTTGCATTGTTGTTATGGGTCATGACCTCTGCCTTTTGCTACACTTGTTAACCACAGTATAAAGCTCTTTAGAGAACTGTCCATTGGATTCTTTTTTTTAAATATTAGTTACAGTTTATTAACTTTGTATCCCAGATGTAGCCTACTCCCTCATTCCCTCCCAATCCCACTCTCCCTCCCTCACCTCCTCCCTGCCCCTTTCCAAATCCACAGATAGGGGAGGTCTCCTCTCCTTCCATTTGACCCTAGCTTATCAGGTTTCTTCAGGACTGGCTGCAATATCCACCTCTGTGGCTTAGCAAGGCTGCTCCTCCCTTGGGGTGGGGGATCAAAGAGCCACCCATTGAGTTCATGTCAGAAATAATCCCTGTTCCCTTTACTAGGACACCCACTTGGATACTGAGTTACATCCAAGCAGGGGTTCTAGGTTATATCTATACATGGTCCTTGGATGGAGATACAGTCTCAGAAAAGACCCCTGTGCCTAGATATATTAGGTCCTTGTGGAGCTGCTGTCCTCTCCAGGTCATACTAACTCCCCCTTCTTTCATATGATTCCCTGAACTCTGCCCAAGGTTTGGTTATGAGTCTCAGCATCTGCTAGATAGAGTCTTTCAGAGGCCCTCTGTGGTAGGCTCTTGTCCTGTTTCTTATTTTCTCCTACTTCCAATGTCCTTCCCATTTGTCTTTCTAAGTGAGGATTGATCATCTTACCCTGGGTCCTCTTTCTTGTTTATCTTCTTTAGGTGTACAGATTTTAGTATGTTTATCAACCACTTTAAAATCAATCTGGCACTTTCTCAGACAATTAGGAATAGCACTTCCTCAAGATCCAGCTATACCACTCCTAGGCATATATCCAAAATATGCTCAAGTACACAACAAGGATATTTGCTCAACCACATTCATAGCAGCTTTATTTGTAATAGCCAGAACCTGGAAACAACCCAGATGTCCATCAATGGAGGAATGGATACAGAAATTGTGGTGCATTTACACAATGGAATACTACTCAGCAATTAAAAACAAGGAAATCATGAAATTTGCAGGCAAATGGTGGGATCTAGAAAAGACCATCCTGAGTGAGGTATCCCAGAAGGAGAAAGACACACACAGTATACACTCACTTATAAGTGGGTACTAGACCTGTAAGATAGGATAAACATTCAATTCTTTTTACTAACTTTTATTCAGCTCATCTCCAGCTTTGATGGTTTTGAGTTATAGGGGTTTTCTGTGTGTACTTTAGCTATTAACCTCTTACCAGACACACAATTTGCATTTATTCTCTCTCACTCTACAGACTGCCTTCTTACTTCTTTTGTTTCCTTTAATGTTCAGATATTTATAGATTGACACCGTTCTGTTTGCCTGTACTTTTGTTATCACATCCAAGGAAACATTACCAAATACAGTGTCCTGAAGATTTTCTATGTTTCCTTCTAGCAGTCCTTCAGTTTTGAATAGTGGGGTTGATTAAGTAATAAATTGTGAATTAATGTTTGCATATTGTATACACAAATTCTATTTTTGTATGGTAACATCCACTTTTTCCAGTACCATTTGTTAAAGGGACTGGACTAACATTTCTCCATTGTGAGTTCTGGTATCCACAACAAAAATCATTTGGTCCAATGTGAAAAAAAAGTATGTTTATTGACTCTTTTTTCTGTCCCACTGGTCTACATCTGCAACTCCATGACAGTACCACACTGCCTTGAGGACTACCATCTTGTAATGAGTTATGGAGTTACAAATTGTGAGACTTCAACTTCACAATAGTTTTCAAGATTTCTGTGGATACTCAGGATTCCTTTAAATTCCATACACAGGTTAGAATATTTTCTGTTTTTGAAAAAAAAAATCTTGGATTTTAATCACAGTTTTAGAGTGGTTAGTGTCTTAGTCTTTCATAACCATGGTTCAATATTAAATGAGGGTTTTTTTTTTCTTAAAAAAAACTTTTTTTCTTTCAGATTGGCCATGATTATTATCTAGAAACATAACCTATTTTGTTATTACATGTTTTATTTTTAACTATATGTTTATAAAAACATGTAAGTGGGTATGTGCACATGTGCTGAAGGTGCCATGGAGGTCAGGAGAGGACAATGGATGCCCTGGAACTGGAGCTACAGGCATTTCGGTTATGAGCTGCCCAAAGCAATTCCCGGGAAAGGAACTAAGATAGACTGCATGAGCAGCATGCGCTCTTGACCACTGAGCAATCTTTCCAACCGACAGCTGATTCTCTTATAGTGCAGCCTACAATTTAGCTCCGCACATATCTCATCAACTTTAATCAATTTTTGGTGACCTCTATAAGGTGTTTTTGGGTGATGTCTACAGGGGCGGTATGTACAAAAAGGCAAGATACAAATGTTATGAGGCAAGCTGTTGGACCTTTGCTTTGCTTGACTCATTTAGCATTGGCTCCAATTCTTCATTTGTAAAAAAAGAAAAAAAAATCTTCCCCTGGATGTTAACTCCTGTGTACCACTGAGTCTCATCTGTGCTTGGGTGAAGCACACAGAATTGCCAATTATATGTTTATAATTTGGTTCAAACCAATGTAAACTGGCAGAAGGGAACAGCTAGGGACAAAATTACCTGAGTGGGTGCATTAGAGGGTTCTGACTAATCTCTCCTAGCCTTTGAAGACATTTCTAGTTGCTGAATGATGTAAGACTGACTCCTCACTGTTCTCCTAGATGAAAGAAAGATTATCAAGTGTAATATTTTTCAAATTAAAATTAGTATTTATGATCTGAATCTATACTTAATGTTTTCCTCTTCCCCATCAATCACATAAAATATTTGAAGTGCTATTTATCAAATGAAAATATCATTTTTGAGAGGATTTGTTGCTTCCTTTATGTTGGTCTGTAGTACCTGAATGCTCTATGGAGGCTAAGTATCAGTTTATAAATATGATAAAGTAGTTGCCTAAATAACAACTTTGGACCATAATATTTGATGTCACAATGGTTGAGACCTTGCTTACTTCTTACACAACAAGTAATTTCACCTAAATCCACTCAGATAGTAGAATAAGGCCTCATATTTAATAGGCAGTCCTGTGGCAATTCCATGAAATCATTGCTTTGCACGCCTGAAATTGAGGTCATTTTTGTATTCAATCTGTTGCAAAATTTGAAAATTTGAACCTTCTAGAAAGTGTGTTCAGCAAACCCTGGTCTTTCTCAGACAAGTGAGGAACTCTATTAAAGCAGGTCAGTGGCTCCCACTGCCAATTAGTGACAGAACCGGAGCAGCAGTTAATTGACCCAACTTCTGAATTGAATGAACAGAAAGCAGAATTATTTTTCCTAACAACAAAAAAGAAGACGAAAAAGAGGAGGCGAAGGAGGAGCAGGAGGAGGAGAAAGAAGGAGAGACTACCTTAAACAGTCAGAACTAAGTAGGTTAAGAGGAAATTCTATGAGCAAAAAAGGATTGAGTCATAAAGAGGACATAATAATTATATGTAACATACATGTGTGTGTATACACGTGTCTCAATATCAGCACACCCAGGCATACAACAGGAATGTCTGCAGCACCAAAGAATGGAAAACACTGCAATGAGAGGAACCTACTTTGATGAAGCAGAGAACACCCAGGAGGAAATCCAATAAGGAGGCAGCTGGTGGGACACGCCAGACCAACAGAGCAAACACCTGCAGAGATCTCCACCTAGCAGCAGCAGAACGTGTGCCCATGACCCCTTGGGGGGTTCTCCAGGACACACCCCAATGACTCTGAGAATCAATGCCAAGTATCTTTCCACCCCAATCAATAGTGAATGGAAAATTGGGATATTCATAAATATGTAAAAATAAGCATACAGAATAATTACTGAAAAAAAAAAGTGAGAAGGGAATCCAGACAAATGGGAGCAAAAACACAAGATGCTAAAGCTTACAAGATACAGGAGAAGTAGTAGTAAGAGGAAGTTCACAACTGAATGCCCAAGTTTCTAGAAGAGTAGAGATCCTGCCTCAGCAGCCTACCTTTCCAGCTCAAGGTGTCAACAGCAACAGAAAACCTGACTTACCATTGCCAGCCATGCAGCCCAAGGGGTCCCCCAGAGACCTCCGCTCTGGTGTAGCCTGGAACCTGACTTCCTTCACAGAAAAGAATATTAGGATGAGTCAATAAGATGCAAGAAGAGAGCACCATCGAATAGGTGTAGGTGTCTCAAGAAAGAATTACATCTAAGTATGTTAACAACGGCTACATATATGTATGTGGTACAGGCACATTGACACTTACGTGTGTGTGTGTGTGTTATTCGTGTTTTTTTAAAGTTTTATTTGTTTATTTTACATCTCTGTTATAGCTCCCTTTCTCCTCTCCTCCCAGTCCTACTCTCCCTCCCTGTTTTCCCTATCTTCCCTCCCCTACTCCTCAGAAAAGGGGAGCCCCATCCCCCCTACCCAGCTTATCAAGTCATATCAGAAATGAGTACATCCTCTTCCCCTGTGGCCTGGTAAGGTATCCCTGCCAGAGGAAAGTGATAAAAAAGCAGGCAATAGAGTCCAGCTGTCAGAGTCATCTCCCATTCCCCTTACTAGAAAACCCATATGTGGACTGAAATGCCCATAGGCTACATCTGTGTAAGGGGCCTAGGTCCAGGCCACTCATGGTCCTCAGGTGGTGCTTCAGTCGTGGCAGGACCACCTGGGCCCTCGTTAGTTGGCACTGTTGATCTTCTTGTACAGTTTTAAAATTATATTATTCAAAAGAAGTAATTTATACCAAAATATTTGTATTTGCTTATTCTTATCTAAAGAATCTTTCTTTTATAGAGAAAGTTGTAGCTTCATGCCACAGGCTTAGAGATAAGAATGCTGACAAGCTAGAAACATAGGTCAAGAAGAGCAAAGGAATTCTCATTATACATGAGCCACAAGCAGGCTGAGACATGTCGACTGTCAGTGTAGTTGATAATCTTGTTCTGGAGGTTTCTGAGGAAAAGTACAGGTTGACAGATGAAAAAGGAACGCTAGTAAGGTCAGATTCAAAGGTCGCACGAATTTCTGACTAAGTATGGCTCTCTAGCTGTTTCAGTGTGTCTGTTTGAAATGTCTCTCAGAATGGTTCAGTAGTTAAGAGCACTTATGGCTGTTCCAAAGGACACAAGTCTGGTTCCTAGCACTTACATGGTGGCTCACAACTATCTGTAACTCCAGTCTACCAGAATCCAGCATCCTCTGTAAGCACCAGACATATATATGATACACAGACATATGCAGGCAAAACTCTCATACACATAAGATAAAATAATATTAAATAAAATAAAATGTCTCTAAGAAAGGGAATACTGAAGTCTTGGTGGTGGGTTTTGTTAACTGTTCTGTTCTTTACTCTGGGCCATTGAGAGATTTAAACCAGATCCGAGGGAGTGATGGGATATTTGCCTGCCTGAATTCCCTGTTTTTCATGTCTTTCTGTTGTACTTCAAAGGAACTGAATTAAGAAGAAGCAAACTTCTCTTCACATCAAGGTGACTCTTTACATGTGACCAGTGTTCTGACCTGGCTCAGAGGTGTTTATTTCTCTGTCCTTCTTTATGTCCTTCTGTCGTCAAGGCCGTTTTATGTGTTTGAAGGTAACAGCATGGCCATGGAATTATGGTGCTCTTTCAAGGAACATGAGGGTTTGCACTGAGTCCAACATACCCTGATGGCTCCCCTCTCTACTTTACAGTGGCCATGGCCATGCCACCTGTCAAGGCAGCCGCCACATTGCAGTTGACAGGAACATTCTGGAGGGCAGAGATGTATGAAGAAAAAGGTAGGAAAGGGTCAGAAATGATGAGATGGAAG
>NW_026592118.1:11421263-11508209 GCF_907164565.1 Psammomys obesus
AGAAGAAGAAGAAGAAGAAGAAGAAGAAGAAGAAGAAGAAGAAGAAGGGAGAAGGGAGAAGGGAGAAGGAAGAAGAAAGAAACCCAGATGGATGCTGGGAGACCCCAGATGTATTCCATGTACGCAAGCAATAGCTTTTCATGCCAGAGTAAACAGAGCTTGACAGCCGAGAGGTGGTTACCCATTTAAGCAACATGTTTCATATTTGGTTTGGTTTTATAGTCTCTTCTCTTTAATAGTAGGTTTAGTAAATAGTGATCTGCATGCTCTCAAGAAGGCTAACTGATTTTACAATTTTTTTAAAGAAGCATTTTCAAATGCAAATGAAAACGGCTGCAGCTGCAGAGCTCACTGGACAAGTTGCTCCAAGCATGCAAGCATTAATTTATGCTTTGCCAGTGTTTGCCTGGGACCTCTCGACCCTTGGCCAGCTGCTAGATGGGGAGGGTTTCCTGTCCTGGACTCAACAGAAAGTCTTCTCAGAAATGAGCAAGGGACTTTGTCACACAGTCACTCATCCTCCTAGGCTCCCATGCTGTCCTTTCTGCTTGCCTCAGTATACCTACTCTGGTTTCAGCAAAATCCAATAAAAAAGCAAAGGAGAGCATTCTTAGGCTCTCTTGAGTGCTTTTGGACCCACAGTAGGGCTCTGACTGACAGAATGAAGAAAATTCTAGGCAAGTCTCCTGCGAGTGTATAAATGAGGTGCTCTGGTCATCAGCAAACACAATAGGTCCTCACTCTCCAGAGTCTATGGTCTATAAGGTGGGTGAAAAGACAAAACTATAAAAAGAGTCATACATGATAATGTCAAATCAAGATGCTATTAAGGAATATGGAGGGCTAGAGAAGAGGATCAGTGGTTAAGAACACTAGCTGCTCTTGCTGAGGACCAGGGAAAGGTTCCCAGCACCCACATCAGATGGCTCACAACCTCCTGTAATTCCAGTTCCAAGGGATTCAGTGCCATGAATATGATACACATTGAAAACATAGATAGATAGACAGAAAAGCAGGCAGGCAGAGCAGAGCAGAACAGGCAAAAAAACCAACCAACCAAACAAACAAACAAAAACAAACGACTAGACACAGTAGAAACACATGGCAGGGAGACCTCTGGCCCTCAGATGATTCTGTCTTGAACACTAGGGTTCCTGGTATTTGTCACCACAGATGTCCATGAGCAGAGAGTGAAGAGAAGCTGCAGGTTGTGCTTCATTCAGAGAGCCAGCAATCCTCAATGAGCAGCATTGTTTTGTTTTTGTTTTTTTAAGACTGCCTCCTTTCCCATTAGCACACTTTCTAGGGAACAGTCATTCCAAAGTGGGGTCTTTATGCTTCTGTTCTGGAGCTCAGCCTTGGCTCTGAGGGTCGAGGTGCTTCCCTCCGTTTCCTCCTTGCACTTTCCCTTCATCGTCATCTCATGCTACACTGACACACCCCCGAAGCCTTGCGTTCCTCCTGGAACACCCCCTGGAATAGAGGTTCAGTCAGAACTAATAGCAGTGTGTATCTGACCAGCCATTCACAATGTGTGCTTACAAATCCCTTCCTACAATATGAGGTGCTGATGAGGCCTTACAGTAAAGGGTGTAAAAGCACATGTGTCTGCTTACTCTGGTCCCTTATGAGGACACTTCAGATAAGACTAGAAGACAATCTGTTACTAAGCTCTTTACATAGAAACAAACTGGCATAGGAATATTTGAAAGCAAGAACCTTGAGGGCACTTGGTTTTTGGACCCAGGGGGACTTGCTTCCTCTGGGCATCTTGGGCTGTCTGTTCATTGTTATCATCTGACATATGCAAAAACAGAAATTATGTTAAGTCTCTAGAAGTACATGGTATAACTCTCTTGGCAGGAGAGAAGGTATTTTTAATAGAGACAGGCATTGAGATTATTGAAATGATTTATCCTGGAAAATTAGAACCTTAGGTTGGAGTAAGAGAAGAACTGAAGCCTGATGGAGCCAGAGAAGCAGCTGGCTGTATAGGAAGAGATTTCACAATTTATCAGACTGCCATGAGAGGGAGACTGGAGCTGAGACAATGGGTCAGTAGTGGGTGGGGCCACGCTTGGACCACAATTCCTTCTGGTCAAACCTGTTCAGACCTGTCAGGACTCTGAAGATAGACTTGGGTTCACTGGACCCCTTTATTTGTTCCTCTTTCTGATGTGGCCACATTAGAGAAATCTCACCTCTGCCCCCTTAGGGAGCAGGTAGCTGAGCTTATGACTTCCAGAGCCCTGACAACTCCAAAGGCACTAAGGAGAGACTGCCTGTGGCTGGTCCTCAGGAGCTCTTTGCAGTGGTTAACAGTTCACAGCAGTAACAAGACTCCACAGCCAACCACCAACTCATGCTTTGTGCGGGCCCACAGAGCACCAGGGAAAAAGATGCAAGTATCTGCACACTAAACTTGCCTCTAGTCATTTCCTATTAACAGTTTGTTGGGCTTTTGGAAGCAGCACCATAAAATGTGCAGCTTTGGGCTTCAAACCAAGCCCTGAGGACAGGAAATGCAGGAAAGGGCTTTCTCTAGAGCTCGTTTTATTACCTAAAAATTGTATTTACCAAAGAAGACTATGATTACTTCCGATTGTCTTCCTTAAGTGTCATTAATGAAGGAAAACTAAACCCAAGTAAAGAAGCGCCAACCCTAGAAGGCAGAGGTCTTTTGTCTGTTCCCTGGGAGTCATTCATTTCCTCTGAGAACCATTCTGCCTCCTCTGTAATTACAAGCAGACCCTGTGAAGAGGGTATTTATGCTCCAATCATCTGCCCTTGAATTCTATGAACTGAAGTTCCAAGGAAGAGCCACACCTCTGTTGAAGACTCAGCAGACTGATTGACTAGAACTTTCTAGTGTAGAGAGTTGAAGCTGCGAGTCAATTTCCCTTAAGATTTAGTAGTCATTTACGACCCTCTTCTATATCTGATACAACACCCTTTATCCCTTTATACTATCAAATAAAGCCTTGTGGTGCAGTCTTAGCATACTGCTAGCTTTCACCAAATCAAAAGCTTATATAATATCACCAGTCATCAGGCAGCATCTGAAGCCTATAGCAGAGTTTCCCCAGCTCTGCTGTAATCTACCTACACACTTCGATTTATGACACTTCCCTGTTATATAGTCATACAAAGTTTCATATAACCATTTCAACTACAGATCATGAAACTCAGCATAACCTGTGTCCATGTTCCTGGGCCACAGACACTCAGATGTGGCTGCTGTTCTCTTTGTTGTGAGGGTTTTGTGCCAACAATTTTGTATGTGAGTCCTGAGAGGAGGCATGGGATACACCTGGCTGCCTGTCTTCTGTCTCCTCTCAGTTCATTTCAGCAAATCTAGATGCAACCCTCCTGTAGCTTCTAGAGATGAGTGAGGAAACCCTAAGTTACAATCTCTTGCTTAGTGCGGAAGGCAGTATAGATATTCCTCCTAGAATTTGTATAGATATGTGTGGGAAGAGAGAAAAAACTCAGCACTCACCCAACAAACAAAACAGGAGCCTGTTTACCAATACATTTCAATGTAAGTTATGGCTCAAAATAACGCTTGTGCACGTGTCCCACATCTGTCTCTACTGACTCACTTCAGTTACTTCCCTTAACCTGTAAAAAAAGACCTCATACCTGGTCTAGTCTGTTTGTTACCTTGAAATGTATGCATATAAATTTAAAATATATTAACTTGAGAGATGCATACTATGCAGGTAAAGCTAACTAGGACAATAACTCGTGCTAGGCTGTGTGCCACTGAAAAGTTGCTAGCTCTTAGCTCAGGAAGGAGTGTAAAAACTCACTGAGCTCCTGCTGTATGTGAGACTCTGCTGCAGACCTGCCTTGAGCTTCCTCTCCTGATACAATGAATTCGTTTGCTGTCTGCCCGGCAGGCATGGTGAGGTCAGATCTCATGAATGAGTTCCCATTGCCAATGAACAGCAGTCTAGCATGAATTTCAGTGGCTTCACTCTTCAAAGCAGTGGCACATAGCTCCCAATGCAAGACCAGACAATTAAGTTATACTTCAAGTTGGGCATTTTCAGGACCTCTTAAGAGCAATGGGTATCACAATGGAGTCATGGTCACAGACAAAGCATGCTTTCAAACAAGCAGCAGACAGAAAGGCAATCTCACTTTTCTATTTCAATAATTAACTTACATGCAAAATTTAACTTGAAAAGATATTTCCAGGACTAAAACAATGTTTGTCCTAATTAACAGGGCAGGCATGATTCTGTCTTATGGAAAAAAAGCCTTTAAAATATTCAGAAAGTGGTTATTCTCATGATAGTTGTGCCACTATTATAGCAGTGGACATTTCTTACTAGGCCAGTTATTACTGTAGCTCAATGATGTTAACAGCTGGGTAAGAATGTTGAGTATTTTTCTTCTCCAATAGCATAAATAAAACCTCCTGGCACTATGAGAGTTATCCAGGAGGGATGACGTTTCCTGATCAGTGTCAGTTGATTTTTCCATGTTCTATGACTCAAGTACATGTAATGTCATCAGTTGTAGGGTCTTACCATCAAGTTCTGGAAAGTAGCGAAGAGCAATAGAAAAAGCCTGAAGTGTTTGGGGTCAATGGGACTTCACCGACCAACAACTCCAAAAGAGAGGACACATTCATGACAGTGGGGTTTTTCTATGGTGTTTAGAAGGCCCTGAAATATACATACAGGTAACATTACATGGACTGAGGTTGTTGTGAACATATGTGTTAATGCATATGAATACGTGTGTGTAAATATATATATGTATGTAACAAAGAGGCCATAAATTTCAGGGCAAGGAAGGGCATAGGGGAGGGTTTAGAGGTAGGAAAAGAAAGAAAGAAAGAAAGAAAGAAAGAAAGAAAGAAAGAAAGAAAGAAAGAAAGAAAGAAAGGGGAAATTATATGATAATGTAAAAAAACTAAAGGATTTTTTTTTATAAGAGCACATGAAGTGGAAGGGATAAGGAAGGGATTCTAGGGGATGGAGTTGGAGATGGATTAGTCAAAACACACTGCATATGCACGTATGACACTCTTAAACAATGAAAAAGATAGTTTACAGGAAGAAAAGGCTGTCTGCATGATATTAAAGTATCATATAAAACAAAAGCACACAAAGTTTGGAGAGAGTCTGAAAGCCCTACCACTCACACGTTCTCTAACAGAACCTACTTGCACTCCTGTCTAAAGTGACTGCATGTAATTTTACATTGTGTTAAATTTAGTCAGTTGAATCATTACAATTCACATCCTGAAAATAAACCACAATAATTATGTCAACATAAAATGCCATTTTTTCCTTTATTGCACTGCCCTGGAAGACATGATAATTTCCAGTTAGCAGTGAGACCTACTGGAGATGTTTACAACTATTATTCCAAACCAGAGGCACCTGTGAAGTACAAAAGCAGAGGGGCTTGAGTAGGTGGACCTCATGCCTAAGGGAGCATCTCAGTTGATGCAGTCTTTAAGAAAGAAGTGGCTACTGCCTGAATCCATTCTCCTGTACCAGTCCACCAAAGTCAAAGCCCAGCTGCCCACTGCAGCGCTGTCTAAAATGTTATTCCCCTCTGCACAGGGTCCCTATAGGCCCACGCTCAAGGCGTTGTCCATGGGAGATGGTGGAGTTTTTAAGAGGCAGTGCCTAAAGAAAGGTAGTGATGTCCCTCATGTGTAGCCACTAAAGGGACCATAAGACCAATGTCTCTCCCTCTCTTTGTGTTTGCTGGCTACTGAGGCAAAGCTCTTATCTCACTGCAAAACCCCACCATGATGCCTTTACCAACCATCCAAAGCCAGAAGCCACCTAATCCTTGTTGGGAATCTCTAGAGTCATATGACAGAGGCTAGAATTTAATGGTACCAGTTAATTCGCTTTGTAAGAAACCCTGCTGTTCCTCATGCTATGAAGCATTTCAACTATAAAGACAAAATAATTCAGTTTAATTTATGTCTGTGATGTATGCATTCATGGTGCTTATGTGTGAGTGGGGGAAGGAAGAGGCATTGGGCATCTTTCACTGTTACTGTTTTATTGCCTTGACACAGGGACTCTCACTGAACCAGAGGCTCACCATTTTAGCCAGGCTGTTTGCCCAGAGAACTCCCAAGGGCCACCGGTCTCTACTTCCTGATGCTGGGGTCCTAGGCATGCACAGTCATGCCTGGATTTTTGTATGGATTCTGGGGATTTGAACTCAGGTTATTATGCTTTCAGAGCAGGCATTCTTATTACTGAGCCATCTTCCCATCGCTAAGGATACAATTTTGGAGTTAAAAAAAAATTCTTTGTCTAACTGTTTAAGCCAAACATTGTATCTACAGCATTTCTATATTGTTTATTCCCACTCATTATTCCTGGCCTCCAGTTAACCCCTGTCTAATATACTCTAGACATGCAGGAGTCCTATGTCTCTGTTGTAACTTGCACAATGAAACATGAGCCAGACTCCAGGAGGGAAATTGGCCTCTCACAGAAGGTGTTTTCAGTGAGCAAGGGCTGCCTACATCCTGAAGGGAGCCTTGGAAACTAGAGATAGCTAAGGTGTGGTGGCTACTTTTATGTTAACTAGACACCAGCTAAAGTCATATGAGAGAATGGACCCTCAAGTGATAAAAATGCTTCCCTAAGATGGGGCTTTGGTGAGCTGGTAGGACATTTTCTTTATTAGTGTTTGATGTGGGAAGGCCCAGCCCTTTATGGGTGGTGCCACCTCTGAACTGTTGGTCCTAGATGGTATATAAAAGTAGGCTGAGCAAACAGGTAAGCAACTCCCATCCATGACCTCTGCGTCAGCTTCTGCCTCCAGGTTTCCATCTTGTTGGAGTTCCTACCTTGGCCTCCCTCAGTGGACGGTGACTCAGTAGACGCAGTGTACGTTAGCCAAACACACCCTCTCCTCCCATGCTGATTTTGTTCATGGTGTTTCATCACCCTAACTGAAACATGAGGTTTCTGTCTCTCTGTGTGTCTCTCTCTTTTCTCCTCTCTCTCTTCTCCCCAACTGTGTGAATATATACACACACGTGTGCGTGTGATATTTTATTTACTTTTTTGAAAGCACAGCAAGTCATCAAATTGTTAACACCAGCAGTCAATTGTTAACACCAGAGACACCCAGGCAATTGTGGTTTGAGCAGCAGAGCTTCATCTGAGCTTTCTTCTTAGCCTTTAGGGAGGACGGGGAGGCTTGCCACTCAGAACTCTGTCTTCAGCAATTACGACCATCATCCCCACACTATTCACAACAATATGCTAATGAGTGAGATACAGGATGTGGGTTCTGATCTGTTTGGGGCAATGTGACTGAACGAGGGGAAGGAGTAATTCAAATTCATAAGAACCTAAGGCATTTTGGCTCCCATACCTGTATAGCAATGCACTACTTAGCTGTGAATAAACAAAGAGTGCACTTTGCCCTGTGTGGGCCATCACACCACAAACACTGGAACCCCTTGGCTCAGATTCAAAATTATCCCATCTTACAAGTTGAACTGCTTTTGCTGCACTGACAAAGTTTTTCACCCTTACAGAAGCATAAGAGTTTAATACGGAACACGAAGACTGGGAGTATTTTCTCTTATATCATTCTTCAGTACGTAAGCATCATGCTAGTAGATCTTTGGGTTGTTCTCTGTCAGACTACTGAACACCTGCATAGCATTAGCATGCTACTGCTATGCTAAAACACCGTATCATTAACATGTGTATTATCCTGTTCCTATGCTAAAATACCACAAACAGAGGCAACTTATTGAAGAGTTGATTCAGCTTACAGTTCCAGAAGGAGAATCAGTCACGGTGAGAGAGGCATAGAAGCAATTGGCCAGAGCAGGAAGTTGAGGGTTCACATTCTCAGCTCCAAGCACAAAGCACAGAGGGAACTGGAGGTGGAACAAGGCTGTGAACTCTCAAACCCCACCCCCAGTGATATACTTCCTTCAGCAAGGCTGCGCCACCTACATCTCCCCAAACTATACCACCAACTAGGAACCAAATGGGTAAAAATCTGAGCCCATGGGGGACATTCCTCATCCAAAATACTATAGCATGCAATTTTACTTTTATCTTTAGTGATGTGGTAAAATCATTTCTTTATGATTAAGCCTCAAGGAATGTTTGGTTTTTAATAAATGGTTTTTAATACCTGGAGTTACAAAAAAACATTTATTTCGAGAAAACATGGCCACCAGCGGAAGCTTTCGAAGACCTGCCTTACAAGTATTGCTGTTCCAATAGATAAGCAATGTTGACCAAAGGAGGGTGACACGGAGCTGCTTGTGTCTATTAGGAGACTAGAGAACCTGAACCCTCTGGGCATAGCCTGAGTCCTGGGCTATATAAAAGAGGAAAGCAAGCTGAGCATGAGCGGCGTACACATTCTTGACTGGGCATGTGACTACCTGGCTCCTGCTGCCTTGACTTCCCCATGATGGTGGACTACAACCTGAGATTGTGACCAAGATGCACCCTCTTCGAAGCTGCCTTTGCCGGTTCCCCCGGTGACTAGGATGGACATACTAGGGTGCCGTGGTGAGTCCATGAGGAAAGGACTAGGGACAGAAGTGGGGGATTGACCCTCATCAGAACTCCATCACTCCCCCTTCTGGCCTTACCTCTCTTTTGTTCACACTAGCCCTCCTTCTTTACACACTTTTGGAGCTAGAGAGATGGGTCAGTGGTTAAGAGTACCCTGCCATACCTCTTACTCCAGTTCCAAGGAATTCTGCGCCCTCTCGTGGCCGCTGTAGGCACTACACACTTGTGGGCCACAGAAATGCATGCAGGCAAAACACTCATGCTCACCAATAAATACAATCATAAAAGCCATACTTCCGCAGTCTACTAGAGCTCACATCCCTGGTGAGGAGAGGTGATGTCATGTGGGCTGGTAAGCAGAGGCTAGCTTCCTATCACATGTAGCAATATGCTGTGGGGGCCTGAAGGTGACACCTGAGCAGATGCCGAAGCTGGAACGCAATCATCCCCATAGTGTGTCAGATAGTGGAGGGGTTCTGAAGACTTTGTCTCCGTGCAATGACAGGCATGTTTTGACTTAAAGTCATGCTAACAGGAATTCCAGTGTATAAGAAAGCCTATGAAGTAGCCAGTGTGTGTTTTCCGAAGATGCTGTCTCAGCACCTATCTGTGTGGAATGCAGAGGCATGGGCTATGGAATCTGGGTTGGGCAGACGGAGAGGGCGTGATGGCTACTGTCTCATGGGTGGTATACCAGTCCTCCTTTGCTTTAATACCTGGTGCTTTAATACAAAGCTGCCGCAGCACAGACACAGATGTCTCAGGGGCAGCTCCTGGAGAGCTAGGTCATGCCTTTGCCTCCATTTCTGCTCCCATCTCACACAGTGGCATTTGGAACACAGCAGGGACCACAAAAATATTTTTTTTTTCTTTTGCAATGGTCTGATTAAATAGGGCTATTAGAAGAATATTTTAAGCTCACTTCAAAATGTATGCTAAAAATTACAGTGGAAATAAATTATATAAAATAATAATAACTGATCCAAAAATACCCATGTCCCAGTGATGTGTAATTTACCCAACTTGTAAAATCTTGTGTGGTTTGAAATTCTTTTTCTTTGATGTTTCATAAATGTATACAATTCAGGTGCAAAGGAATGGATTGGAAGAAATTGCACAGGTAATAAATTGCTTTAAAGTTTCTAAGGTAAGTACTGCACATAACAAATCCCAACAGAGTCAAACCATAAGAAGGGTGTCACATCTACTAACCTGTCTAAAGGCAGGTGTCTCACGGACCCATTCATGGCACTTACAGTGGTCTCAATAAGAGTCTGGACAGAGAAAACTGCTAAGTGCCTCCCATCAATCAAACGGCCCAGTCAACATGTGTGAATTTAATGTCTGGTGTGAATAAAACATTAGACAGCAGACAGGAGGAGGTCACTGTGGCATTTGGCTTGGCTTATCACCATTAGCATGTAACAACTCTAAATAATTAAAGTCAGAATATAATTCAATGCCAAAGTCCATCACTCAATGCCATAGTTAGAAAGCCTTAGCAATACAGAGAAGGGACATGGTGAGGGATGGCCTTCATGGCAGGTGTGGGGCTGAGCTGGGTCAGAGAGGAGAGGGGGCATGAGAACCTGAAGTATGAGGGGGAGTCAGAGCCTGAGGGGAAGGAGCTTTGCCAGAGCTACAGGGCTGAGGGAGAAGCACTTCAGAGCAGAACACAGTAGTTGCTATGGAAGCCATGATAGCAAACTATAGAAGCACCCCATGGACGATGCTAGATCTGAATATGGGAAGCCATATCTGGGCTCCAGGAAGCAGGATCTCAGCAAGTTGACAGCTGGGATCAGAGTGGGTCCCCCCATACATCAGGGGGAACTTCCTCATCGATGCTAACGGAGAAGCCTCCATCCTTCTGTAGGAACTGGTTGCACAGACTCTGCTCAGATGTGAATGACTGGGGGCCGGGGAAGTGGCTCCACTGCTCAAGTGCTCACTGTGCAAACGTGAAGACTTGAGTTTGACTTCCAGATTCCAGGAAAGAAAGCAGAGTGTAGTAGTTCGTGGTTGTAATCCCAGTGTCTGAAAGGCAAAGACATGAGGAGCCCTACGGCCCAATAGCCAGCCGGCCTAGTTAAGCCAGAGGCCAGTAAGAGAGTCGGTCTCACAAAAGAAGGTGGTGACATCCTGAAGCATAACACTCAAGGTTAACCTTTGGCCTCCAAAGGTCAACCAACTGTAAGACGCATATGTGCACATGAATTTGTACATGTATTGAGAGAGCCTATCTAAATGAGCCTGACTAACTCCATGGCAGGCTTCATTTTCTTGCTAGACATAATAGGCCTAAGAGTTACAGGAAAAATCGAAAGGGGCAACTAATCAGAAACAACCAGGACATCTGGCCTGGGGAAGATAAGGTTGCTTAACTACCAGCTTGAAAAGCACCTAAGTCCTATCCAGAGTCACGTCGCCTCCATGGGCACCAGCCAATCCCAAATGAGGTTACATAGCCACAGTAGGAATTTCCCTCTCTGACTTTAAAAGGGGCCTTTGCACTCCCCTTGGGGCCTCCACTGGTGGCCCCAGTATGCTGGTCTTCTGAAGAATAAATGCCCTTTGTTGTTTGCGTGCTACTCAAGTCTGGAGTTGTCCTTTCAGCATCTTCCAGACCCTAACAATATGTGCATATGATTGTGCATGCTGGCTTCATTCACAGAGTCAATGAGCAGCTGCTCCGGGCAGAGGCAGAACCTGCCTAATCAGAGGGTAAGTGAAGCATGACAATGACCAAAACTCTTGAGCCAAGCACTGTGCTGGATTCCTGGTGGGGATCGTACTACTCGTCTTTACTCATTTTTATCTTTATTTATTTAAAAATATAGTAAAGAATCTGTTGGCTTCCATCAGGCCCTAGAAAACCATGATAAGGTCTAGGAGAACAGTGCTGAGGACTGGGGAGCAGATCTGTTTTGTTTTGTTTGTTTTGTTTTTCGAGACAGGGTTTCTCTGTGTAGCCTTGGCTGTCCTGGAGCTCGCTCTGTATGTGGAGCAATTCTCAAAGCAGAAAAATAAAATCTTTCTACACAAGAAGTCAGACACCCCCATCCTCCCAGGGCAGGGATATTGAGGGAAGGCAGATTTTCTCTGCTCCTAGTGAAGGAGACAGCAGTCATCTGAGAAATGTATCCTTACTCCAAAACTTGAGTAAAAACACATTTTCCCAAGGACCTGGGAATCCTTACTTCCACCCTCACCAGGTATCTGGGGTCCATGCATTTTGATATGTAGATGCCAGGAGGTGTCTCTCCACTGTCCCAGCACCTGTGGACCTGGTTAGCTCTATAACTATTGTTAGATTTAGAAAGATTTAAAAAGTACTGCCAGCTTTAGGGTTCTGAGCAGCTGACTACACCACAGCTACTGAGCTCCTAATCTTATGGGAAAACTCTTGGGACTCAGGGAACTAGAACTTCTATAGAGAAGTCCGGATGTTGTATTTCCTTGTATGGGTGGACAATTTCTATGGCTGGTAATAAGCAGGTGCTTGCAAGCTGCACGGATAAGAAATGTTCAACTCCCCAGCTGGATGGAGGCTGATATCTCTGCCTTCATTTTGTTCTGTCTCCTTTACCTTAGGTCAGGTGCTTACCAGCATGAAAATCAGTGTTTGTCGAACCTAGATGATTCCCCCTTCAGGGCTGAAGGCACTGAGACCCACAGTGTCCTGAACCTGCCTTCACCGTGGGTCTCAGGAACAGCCGGGGCTATCAGGAGGGTGTAGGCTTCAGACGAGGGTGGCTGTGCACCAAGGCAAGGCTGCCCAGGGCAGGAGACAAACTGACTTATTTAGACCCACTTGCAAATCCAGACAGACCTGAGACAAAGACCATATCAAAATGGGAATGCTCAATTATGCAGACCTCTTGCACCGGCCCCTAATGCTTCCCTAGTTAAGCCTAAAATTCTTATCAGTTTCTCTGAGATGGACTAGGGGTCACTGGATGCCTTTATCTGCTTCTCTTCACAATATGGCCACATTAGATAAGTCTTCTTCCTGCTTTTCACTGTTATTTCCCTCTCTCTCTTCATCTCTCTCTCTGTCTCTCAACATACTTCATTTATAGTGTATGTGTGTGGATGAGGGAGAGAGAGAGAGAGAATGTGGGCCCAGGTGCATCACAGTGCATGTTTGGCGATCTTCTCCCACCACAGGTCCTGGAGATCAAACTCTGGTCATCAAGCTCCTGCACCCACTGAGTTATGCCTCTAGTATGCCTTACTAGTATGCCTCTAGTAAGGTTTGCCTTAATTAGTGTGTTAGAGACAGGGAGACATCCCCAGCTTGTTAAGGCTGCCATAGCCCAGGTGTTTGTGCTGAAATCTCCGGTCACACTGGAATCACAGTCAGGAAGTTCTTAACCTGTCCCTGCTGTGGGCCCACCTGAAGATAAGTCTTCACATGTTCTCCTCCTAGAAGCACAGGCTGTAGAATGGGAGGCCGTCAGTGTTCCTGACATTCAAACATCTCCAGCATCAGAGAGGGCTCAAGGGCCCAGGAGCCTCCCTCAACCACTGGAGAAAAGGATGCTGGGGCAGGAACATGCTCAAGCCTGTGAGAAAACAAGAAAAACCTTTGCCAAGGTCACACAGAACCAGTGTTCAGGATCAATGCTGAACGGACAGATCAAGGGGTTGTATTTAGGACCGTCGTTGGTGAGGTGCGTCTATTTCACTTTCAAAGCTCGGGTTTACATGACAGCCCATGCAAATATCAGACACTAACACGCTTTCCTAAAACATAAAAGACTTAAAAGCAACTCTTATAAGCACTGTGGACATTCCTTCAGATGCAAGCACCAAGAGATATGTGGTCAAGATCCCAATTCATGTATATAGGGAGCTCCCAACCCTTCTCTTAGTTCTGTATATCATGTTCCCGCACAAGAGCAAGGAAAATCTCCAAGGGCTGGAGAGGTGGTGCTTTGTCAACATGAGGATTTACAACACTGCAGCCAGGCCAAAGAATGCAACTGTACTTCAGTGACAAAATGGCTCAACTGAAAGCTGTGAATGGCTGGTTTTCTCTCTGGGCATAGCTGGGAGGGCAGCAGTTGTGTGGAGGTGTTCACCTTCCGTTAGTCAGGTACCAAGGAACATCTATTGTTAGGAGACAAACCTCCCCTCCTCCCCTAAGGGTTCAACACTCTTGATGGGGTAGGACATCCAAGCCCTGAAGGCGGGAAACAAAGCCCTCCAAGCTGTACAACAGTCAGAGCCCTGAGCACTAACCCGCCAGGTGGCAACCTCCAAGGATCCCCCGCAATAACCAAAGGAAACTTCTGATGGCTCTTTCCCCGAATGGCTCGTTTTGAACCATTTTTGTAGACCCACAGTTAACCAATCAGGACCCAAATGACACCCCATACTCAGATGCTCTGGAGCTTCCAAGACAAAAGACCAAAGTGACAGGAGCCCAATGGAGAAGGAAGAAAAAAACAGCAGCCAATGATAGACTCAAAGGCTCCCTGCATAGGAGTCTGGCTCAAGCAGGAAACTCATTCAGAGAAGGATTTGCAGTGGCTCCCTGCCCCCTTACTGCTGCTGATGACAACATTCTCTCGGTGTTTGCTGCTTTCTACAGTCCTGCTCTGCAAGGGCCTGCTCTTAGCCGGTGCCCCAGAGCCCTCCAAGATCTTCGGAGTTATAATACACTCTCTTGGTTGGTACCCTAAAGCCTGCTGGGAACGTGAGGCTGAGATGTTTGGCATCCTGTTGCTCCTGAGGGTCTTGAAGTTCTCACTTTTCTGTTTAACTTTTTATTTCAGCATAGCAAATACACTTAGCCTTGTTTTCCCTTCCGTATCTGCCTCACTTTATTCTTGAGGGATGATGGGACAAGGACCAGAGAGAAGACAGGAGACAGTCTCCACCCACTAATAGCTTTAATACAGTTAAATGCAATGCCTGGCACCAAGAGCCTGGCAGTGAACCTGAGCAGACAGATTACAGTGAGCTCTCTAAGCCCATGACAGGTGTGCCACGGGAGAGGAGACCTGTTCCTGAGGATGAGAACTAGATGGTTGCACCTAAGCTGTGAGGGGTGGGAAATGGGAGAAGAAGACACAGAAAGGATGGGCCTTGAGTTTCTGTATTGGGAGGATGGGTGGCTGGCACTGTAAGGGAGTTGTCCTGTTTCCAGGCATCAGCACCTCAGAGGTGGAGGCATGGAAGTCAGAAGTTCAAAGTCATCCTCAGCTCCATAGTGAGTTTGAGGCCAGCCTGGGCTACATGAGACCCATCTTAAAGCAACCAAACAAGCCTCTTTTAGTAGCAAAAAGAACAGAAAGGACAACTTTTATAACACCAAAATCAATATAATTCAAAAGATAAGGCAAAAGAAATGGCCAAGGATATTTATCAGAGGCCTGATGTACCAATGGGTAAATTTGTGTTGTTTATTCAACCCTTAAAGCAACTCTGGGGGCAGCCACATGCTGGTAGATGAGAAAATTAAGGCTCAATGAAATTAGTTGTCTACCTAAGACCACACAGTGATTCCAGGTTCTGTGTGCTCTAAGATCCTGAAGTTTTATGTGATGTCACATACCTCCAAGAACAAGGACAGGAGATAAATTTGCAGGAATGAGTGTGAGTGTGGTTTGGCAGACGTGGGTGTGGCTTAGCAAATGTGGGTGTGGCTTGGCAGACTGCTGGTGGCTTAGGAAAGGAGGTTGGCAGCTCCACACTTTCTCAGCTCCTCCACCAGAACCAGAGGAATTGCCGCCCAGGCCACAGCTGTCCTTGTACTGGTCAAATAGCCCCTCTAACGGTAGGGTTGAGTCATCCCTAGGACTTCTTTTCTGCAAAATGTGGACAGAAATAGATGGACATGATGTCACCAGCTGAGTCCCCAAGTCATGGACGCTGTTTCTGTTTTATCTCAACAATTACCACACCAAAGAAAGGCACAGTAATGAGGTATTTTTTAGATTACCACATTATATATTTTAGATTATTACACTATAATATATGATGGGCAATTCAAATTTGCAAGAAACAGTGGTTTGAAATGGCTACAACTATTGGCTGTAACTATTCCTTTTGTACCATCTCCCTCTACAATGCGATATTTTTCCTCAGTCCATCATAATGGAACCGTAACTTCAGCTGCTTCAGATGAGTCCCGTCTGCTTCTTGGTGTACTCATAGGATTGTAACCAGTCCCTAGGCATGCCATCTCTTCCCCCCTCCCTGAAGAAATAATGTGATCACACATACACGAGGAAGCCCAGATGGGACCAAAAGCTGCTCAGCTCAGCTTAGTCTAAGCCACCAGCCCGGTGTAATGGAAGCTAAATCAATTGCTGAATTTCAAAGGAAGGTGTGGGGCCATGCGTTGGCAGCTGAAACTGACTATTGCATGCTGTAGACTAATTGGGCAGAATCTTGCATCCCTACCGAGTTGAACTTTCTGCTTTGGGATATTTAGACAAGGGTAAAAGGAGGTGAAAGGCAAGGCTGAGCCTTCCCTGAAGGAGCATAAAATCTAGTTAATGCTTAAAACACACAGACACCCAATAAATAATGAATCAGGCAAGACAGGAGATGATTATGTGATCAGCCGCAGATCCTGGGGAGTCTAGGGATGAGTCTGTTGAAAATTCAGCATATTTTCACACCTAGAAGTTTTTCTATTTCCCTGACAATGATCATTTTAGCACCTCATTTCTCCTTTGGGAAAAACTTGGCCGATAATTACGTGATTAGTAATGACTAACTTGGGGATACCCAGCAGTCATGGTACCCACAAAGCTTTGTTTGCTTGGCTCTGGAGAAAGCAGATATGCTGGAGGTATCTAGGTTGATGAATATTAATGTAGAGGAATTTTAATCCCTTGTTTATTTCACACCATCTGCATAACAACCTCTCAGGTAAAACTAATAAATGCTTCACAGCATTTGCAGTTCAACAGAATCTTCACAAAAGAACACACTGAAGAAAGGATGGACCAGTGGAGAAGGCACCACTGTTCTTTAAGAACCCCGAAGAGGAAATTTTCATAAACATAATAAAGCAATGTCAGCTTCCAGAATCCCTAACACTTCTATAGCAAGTCCCTGGGACAGAGGGACTCAGTCTCTGAGGCAGGAACACTGAGTCCCCAGGAGAGGAAGACACAGTCCATCTAATTCCACAGTGAGTCCCTGAGACCAGAACACCCTGTCTCTAGGAAAGAGCAGTCAGTGCATTCCACTCAGTCTATCCCACTTCCATAGTGAGTCCCTGAGGAGAAGCACTGAGAACCAGGACTGGAACATCCAATCCATGCCACGTCCTCGGCAAGTCCTTGGAACAGCAGCACTTGGGACTAAGTGGGAGAAGGGGTGTTCTTGAGTACAGAATCCTCAGAGATTATAAAAACGCTGAGAGAATATTTTACACAAATTTAACTATCAAGTATAAAATTCAGGTGAGCAAGCAAATTTCACAAAAATACAGACCACCCTTCATGGTGTGAGATGATGACATCCTGACTGATGCTGTAAACAGTAGGCACACTTGGCACACTGACTTCTAAAGGACATACCACCTGACCCCAATGATGCTGTCAGAACACCACTAAAATTCTGACACTAAAGCCAAACAGAGAACAAGACCAGAAAACATTTTTCATAACCTTAAAAAACAAATACTTCAACTGTTTGGAAAAATGCTATCAGATGATGTGCTACAAACAAGAGAGCCATGTACTTTGATTTTTTAGTTAAAATCAAGAGTTAGACTCTCTGATTTGGGGGGAAATACTCATTTAATCATTATGGGTCATAAAAAAACTTTGGGGAGGAATACCCATTAAATCTTTATGGGTCATTAAAATGCCATAAATGTTATAACCATTGGCATGTACTTTATAATGTCCAAACTCTTGGCATAACAGGAAATCAAAGAGAACAATATTCATTACACACACACACAAGACCAATACCCAGTGGCTGGAGAGATGACTCGGTAGTCAAGAGCATATAAGGCAGCATTAGCCATTTAATATAAGACAACCATACTAAAATCCACAGCCCTAAAGAAGATAAACAACAAGGAGAACCTGAGGGAGAATGCTTAAATCTCATTCAGAATGGCAATCAAGACAGACACCAGAAGCACTGGAAGAGAGTGAACAGGATGGTAGCCTACTTTAGAGGGTCCTTTGAAAGGCTCTACACAACAGGGGTTTGAAGCAGATGCTGAGACTCACAACCAAATTTTGGGCAGAGCACAAAGAGTCTTATGGAAGAAGCGGGGAGGTAGAAGGACACGTAGGGGACAGGAGCCCCACAAGGAGACCAACAAAGCTAAAAAATCTGAGTATAGGGGGTCCTGCACAGACTGATGCACCAACCAAGAATCATGCATGGACACGACCCAGATCCCCTGCTCAGATGTAGCCAACTGGCAGCTCAGTCTCCACATGGATTCCACAGTAAGGGGAACAGGAGCTGCCTCTGTTACGAGCTCAGTTGTCTGCTCTTTGAACACTTTACCCTGGTGATGCAGCCTTGACAGGACACAGAGGAAGAGGATCCTGATGAAACTTGATAAACTAGGGTCATATGGCAGAGCAGGAGAACTCCCCCGTTTAGTGGACTAGGGGAAGGGGATAGGGGTAAGAGGGAGGGAAGGAGGGTGGGCCTGGGAGGAGTTGAGATAGGAGGCTACAATCAGTATATAAAATGAATGAATTAATTAAACTTTAAAAACAGCAGGCTAAGATGTGTTTGAGCAATTAGCTGATTGTGAGGGATGGACCTTCAGAGTTTTTCTGCATAAGATAAGAGTAGGTTATCTTGATAACCTACTCTTAGTAGGTTATCAAGTAGATAAGTAGATAAGAGTCCTCCTTGTTTTCTGTCAATGGGCCCATCTACATCAACCATCAGTCATCAGTCATCAATCAGGGAAATTCCCCAATACACTTGTCTATAAAAACATTTCTTAATTGAGGTTCCCATATTCTATCAATTTGACAAAAACTAAGCATGACAGTGAAGAGTTTAAGTTACCTTGGGTAACTTCATTTTGAAATGAGAAGCCATCTTAACTGGGAGCTGAACTCAGGTACCAGGAAATATGACAGAATGTGCACTTGGCAGAAAAAAAAAGTTAACTCTCCTAGAAACAGCCTCCAGGAAATATCACAGAATAAATACTTGATAGAAATAGAGACAATCTCTCTGGCAACAATCAATGAGAATCAGTTGGAAAAATTCTCCCCAGCATTCTAGATGTAGTTTAGAAGAATAACCATTGTAAGCTAGACTTCAGCTAGAAGGTCATCTCGCCCCTCTGACTTTTACCCAATCCTGTAATGCCAAGGCATGAACCCCCCCCTGCACGCTGTCATGGAAACTCCCTGCTTGCAGTTTTTCCCTTTAAAAACCCTGCTCACCCAGGGTTCAAGGTCCCACTTCTCTACTGCTTCATCAGTGAGACTTGGGTCCTGAGTTCGATCACTCTCGCAATAAAGTTCTCTTGCATCGAGTCATCTCCTGGTGGTCTCTGAGGGTCCAGTGATCCTGGAATAACAACAGAAGCCAAGGCAGGAACAAGGAGGCAGGAACTGAAACAGAGACAGTGGTAGAACCCTGCTTCCTTGCTGCTTTCTCCAGTTTGTTCATCTTCCTTTTCTATATAGTCCTGGCCCCACCTGCCTAGGGATAGCACTACCCATAGTGGGATGGGCCCTCATTCATCAGTTATCAATCAAGGAAATGTCCCACAGACATGCCAATCTAACAGAAGCAATTCTTCAAACTGAGGGTCCCTGTTCCCAGGTCCAAGTTGATGAAGATTAGCCAATGGAATATAGACAGGCATTTGTGCATTCTGTGCAGTCGCTGGATGTGGTTTACCTTCTGTAAGTGGTAGAAACTTGGTAAAAACAACTTTCTTTAGCCAATGGCAATTTCTGGGGACTTGCTGGCTGAGAGAATTTCCCAGGCAGAGTCTGGGTCCTAGGGTGGATCTCTATGTAACCCACCACAAATGCACAACAGCCAGTAACTGGAGTCTTCTTCCTGATTCACCACTCTGCTCTGCTAAGTGCTGAGGATAGGGCTACGGAAACATTTCCCTCTGCTTGGTTAATTTCTTGTCAATATTTGTCAGTAGGGGTCAGTAGAGAGACAAGGAATCCAGAGAAAGAAGGAAGTGATAATCCTTTGACTGAATCCCTACTGTTTCATCTTCCAGTCAGTACCACCTGCTTCCTATTAGTTTCCTTTTTGTTGGCGTTTTTGAGAGTAGTTTCTCAGGTATCAACTGCCTAGTTCCCTCCTCAGAGAACAAGCACTGTCTTGGGCTTTCTATTGCTGTGATAAAGCAGAACACAGCAACTTTCAACGTACAGTTTATAGTCTATCATGAAACAAGAATGGAAATCAAACAGGAACCTGAGAGCAGGAACTGAAGCAGAGGATGTGGAGAAACACTGCTTACTGACTTGCTCCTCCTGCCTGGCACAATTTGGTTTCTTATAAATACAGTTTGGGGATAATCTTGTGCTCTGCATAAAGGTTGTCTGTATATTATTCAAATGCTGATTTCTGTACTGGCAAGCTTGACTTTGG
Source organism: Psammomys obesus (assembly GCF_907164565.1). Classification (NCBI taxonomy): domain Eukaryota; kingdom Metazoa; phylum Chordata; class Mammalia; order Rodentia; family Muridae; genus Psammomys; species Psammomys obesus. Next base: position 11,441,393 of record NW_026592118.1, read on the forward strand.
TATTATTATTTTTTGTAAAGCATCACCTATCTCGGTGTTTTGTAAACATTCTTCTTCATTACCTTCTGACTGATTTAATAAAGATCTGAATGGCCCTATAGGGCATTCAGGAGAGGATAGGTGGGACATCCAGCAGAGATAGGAATGCTGGGAAAGAATTAGAGGCAGGGAATTCACCAGCCAGAAGCAGAGGAAGAAACAGGTGCCAGTACTGAGTAAGGAGTAAGGAGCCCCAAGGCCAAATATGGATTAGTATAAAAATGTAGATTAGTATTAATGGGTTAATTTAAGTTATACAAGCTAGTTGGGAACAAGACTAAGCTAAGGCCAAGCTTTCATAAATAATAAAAAAAGTCTCTGTGCCATTACTTGGAAGCCTGGTGGGTCAAGATAGTCCAGTGATAACACAGGACCACCTGCACAGGACCCACAGTGGGCTAGACACTTTCACATCCATTATTAATCAAGAAAATGCCCTATAGACTTGCCAAATGCAATCTTATGGAGGCACTTACTCTGGGATTCCTCTTCCCAGATAATTATAGCTTCTGTCAAGTTGACAAAAACAAACAAACAAAAAACTATGCAGGACTGGCACCAACTCTGATCCCAGGAATGCCAGCTCCCACACGGCCCCCTTTCAGAATATTGCTTTCCTCCTGTAGCAAATGTTTCTATAGTATCTTGCTAATTTTCTATACAATTATTTTCCATATGCTGAAATTTTCTTTTTAAAACTACCTTGTTTGTAAAACCTGCAACCCACAATAGGTTGCACATGCAGCATAGTTTCTGAACTACTCTCCTTACAGAAGCTGATCCGATAACTAATGTTCTCTGTTCTTTGCCTAAATAGGACCAGAACCGGCAGTAGAGCCATAATAAACATATGCTCACTTGAGCGTGATCCAGCTAGTCACAAGGATAACTTGTAAATCTTACAATAATAATGACATGGGCTAAGAATTTGTTAAATGTCAGGTTCTCATTAAAAGCTAGATTGTATTTTAATAAGTACAGACAATTAGGTTTGGCTGATGTGTCAGTTCAAATCTAAAGAGCTGATTTAAATGCTGATAAAAAGAAAATGTGGAAAATAGGTTCTTTCAGTGACATGGTTAATGTTGCAGTCTACCTTGGTAATGGGTCATAAATATTGTTTAATAGTCTTCTATGTACTAGAGTAACATCTTGATAAAGATCCTCAGTTACTTTCTTAACCCGTTGCATAACCATTTATCAAGTCACGGTTGACTAAAAGAATCTATATGTATGTAGTGTGAACGTCGGAGAACGGGGATAAAGGTGCACTCATGAAACTTACCACAGCCACCAAAGCCGTCACCACACCCATCACCTCCCAAAGTCTCCTCCCTCTCACATGTTGCTGTTAATGATGTCACTATTTTGTGATGAGAATATAACATAAGATCCATGTCAAATTTTAGGTATATAACACAATATTGTCAGATGTTGGCACTATGCTTTCTGTTCAGAATTTATCCAACTCACTTAGCTAAAACATTGTACTCTTAAACCATTACCTGACAACCTCCCTGTTCCCAGAGGCATCCATGTTCCTTCTGTGGGGTTGGCCATTTCATGTCTCATGTAGAAATGAGACCACATCATATTTTCTTTCTGTTCAAACTTTTCTTAACCATCTGACCTCCTGTGATAAAGATGAAAGTTTTAATCCATCTCTTCTTCAAAGCTTTGATATCATCTCTTCAACTGTTGGGAATGGCTCATCAGATCATGCAAACTTGGTAAATATATATCATATATAATATGTTATTATTAATATATCACATGATATAATATATTATAAAATAATGTGTCATGTTATTATATAGACATAATAATAATATCTAATATATATTCTACTAAATAAAAGAATCATTTAGCTAAATTCACAACAAGGATTTCTTAAACTTATTAATAAACTTTAATGGATTCTGCCCAGGTATTAATTGATGGGATCCTAATACCATCATAGCTATGTGAAAAATTTAGGCTCAGTACCTGACAGCAATGCTTTAAATTGACTCCATTATCTAATCCTAACCACAGCAGAGGTGATTAGTTTTCATTATCTACAAGCCACGATCTAGAATGGTGGAGAAGAGAGTCTCATGGAGTGATTGTCTAGATCAGGTTGGCCTGTTGGCAAGGCTGGCCCAGGGGTGGAGGGTGCCTTATATTCATTGCTGAGGGAAGACCTGGCTACTGTGGGCAGCACCATTTTCTGCTGTTTGGGTCCTGGATTGTATGAGCGGAGAAAGCGAACGAAGAACAAGCATGCACACATTCTCTCTGCTCTTGACTATGGATGTCATTAGTGTGTGACTTTCTTGCAGTGATGGACTGTGACCTGGAATTGTGAAAAAAAATATGCACTCATGAAACTTACCACCACCACCAAAGCCTTTCCCCCTGAGTTCTCTGGAGGCCTAACGAATCTGGCCAGTTCCAGGGACTTTCTGAAGCCTTTGAGTTGTTTACTTCCTGTTTAAAGAAGGTTCTTTTCCGGATGGAATATTTTGCCTGCCTTTACCATTCAGCATCTTAACAAGCTTTCCTCCAAGATGAAAAGTTTTAATTTCAGTTGAAACTGGTACACAATAGAGAGGCACAATGGTTCTTGGAATAATGATAATAATAAGATCTTAATATGTGGATTAAATCGAAATATGTGAACTAGAATGAAAGATATTTAGGCAAAGGCTGGTGTTTCCAAGAAGCATTAAAGAGGGTTATGTGATAGATTAGATAATCTTTATGTATGCACACACATATACATGCATGCATACATAAATAACATACATACGCACACTGATACTACAATTACATTGTTATTCTATGGACAGTAACTGGCCTGTCTGTTACTTGTCTGGACCAGGTGTGTTCTAGTTCACTTTGTTGTCAATTTGAAACACTTGGGAAGACAGACCTTCAACCAAGGAATTGCCTCTATCAGATTAGCCATGTCTGTGGGCATTTTTAATTGTTAATTGATGTAGGAGGACACAGCTCACTGTGGGTGGAACTGCCATGGGCAAGCAGACTTTGGCTATGAAAAAAGGCTAAGAATGAGCCAGTAAGCAGCATTCCTCTGTTGTCTCTGCTTGAGATCAAGACTGCAGATTCCTGCTTGAGTTTCTGTCCTGATTTTCCTCAGAATAGACTTTAAATACTTTGTTTCCCCAAGTTGCTTTTGGTCACAGTGTTTACAACTTATAATAGAAAGCAAGCCAGAACAAGGTATATCCATGTTCTTGGTGTCTTATTCGAAGAGTTGAAAATGTGCGCACAAGTAACACAATACCACAGAATTTTATTTAAAGTGACATTAGAGGTTAGACATATAAAAAGGGACAGTGGGATAGGAATGAAATTGATCAGGGCCTCCTTTTGAGAGTCTGGAGAGAGGAGTGGCTTCTAGGGGTGGGATATGGGTGCATCACTGTTTTGATTGATGGGCTCTCATTACATATGCTTTACTTTACTACAAACACCTTTTCCCACAATGCATCTAGCTTTAGTCATGCTCACCCAATCATACATAAGCACAAGACACTAAATAGGGAATTATCCTTACAAGTTCACTGACAAAAATTGCATTCCAGTCCAAGATAGATTGTCCCACTGTACCTAGTTACTGGGCACCTTCCAGAATGTGTTTGGTGACCAAAGAACATGACTGAGGAGTTGCCAGGAAAGAGTGAGCAGTTGCATTAATTGAAGTGACTTGTGAATAGCTCAGTGGAGGTGGGGTTCCAGGTTGCTAGGGAATTCCTATATTTGTCATATCTAGGGAAGACATCCACAGTTTAGTTTAGTAACTTATTCTAATAAATAATTTTATTAAAACAATACCTGAGCAAAATTTAAAACTGTATAACATAAGTGGCAAAAGGCCTCTGACCCACCCCTGAACTCCATTATAGGAATCAGCCACTTTATCCACTTGCATTTTATCTTTCTGCTGGTTATTCCTATGTTAAGTAATTTGCTGCCTCGATATTGATTTTTCCAACCACTTCTCTATGAATGCCAAGAGTTCAGCACATCTACACCAATCCCATCATCCAAGAAGCTGCAATTATACTGGGGTTTTCAGAACCTCTAATTAGCCTCCTTTGAAGCTCTATCCATTTTGTCAGCCTTTTTCATTTGCTGAACCTGTCCTTGTAAAGACTATATTTAAACCAGGGTATTTTCAAGTTCTATGTACCATATCTTTATATTTTATCAAGATTGATAATATTTACTCTCGACTTCCATAATTAAGCCTTCTAAGTACTGTTATAACTTCATCTGAAATTTTGAAAAGACAGCGATGTAATCACATTAGCATAAATATTACTGTCTGTTCCGGTTTCATTCTGTTGCTGTGATAATACATTCTGACCATGAGCAACTTGGGAGGAATGGTTATATTTAGCTCCCTTGACTCATCTGACTTCCAGTTCATTACTGATGGAAGTCAAGGCAGGAACTGGAGAAACTGCTGGCTGGCTCATTCCCTGGCTAGCTCACCATCTCATACTTAGCTAGTCACTCATATGATCCAGGATAATCTGTGTAGGGATGGTGTTGCCCACAGTGGGCTGGGCCCTTCTACATCATTTAAGACAAACCCCCACAGACATCTCCAGATAGCTACCTGATAAAGACAATTACTCAGTTGAGAGTCTCTTTAGGTGATTCTAACTAGTGTCAAGTTGACAGTCAATGCTAACTAGAATACTGTCTTTTCTAAAAATCTAACATCACAGTTCTTTCACTTGAAATCATTATACATAGGATCAAAGTGAATGAGTTTCTTCTCCTTATACTTGACTAGCATCCCTATGCTGACATTTAAAATTTTCTTGATGTCTAAATTGTGAATTTTTGTACAATATTTTCCTGGAATATCAAAGGTACTATACTTTGAGTGTGGGACATGACACTAATCCTGTTTATATCATCCTTTATTCTTACTTTCTTATTAAACTCTGTTCCTTTTCCAGGTCTTAACACATTGTGCTTGAGGCCACTGGTTTCCTGATCTAATTTCACCACCTGCACCAAAACTGTCTGTCACCCTAGGATTTTTTTTTTCTGTGAACTTGAGGTTAGTTTTACTCTTTTGATGACTTTTGTGTCTGTGTTACTGGAATTTAAACTCAAGCACCTCTTCCAAAAGGTTTTAAAAGGTAAATTTTTTTCCTATTTCTTTTAGCTGAAAGGGACTCTCTTTGCTCTTGAGGACAATGGAACATTTTAGGGTACAGATGCTGGGTGAAGGTAATTTTCACAAGTTCCTCAGGCTGCTTCTTTGTTGTCTTCTCAATGATGAGATGCCTCACACCTGTGAGAGCCTTGTTCTTTGTTGGCTTCCTGTTTGATGTTTTCGCTCGTCACACACCATGCTGTCCTACATGCACGCATATCCATGTTTGCGTATATTTTCATTGACCCCTTCACCTCTGAGTGCCTCATTGAAACTGAAGACTCTAATTTCATTTGAGTCTGGGTAGATTTTGCTATTTTTTCCTTGACTATTGATCATTTATTGATTGTCACTTCCCTCTGATATTTCTGTGACTTGTGCTCATTAAACACCAGGCCCTTTTCCTTTCTTCAGGGTTCCCCATCTCTACTTTTGTGCTCTGAGTGTTGTAGGGCCCCTCAGCCTTTACTTTGAACCATGGCATTGAATTATTAACAGCTCCCTCGAAGCATTCTTACCTAAACTTCCAAAGTCTAACTTACGTTCTCTAATTGAACCCTGGAACTCAGCAGAGCAGTGCATGCCATGTGTTGTCCGGTTTTGCTTTTATTTCTATTTCTGATGAGTTTCCCTCCTGCCTGCCTTACTGTCTGTCTCTACTCATAGCTGTTGATCTTTCTCATGCTGCGGGGTTTCCTGGACAGTTTGATTATTCCTTTTGCCCGTCTCCCTTGTGGAATGAAGCACGCCAAAGGCACAGAAGCAAGGCCTGCAGAACACCGGAGGTAACTGCCGGGAGAACAGGCAGTACAAAGGGATGTCACCGAGCCATGAAGATGGCTCACGTGTCACCACATTTTGAGTGGACCCCGCAGCCTGGCTTGAATAAACCCATCAGCACAGATATCTTGGGGTCTCCAAAGATGGAGTGATGTCCAGTGTGGCTGTTAGTTCCACTTCTGCCCTGAGCCCCTTCTTAGGCATGGCTCTCTTTTCTTGATCCCTTGAGAGAATCCCCAGAGGACCAGGCTCTTGCTTCCTCAACTTTCATTCCCTCCTCTAGCATCATGCTTATCTGGGTGGTATGGCAATAAACATGTCAGCTCAATGAACCAATGAATGAATAAATGAGCTAGCCTGGGCCAAGGAGGATTTCATGTTAACTAAGATGGAGAATTTTTCTTTAAAGAATTTATTTATTTTCATTTTATGTCTATCGCTGTTTAACGTACATATATGTTTGTGTACCAAGTGTGTGCCTGGAGTTCCCAGAAACAGGAAGAGGGTGTGGGATCCTCTGGAACCAAAGTGAAAGGTAGTTCTGAGTCCCGATATGGATGCTGCTAACCAAACCTTTGCAAGAACAGTCGGTACTCTTAACCACTGAGCCATCTCCCAGCCCCATAAGACGAAGAATCCTTCATGCATTATTTATCTATTTGCTTAAGAATCACAGCTTGAATTAACCACAACAAACCAGAATGGAGGTACAACTTCTCAAAGGTGAAGGGTATGTGATAGGTCTCACCACACACCTGTGGTTTATTTCAGCTCAAACCCTGGCTGATTTGAAGATTCCTAATCCAGTGATTCACTTTAGTAGAGCCCAACTGATGGCACAGCTCTCTGTGGATGGGCACAGCTTTACTTTGTTTAAAATATGTTTCTAATTGCTCTTTGGAATTCTGCGTCCTGGGGCTCATGTACAAAATCTCATTAGAGAACGGTTCTATAGGACTAGTACATTTTGGGCAGGGCATCGTTATTTGGCCTTTCATATTGTTTGTGTTTTTGTCATGTGACCAGAGCATGTGGTTCTTTCTTTGGTGGTAAAGACCCACAGATAATCAATGGCTGCTGAAAGGAGAAATAGTTCTCGTCAGAAATGAGCTCCCTGGCATCTTATCCAGTTCCAGGTAGCCAGCCCTAAACATATATACATATGTGTACAAAATGGAATCAGTAGGTTATATATTTGTGCATGTGTGTAAGAAAAATAAAGAAAAAATTCATAAATTTGAGAAGTAGGGGAACACAGAAGGTGTGGGTAACAGGGAGAGAGAAGAGGGTAGAAATGATGTAAATACAGTACATGAGTATGAAATTCTCAAAAAATTAAATTTTAATTTTAAAATAGCAATCCAAGGCTTGACAAGAAAATAGAAATTGTTTGAAGAAGAATAAATGTAACTGGGAATCATGTTACAAGAATTAAGTAAGTTTCAGAAAAATAGACATTTTCCATTACGTGTACATTGAATGGCAGCTAGTTTTTTGCGTACTTTGGATGGCTGACTTTAAGGCAGGAGGTAAGTGGTTCAGGGAGAGCACAGACTGCACAACAGAGTTTGCAGCCGGGTGAGCAGAGGGAGTCTTCACGGTCTTTGGTGCAGGCCAGGAGCCATGTGCTTGCTGCCAGAGTGAGTCTGAGCTCCACACTCAGTGATCTGGAAGGAAGGTTATCACACAGGCAGATTCTTATTTGTTGATGATTTGGGAGACTTCCCACCTCAACTCGTGAAGTGCACGACTTTTTGAGATGTCCTTTAGTCATCCCTGTCCTTCTTCTTCTCTCTAAAGATTCACTGGTGGAAGCCTGCCCTTTCCATATGGCATGAAGCTTCTGTCCCATAGGATCGTCTTTTCCCTAAATCACATTGTATGGCAGGCACGTGAGTTTTGTCCCCACAGCTCTAGATGCAGCCAGAAAGAAAAGATTATGAGAGTCAGAGGCTTCATGGGAAGATGACTTCAAGGAAACAGTGTTTTCCAGACACAACAGGGGAGATGCACATATGAACTCACAGAGACTGTGACAGCACACACAAGACATGCACAAGCTCAAACCACACAAAATCCCAGTATGAAGGAGAAGTGAACGCAAAGTCCTACCACTCTCCAACAATACACTGTATACCTAATGGGAGAAGGAAAATCAGTTCTCTTCAGTGGAGTGGCACCGGCTCATATCAACCATACTCCAGAGCAGGCTTCATTCTCTCAGTTGAACAACAAATCAGACACTGTTTGGGGGCTTTAATGTGTGTGTGTGTGTGTGTGTGTGTGTGTGTGTGTGTGTGTGTGTGTGTTTTAAGAGAAAGAAAACATGAAGGTGGGTGGGTATTGGTGTACAGGAGAATCTGGGAGGAAAGAAAAATATAACCAAAATATATTACATGAAATTTTCAAAGAATAAATAAAAACTTAAAAAAAAAAAGCATTAGGAAAGGCAAAAGGCCATCAGGAAGAAATTCCATGACTAGTGATAAGGAAGGCAACTTGGACCAATCGGGAGTTGAGGCTTTGTGGAGAGCCCAGAAGGGAATCCAAGAATGAGTGCCTGGCCAGGAAAACCAAAGCTCCTGTATCTCTCTGGCTCCCATCCCTGGCCTCCCATCTGTGCCTCTCACAGCCAAGGAGCCCATCTGCAGGAAGCGGGTGTTCACACAGACGCTCCACCAAGGACTGTGTGACTTTGACACTGGAGGCTGAGCGTGTGACACCCCACAGCATCCCTAAGACCCTGGCTCTTGGCCTTGCCTTGCTGGCCCAAAGCCACCCTATCATTCTTGCTTCCAGGGACATGGATGATAAAGTTTCCAGCATTACAGCCTTTTCTCCTTTTCCGTCTCCAAGCACTGTCTCCGGGAGATTACCTGAATCACACACATTCAGCCATGATTGATCACTCCCTAGTTCTCCACTATCCTGGGAGATATAAATTTCTCAGTTGGTTATTTACTCAAAAAGAGACCTCTGATAAATGTCCTACTCTTGGGAGTCACAGGTGGGTAATAATAGCAGTCATGTGGTTAGAAAGGTACAAAGCATGAAATTAATGGCATAGAAACAATCCTGGGTCAGGAATTATTAGGAAAAGCACTGAGACCTGGGGAGGAAAAATGGGAATCGGGAATGAGTTCTAACAATCATTTCTCGATTGACCACATATGGCACTCAGCAATTGCTGGAGCACTCTGCACTGTCAGGGAGGAAGAGGTGGCTCAGCCATTGTGGTTAGAAGGTGCCAAAAGATAATGAGTCCAGGTTGCACATTCTTCCTGCCAGGGCAGGAAGGAAGTCACATGTAGCCCGGGCTTCTTGCTCTCTACAGGGGATGGCTTTAGAAGCCTGTCGTGAGAATTTTGGTTTCTTTAAAACACAGAAAAAGATATGTGAATAGGTTTTTGTCTTAGTTCCAGGTGTGGGATATGCAGCTGCTTCAGATTGTCTACAGCAGCTAACTGTGATTTGTCTCATGCTCTGGCAGGGGCATTGTTTTGCCAGTTGAAGATAGTTTATGTTTGGAATTCTGGAGACTCTTCAGAGGGTATATAATGCCAGAGCCCCAAGAGAGGTGGCGGCGGCTGCTCCTCCTTCTGCTGCCTCTGCCTCTGTCGCTGCTGCCACCCTTGTTGCTGTTTGCTCTTTGCTGGATTGCTGATTGCTGGTTGGAGAAATCCTAACAACTAAGATCAAACGTCCCTAAGGAACTCGATGTCCCCAATCAGCAGGAAATAATCTAACAATATCAATTGCCCCCTTTCTCCTATAACCTTTTTTATTGTCCTACCTAAGGTTGGAGAGTTGAAAGGAATAGGGCTGGTGTAGGTAGCTAGTAAAAAGAACCCAATAAGGTAGCCCTCCCCCATCAATCACTAATTAAGAAAATGCCCTATAGACTTGGTCAAAACACATTACATGCAAGTATGACATTCTCAAACAATAAAAAAAGAGAAACTTCTTGTGCAAAATCTTCACTATAATGTCTCTTTTGAGACCCTCTATGGAAAAATGGCTTAACAGAATTTTGCTGGGGCGATGAATTCATAGTAACCTACCTGCTGCCTCATGACGGAGCCTTTCTCCTTACCTGTAGTGACTGGGCCATGGGGTAGATGGCATAACTGAAGAGAATCTTGACACGAAGAGTAGGAAAATAAGAGCAAAGAGAGGAGAGGAAGGCTGGAGGAGAATAATTCTGTGTGCCAACTTGACTGGGCCACCAAAGCAAGCTATTTGGTCAGGCATTATTCTGGGTATGTGTGAAGGCGTCAAGTGATAAAATTAACACTTTAGTTGGCAGACTCAGCCAAGTAGTGTCTCTCCCTGATGTAAATGGGCCTTGTCCTCCTGAGGCAGCCCTGTATGAACCACTGGGCTGACCCTGCTGAGAGTGTGAAGAGGCCCTCTACCTGTCTGCTTGACCTGAGACATAGGACTTCCTTTGCTGCTGGCCTTTACCTGGAGCTTGCTTCTTCCTGGGTCATGTACTCACTGGCTCTCAGATGAGAACAATCAACTCTATTGTTCTCAGGCTTTTGAACTTGACTTGATAAACACCATCCTTCCTTATGGGCCTCCTGCTTGCCAGCTCAGAACCTGAAATCTCTCAGCCACTAAAACTGTGAGTTAATTCTGTATGCCCAACCTCCTCACATGTCAGAGAGAATCTGTTAGTTCTTCCTCCAGGGAATGCTCACTAATCCAAGGTTCACTTTTCCCTTTGAACAATGAGCTGAGGGAACAGCCCTGGGTTTGTGTTATTATCCGTCCCACTATGTGAAGGCCTCCATCTACCTCAGCTCCTGCAGTTGCTCATACTACTGAGCAAGAAGGTGGGTGTAAATTGTACCCACCTTCTCTCCACTTCATGCTCCTGCCAGAAGACACTTAGAATCCAGACTCACGAGTTCTGCATAAAACATCAGCCAACCTAGGAGACAACTGTCATCCCAACAGATCGGCATGGCACCTGGCCGGGGATTGTCACTTTCTAAGGGTGCTGAGTGTGATATCCAGCAGGGTAAGGAAACGACACCCGGAGTGATTTAGATTGGTGACATGCACAAGCTCAAATGCAAACCAGCTTCTGCACTGCAGAGCAGAGTCAAGGACAGTAAATCAACTGCATGTGGCCCTGCCTTTCCCACACAGCAGTTTTCACAGCAGTGGTTCCATGCAGCAGTCAATGTACTATGTGTGTGTGTTTCTGTGTATATGTGTATATGTGTGTCTGTCCGTCTGTCTGTCTGTCTCTCTCTGAATCTCTCATTCTCTCTCTTTCTCTCTCTCGTGTGTGTGTGTGTGTGTGTGTCTGTGGGCGTGTGCTCATGTGTATGCAGGTACGTGTGTGTATACTTGTATGTGGAGGCCACAAGACAACCTTGAGTGCTGTTTCTCAGTACAACCCACCTTAATCTTTTAAAACAGGATCTCCAGTTAAACCAAGAGCACACTCATCAGGCTAGACTACCTGGCCAGGCAGCCCCAGATAGCCCCAGACAGCCCATAGTCTCCATCTCTACAGTACTGGGGTCACGAGTATTCACTTCCATGCCTGACCTTAATGTGGGTTCTGGGAGTCAAATTCAGGTTCTCATTCTTGCAAGGCAATCACGTTACCAATGGAGTTATTTCTCCAAAGCATAGTCCCTAGTGTGTTTTAAAAGGGGTCAATAAGAGAGCACGCAGAAAAGACTATATACATGGCCAAGCCAAGCTCATTGTTAACATGGGAAACACCTCCAAAATGACCATGGGTTCAAGTCTTGGTTGCCAACATGTATGTGTTCATGTGTGTACATGCTTATGTGTATGCAGGTGCAGGTGTGTGAATTTGCACATGGACACCACATTCTGTGGGTTTTCCAATAGGAAAATCTTGCATAAATCCTTGAGACCCCAAAGACATGGTACTGTAGTGAGGTCACAGATGTGCTCAAAGGAGACACTCCTGTCAAAAAATGTATGGCTTTTGGATTTGTTTGGAGGGGAATGAAGGTACTAAAGTGATATCTTTCCTCCTACAGGGCATGAAATTTCATCATTAGGAAAACCCTGCCTTGTATCCAGGCATTTCTGGCGTTGGAAATAAAAGCTGCTATCATCATTAAAATTTAACGGATCACTTAGTGCTAGGGACTCTTCTAGAAGCTTTGCTTGCACTATCTCAATGCATATCTTTCAGGTCTTTTACACAATTAACTAATGCTTCTTTACACACAGGAAAGTCACCTGAGTTTTCACATAGGTTGTAAGCAGCAAAGTGCAGCTGTGAATGCAGACGTGTGTGCAGGTGTGTGGGTCTTGGGGTCACATATGAGCAGCTATCAGGGAGGAGCTGCTCCTCCCCCAGTCCAATGGTGATGGTGTGGGGGTGTTACTCTAAGTATTTATCTTACTCATTCCAAGCCAATGGCCTCAACCCCACTGTGTGCTTCTGTCAAAACAAAAGCTCACATCTGTGAGCCCCAAGCAAACCAAACATCGGAGTAAAACTTAGTAGTGCTCCCAGAACTTACAGTCTGGTAGAAAATGTTCCCGTGACCTCATTCAAGGTCTCTGAAAGGTGAAGCCTTCTGACTCACACTGTCAGATCTCACCTAGAATTTCTCATTCCAAATCCCCAAAGAGAAAGAAGGAAATGGCCACCATGGCTGGCTCCTCCCCAAGCCAGCAAAGGCTCCCCACCCTGTCGCCAGGAGCCTCCCACATTCTTGGGCAAACCCTGTGTACAGACAGGAAGGCTGTGCTTGAGGAATGCAACCTCCACGCTCTCCTCAGCCAATCCCATTATACCCTACACTTGGATAGCTGTGCTGGTACCTAACCCCCCCCCCCCCCCGCCCCCGGTCTAAGACTGGAGATGCCAAGCTTCAGACGCTCACTCAGCTGCACTTTGTGCATTCGGAAGCACCAGTGTCAGTGAGATCCACCCATGTTTACAACTCAAAACCGAAACCGCAACCCACACCCTCATTTCTTTTGTGTGTATGTGTGTGGGGGTGCACACATGTGTGGCGGTTAGAAGACGACCTAAGTTATCATTTCTTAGGCACCGTCCGCCTGTTTGTGGAGACAGGGTCTCACTGGCCTAGAACTCACTAGCAGGCTAGGCTGCCTCTTTGGGAAGCTCCAGAGATGGACCAGCCTCTGCTTCTCTGGTGCTGGAATTAATAAGCATGGGCCACAATGCCTGGCTTTTTATAGGACCCCTAGGGTTTGAACTCTGATCGCCATGCTTGCGAGGCAAATGCTCTATCAGCTGATATGTATGCCGTGTGTGTTTAATGCCTGGGGCTATAGTGTTTGTGTATAGTTGTGCATGGCAAGGAAGATAGGCAGCCACTGCCAGAACGTGTCTATGTGGCCTGTGCAGCCCTGCCCCCATGGAAAGTCTCCTGATGCCAGCCCTGGCCCAGGCTGGACCCTGCACACCTGTGTGGGGGGGAGAGATGGCAGAGGCTTCTGGTCTTTGCAGAGCACAGATGGGCTCACAGGTGGTGGTCAGTGCAACACTTTGCAAAACAAGCTGGAAAAGAGGCACCAAGCTGTGGCGTGGGCAGCAGAATACAACAGATATGGCAACACTGACAGCTCTAACTGTGGTCCCAGCCTCACTTTCCCCCAGTCAGGGATAACAAATCCACCCGGTCCAGATCCCACAGTGTCTGTCCAATCTTGGGCCTTCATGTACTAACCTATATCCTGAGCTCCCATCCCCCTGTCAAACATGCTTCCTTGTTGCATTTCGGGGACTTGTGTTATGCCCATCCTCTTTTGGACAGCTAGGGGTCCTTTCCAAAGGCTGTGGCCCAGGCCAACCAACCTGTCACCTGCTGTGGTAAATGACAACAAATCACCACAGAAAGCTGCTGCAGCTGCAGATGGCTTGGACCATCAGCTAGGGCTTCTTTGTTCTCTGCTCAGGACCTGAAGTGCCCTCCAAGGTTTGTTCCTTTGTTTGTCATGATGACATACAGAGGGTATGCAGAACGCAACTATCTTTCAAGTTGTTATTTTTGAATACTGAGTCCCTGCCAGTCCAATTCTGAGCCACACTCTCCACAGTGTTCTAGTTTCCCTTCTGTTGCTGTGATAAAACAATCTGACCAAAAGCAGCTTGGGGAGGAGAGAGTTTATTTAGCTTACCTTCCAGGTCACAGTCCATCACTGAGGAACATTAAGACAGGAACCTGAAGCAAGAACCATGGAGGGTTGCTGCTTGCTGGCTCACTCTCGGTGAGCACTCCGGCTGGTGCTCACTTAGCTTGCTCACACAGCCCAGGACCACTAGCCTAGGAATGGTATTGCCTACAGTGGGTGGGGTCTTCCTACATCCATGATCCATCAAGACAATAGGTCGAAGGCCTGCCACAGGCTAATCCGATCTAGGTTATTCCTCAAGGAAATCCCATCAGAGGATTCCAGAGTATGTCAAGATTACAGTTATGCTAACTATGACAAGTCAGGGACAGGTATTTATTATGAAGACTATTCTGGGATTGGTTCTCTCTCAGAAGAAAAAAAAAAGAGGGTGGATCTCTGGGGTTAACAACAGAGTCTGATGGGGTGAGCCTTCTTCTTACAAGAGCTTGAAGATTTTACACCAGGATCCCTCCCACTGTCACTGGAGAATACGCCACAGAGTCAAAACTGGTCCAGCAAGCTCCTTTTCCTCCTTGTCCTAGGAACGTACATCCAAGGAAAAGTGTATATAAGAAATGAAGCTCACCTTAAACTGGCATTATTCCCAGGGAACTGTGAAAGAGGAAGGAGGTAAGGTCTTCCTCCATGTTAGACCCTCAGTCTGTGGTAGGGTCAGAGACTGTAATTGATATTTTTGTTGTTTGGCTTTTTTTTCTGCCTGTTTGTTTGTTTGTTTGTTTGTTTTGCTGGAAGCTCTGAAAACACTGACATGCTGCACACTTCCTTCAAATGCTCAAGCAGCCACCAGCAGGCTATCTGTCAGGAGTGCGCCAACCTCTTTTGTCTATGGTGAGTTATTCAATTTTGACACCTGAGATCAGTGACTGCCACTGAGCTGGCACTCCACTGAATAGCAGCCAGAAGGCATCTGATGTTGCAAGCCCATTCCGCCATCCTGACTAGGATGGCTTATGATCCTCATACCCTTTAGGTCCCTGTTGGAGCACGGAAGTACCCAAAGCTCATGGGGTAACTCACAGCATATCCTTGGGTGCTTTTATTGTTTGAGGGAAACACAGAATTCGACCTTGTGGAACACCTCATGGACACCTCATTCTGGCAGTGGGTGTCCTCAGAAACAGAGGCATTGCTTTCCATGGCAAAACTAAGCTTTGATGATCACTGTGAGCAAAATCTGGTACCACGTGGAACTCAGGAAACAGGGATGAGGTTCTGGTTTCATGATTTCATACAGTTGGAGACTGACCCAACTGTAACGCTCTAGAAATCAGAGATTGTGCCTAAGAATCACAGAAGAGCTCACCTCTCACAGAGAAACTTCTCTTCACAGCAGAGACTGTTGCAGAAAACCACAACCAATCAAAATTCAGAGAACAGCTGATTGTGTCGTACCTACCTCTAGCTGATCCATCTACAACATAACTCCTGTGCCCACGCTTGGAGATCATTGCAGAAGAGAGGCAGAAAGCTTACAAGAGCCAGAGGAAATTTGCTGTGAGGCTGTGTCTCCTGGCAGTGTAGGAAGCTATACCCATTAAGCCTCACCAACATGGCTGCCTAATAAAGACCTAAACAAGCCTGATACCAGCAGACATGCTAACATAGAAGAAGTATGCTCATCAGGTCTCAAACCTACACAAAGAACTATAGACAACTAATGAATGCTGATAATGGGAGAAATTGTCTTCTCCAGGGATGAGTACACCGATTGTCTATCCAATACCAAATGGTCAGCCCTGAAAACATACATACGTATAATATTATACATACTGAGCCGCACTGCATTTGTAGGTGTGTGTGTGTGGGGGGGGTGTATGTCTGTGTGTGTAACAATGATTAAAGAAAAATAAGTTAGCAAGTTAGGGGTACATGGGGCACTATGGCTGGCAAACAGGAAGAATGGGAGGACCTGTAATCTGAAAGAGAAGCTGAGTGGGCAGCACCACACCCAACCTTACTGTGCTCTAAGTCCTTCTGTTCTTCAGGCAGTGGTCTCTTTATACTTTTCTGAATCTACTCCTCTGCTTGTCTATCTTCTCCTCTCTCCAGAGTAGATTAATCCAACCAATGGAAATACTGCAAGGCGTCCCTAGAGCCTCACCCAAAACCCAATGTTCAGAATTTAGTCCATTGGTTGGATTGACCCAGAAGCTGCCTGCTCAGCAGGCCCTGCAGACACACTTGTTCAGGAAGAAGAGGCATGGGGTCTCTGAGGAAAGCAGGCAGACCACTCTGTTCCAAGTGAATCATACTGCATAATACTCGAGGCTTTATTTACATCCTGAAATTCTCAAGTGGTATTCTTGTCCACTTGAGGACACAAAATCAATAGGCCTGTGTTCCCTACAACATCCCTGATCAGGCCTTCCACCATTTGGGCCCTCTGGTCCTGATTCTTTACTCTTTGGAACATCCACTATAGTCAGACTAACAATCTCTCCCCCTTACCTTCCTCACTTATTTTACCTGCACAGGTTCGCCCAGCAGAGTTCTCCTGTCACCAGTGCAGGGTGTACATCTGAGAGATGGCTCAGAGGTTAAGAACACTGGCTACTCTTCCAAAGGTCCTGAGTTCAATTCTCAGCAATCACATGGTGGCTCGTAGCCATCTATGAGATCTGGTGCCTTCTTCTGGCCTGCAGGCATACATGCAGGCAGAATACTGTATAAATAACAAATCAGAAAGAAAGAAAGAAAGAAAGAAAGAAAGAAAGAAAGAAAGAAAGAAAGAAAGAAAGAAAGAAAGAAAGAGACCATCTCTGACCTCTCCTCAGCCCCTAACCCACCACACAATGTCAGGGTCTTCTTATTACTTCCCAGGCATGACTGTTGTAATGGTGGTATATATTTACTAATAATTATCTTTTAGTTTAGTAATGTTGCTGTTAATCCTAAGCAGCTGTATAACCAAATCACCACACAGACACTGGGTTTATTTAGTTAACCTAGAATACAATGCCGGGCAATAGCTACTCCATCCTAAACTTCCAAGCCCTCATAGTTTCCTAACATTTAGATTTCCCACATTATACTTGCTTTTTGTAATATCTTAGGTCCAATCCATCTCTCCACGCAGTTCCAAGATCTCTTCTCCAGCTCTCTCCAAGCTCTCCTTGTGCCCTTTCTGCTCCCACTCATTTCCTGCCTTCTAGCTCCTCCCACTCATTTCCTGTCCTCTGGCTCCTCCCAGCTCGACATTGTGTCTAATTGCTTTATTTGGAAGTTTACACCAAAATTGAGACAAGATGTTTAGGATTGAAACCAGAGAGTGGGGGAAAGAAATCAGCAGTTGAATGAATAAGGGTAAGGTGTACACATTTTAAAAGAACATTATACCAACACATGATGCTCATTGTCACAGTGATATCAGACCTGGGGACTGATACTGATTTCACGCTTAGATCCCACAGCTAAAGGCAGACTGTGCAGGCATCTTTGAGATGATGGCCAAATTTAATGGCAAACATTTGCCACAGTGACTCACCATGGTAACTAATAGTGAAGTGTTGGGTGTATAGTAACCATTTAATCTTCCTTCCTGGGAAACAGTCTCAAATAGGGAACTGTGACTCCAAGATGGTGGGTCAAAAGCTAATGTCACATCACCATGACACAGAAGTGCTACAATCTGAGCTCAGAAGTCCAGTGTCAAAATCCATATTACATCACTGGGTCTGATCTTCTCTGGACCTTTTCAATATGTCTGAGGTATATGTGTATTTCTGAAGATCTTTTTCTGTTGTTGTTGTTGTTGATTGATTGGTTGGTGTTTTGTTTGTTGTTGTTTCAAGACAGGATTTCTCTGTGTAGCCTTGACTGTCCTGGACTCACTTTGTAGACCAGGCTGGCCTCAAACTCACAGAGATCCGCCTGCCTCTGCCTCCCAGAGTGCTTGGATTACAGCCATGCACCACCACAAACAGATTCTGCAGATCTTAAAACTAAGTACTTTTACAGATGTCAAGACTTCCTCATTAGAAAGCCTTCAGGCAACACTCCCTTTCCTCTCGTTGATTTTATTTTTCATTGCTCCATGCTGATATCATCTTGGAAGGTAGTAGAATATGCACATCTGTCTGTGTTGATCTTCAGTGACTGCCTATTCATCAGCTCAACCAGTACTCACCAGACATAGACCACTCCTCTGCTGGACACACACACACACACACACACACAAAATATGTGCAAAGCCCCAGTTTTTGCCTTTAAGGATGGCTTGGCTTCACCATCCACCATCGAGTAGTTACTACAGATTGAATGTCTCCCAGGCATTGTCTAAATGTTGTGCCTTGAAGGACAGTTTCTATTATTATATTAACAGAAAAACATGGAAATCAAGGATTAAAACAGCAAAGACCTTGCCAAGTGTGTCAGGGATTTTAGTTATAAGGGTGGGATGGATTGGACCTCATGTGCAAGCAGCACCAGAGGTCATGACTTTCACCCCTGCTCTGTCTTCTGAGAGAGAAAGCACAGGCAGAGAACAAGTCTGTGCCTGTCTCCAGGGAAAGCCAATAATACCAGCACTTGGAGGGTGGAATGAGCAGTTATTCCAGTTGTACGGACAAGCTGTTTTGACTTAACATCAGTCCTTCTCCAAGACGTCGGAGCCTTATAGGTGGAACACCAGTGCAGTTCAAAGTGCTTGCCACTTCCAGTTCTACCCTTATCCCCCAACCCAAGCCTGGGAGGCACAGTGGACAGAGGTGGCTGATAGAAAGCATGATTTCACAAATTGCAGTCTGAATAGGATGTTTTGCCTGAGCTCTGGGCAGCTTCCCTCCCACAGGGAAACTAGCTGGCTCTCAAAATGGAGTATTATGAAGTTAAATTCTGTCATTTTGTTAAGCAGAAATCATATTCTGCTCAAAGGCACCTTCTGAACAGTCAGGGCCCCCTGCATTGGGAACACGCACGAGTGAGCACTGTTCCACCTGGATTTTCCTTATTGACCAGAGAAGCTGTGTGTCTCCTGAGCCTCACTCCCAGCATGCAGCTGGATACAAATACAACTGCTGCCCCAGAGCTCAGGCTGGCAGCTGTGGCTAGGGAGGAAGCACTGAGAGGCAAGCCTAAAGGCTCTCTTGAGTGGTGGATTTTGTGCCCAGCTCAGCCGTTTTGCTGTGGTTGGTTATAGTGTCTATATGGTGTCAGCCACCTTTGTTATTCATCAGTAAATCAGAACAATGTCTCCATTAGGTTATTTGCCCTTTTCATTTGAAAACGCTGGCAGTGGCTGCTTAGAAAAGAACAGGTCCCCGGAAGCATGGCCCTGGGCAGAGCCTTTAGGTTCTACTGAATAACACACACCTTCTGGATTGGAGGAGCCACCGAGCCGGGGATGGTGTAGCTTTAGTTCAGGTTTCTGATGCCTGCCTCTGTTGTCAGCCTTTCTCCGGAGGTACATTGGTTGGCTTTCATGGTCCTGGCATTGCTGCTCAGACCAGGACAATGTCTTGTGTGCACCTTTCCCTCATGGTCTGGCAGTCCCACTGGCAGGGTGGCTGGTCCATAAACAGCCTGTGTGTGAGCCGACATGTTCTTACCCTCGGAGATACTCAGGGGTGGGGCACCGGCTACCCCTGGAGGCTGTTCTTCAGCTTCAGTAGTTCTATAAACAGTGCCTCCCTCACTGGCAGAATCCTCACTAGCAGAGAACTTCAATCGGCCACAGAGCAGGGGTATCAATGTGGCTGTAAACCAAGCCCCCTGACTCAGCTCAGCCCAGGGTGTGCATGCAGCAGGAGGGGGCACATGGAATGGGCTGAAAAGAACAGACCTCCACCTCCAGCTGCAGATCCTCTTGGAGGTGTGTGCACAGCTGTCCCATGCCCCCTGCTCTGTCAGTAGAAGCTGCACAAAGTTCTGAAACCCCACGGAAGACAGGGACCAAGCCAGGGAGGGCAGAGATGAAGAGGGAATGGGACTGATGGATAGCTAACTTCAGTTCCAGGTGTGTGAAATAAACTGCCTGGGGGGGGGGGGCAAATTGTATTCCCTAAGCATCTCAGAGGCTGCTGTCCCCTGGGATGCATTAAGATCACTTAATGGTGAATCAAGTAAAACCAAATTGGTGTCCTTATGGGAAAGGGTTAGGACACAGACCCCAACAGAGGCACAACTGTGGGACGCAGCTTTCAGCCAAGTTGCTGAAAGCTCCTCCTCAGGAGGATCCAGTGCTGCCCTGGCCTTGATCTCTGAATCCCAGCCTTCATCTTCAGCCAACCCCTCTGAGGGGCCTGTATGGGTTTACACACAGCAGGCCTCTACTCTGATCTAAAATTTTCTCTCATGCCCACCTGCTCATTGTTCCTACCAATTCCTTGCCATAAACCTCCCCACCACTACCTCCACACAGGTCTCCTTAGACCCCAAGACAGCTCGTCAGAGAAGCCAATTAAAGCGCATGCTCTGAGAGTTGTCTCTGAGCTGGATGGCCAAATGGAGATAAGGTAAGCCAGGGCCCGTCTGGGCCACTCTGTTAGCTTGTGTTTGCCCCACACTTTCTGTCCTACAGGGTGATTAATAGCCTCTTGCTCTCTCACCCCGGTTTGGATGATAAATTATTTGGTTATGTTTTCTCATTCTATCTCCCATACAGGCTCCTGACTGTCAGAATACTAAGTTAATCATAAAAATGAATAAATCATTGCTATTATTTATGAACACCAGCATTCACTCTCTTTTCGGTGGGTTAGGGAATGTGGACTACAACATTAATCACAATATTTATAAGTTATTTTTAACATTCTGTCTGATATACTATTGTCATGGAGTTTCATGCAGATTCTAGAAGATCAAAATGACAGCTCGTCCCCTGAAGGATTGCCAGACAAAGCAAAATAAATGATTAAATAAATAAATAGTGGGAAAAAAAATCCCCCAAATCTCTGGATTACCTTGGGCCACACAGGAATAGGTTCAGAATTTAAAAAATGTATGTTCATGACACTACTAAACCAGAGGTCAACACTACTATTTGGGGGGAGGGGCAGATGGGATTAGCACTTCTATTTGTTGGCTATTTGAAAACAGATAATGAGAGGAGAAGCAAAGACAGTGAGTATACTTACCAACCTGCAATGCCTTTTTGACACAGCCTGGAGTCAGCTCAGAGGAAGGCCTCCATTGAGGAGCTGCCTGGATCAGACTGGCCTGGGGGCATGACTGTGGGGGCTGTCTTGACTATTAACTGAAGCAGGAGAAGCCAACACACTGGCAGCACCTCCCCTAGGCAGGAGGCCCTGGCTATATAAAATGGCTAGCTGAGGATGACAGTAAGGAGGCTTTCTGAGGCTTTCAGCCCTCTAGCAGGATTCTACCTACAGGCAGAGTGCCACATGTCAGCAAGAAAGAACAGAGGGGGTAAGACGGGCCCTGTACACACTCCTTGCTTGGCAGAGGTCAGATTTCCTTTTCTTCCTGATCAGTGAGAGAAGAATTCTATCTGCCCTTGAACCTGTGAGGAGACTCACGGGGCCCTGCAGTTCAGTCGGTGCTGCCATCACCTCAGAAGCTCTGAACCCCGTGTTTAGCCAAGGCCTCCAGGCCCTGTCCTAGGCAACCAAAGGCTACTTTCTAGTTAATGTCTAATAAGGATTCTTCATGCTTCTGCTTGGCCTGTATTGGAAATCTGCCCATGTGGGACCACGGCAGTAATACATTGCTTTATTATTGAATAGAGGCCCCTACAGAGTAAATTCTGAACTCCTCTGTAGGTGCACATTTCAAAAAGCTAAGTTGGTGCCAAGGCCAACATAGAGCATCAACAACAAAATATATTCACTGCAACATCTGAGCCTTATCTGTTTCCCTACCATGGATGCAAAGCAGCCATCTTTCGAAATTTAGGCAGCTGAGCTCCTCCTAGCACCCAGTCCACCCATGCTCCCATCACTCTCAGAATTCCACCCCCACCCAGTCTACCCATGCTCCCATTGCTCCCAGAACCCCATCCCATACCTTGCAGGCCAGTAAGCAGGGCTCCTCCATGGTTTATACCTGCAGGTTCCTGCTTGAGTTCCTTCCTCACCCTCTCAATAATGAATTGTGACCTGGATGCATAAGCCATATAAACCATATAAACCTTTCCTTCCCCTAAGTTGCTTCTCTGAGTTTTTCATCACAGTGAAGGGATGAAACTAGAACAGTGAATCTCTCCCTGACACGCTTGAGTGCATGAAGAATTTTTCTTTCATAGGTCAGGGAGGAAAGGAACATTTGATCTCCACCAAGCACGGAGTGCAGGGCCTGCCTTGCCTCCTCTTCTCCTTCTTGTTGAGGGAGGTGAGGCACTTTGACTTTGTGAAGAGCCCTGCTGGAAGGCGCCCTGGAAAACCCCCGCCTGCCATTGTTCTCTTGTTTCCAGCTGCAGAGGGAAGGATAAGGTCAGGTTTATATTAGCTCTGAGCTGTACAAGCAGCTCAGAGACAAAGGATAAGAGACCAATGCAGCAGGCCCTGGATCCTGTTCTACCTCTGCTTCACACAGCAGGGAAGGCAAAAGAATGAGCAGATGTTGTGCCCGGTAATAAATGGCCCAAGAGCCCTCTGAGATTGGTAGCCAGCTGGCATGAGAGGTGGCCTCTGACAGGGATGGTTAATGACTGCCTGAAGGAAAGCTGCTTTCACAATGAGAAACATTGCGCACTAATGAGGTCTTTAGTACCTGTGAACTTAGCTAGAAATCCAACAGTGGGCTGCACTGAAATGGGCAGGAAGTCTTCAAGAGTACCTGACTGTAGCACCATCATGCATCTATGTTGCAGAAGGTGCCAAGGCTAACTTAGGGTGCCAGCAACAAGGCATATCCATGGCAACATCTAAACCCTATCCTCTTGACTACCATGTGCGCAAACCAATGATCCATAGCTAACCTACACAGCTGAGGTCCTTCTATAGTTACCTGTGTCCTGGTTCCCACCACCCCAGAAGCTCCCCACCCTGCAGTCAGTCAAGGGCTCTAGGCTCTGTCCTAGGGAGCCAAGGTTGTGTGCTGGCTAATTCGATGTCAACTTGACACAAGTTATAGTTATCAGAGAGGAGGCAGCTTCAGTTGAGAAAATTCTTGCATAAGATTAGGCTGTATGGCAAGCCTATAAGGCATTTTCTTAATTGATGCTGGAGGGCTCAACCAATTGTGGATGGTGCCACCCCTGGGACAGCAGTCCTGGGTTCTATAAGAAATCAGGTTGAACAAGCTGTAAGGAGCAAGCCAGTAAGCAGCACCCCTCCATAGCCTCTGCATCAGCTCTTGCCTCCATGTTTTGTTTTGTTTTGTTTTTCCTCCTAGAGTTCCTGTTCTGACTTTCTCTAATGGTGAACAGTGATGTGAATGTGTAAGCCAAGTAAGCCCTTTGCTTCCCAGTTATCTTTTGGTCATGGTGTTTTATCATGGCCAATAGCAACTCTGACAAAGACAGGCTATTTTCTGGCTCTTCAGGTTCACATTTAATAAGGATTCTTTGTGCTTCCATTTGCCCTGTACACATGGGTCCCCATCAGTAACACAGTGCTTTATTACTGAGCAGAATCCCACCTTATTCAAAATTCTGGACTCACCTATTGGTAGATATCAGTCTGACATCTCAGGCAGTGCTTCTAGTGAGCATTCACCAACAACATGAGTGCATGTAGCTTTATTTTTTGAATTGACTCCTAGAAATAGAATCCTAAGAGCTTGGGGGAATTTACTTCACCATTTTAAGAAACATTCTTCAAAGTGGCCATTCCATCTTACATTGCCAGCAATGCATGAAGCTGGAGTCTACCTGCATATGAGCCAATGTTTTGTAATTTTTACTATGGGCATCCTCAGTGGGAGTGGCTTTTGTTTTAGCCCCCAGTGATTAATGGTTCTTACAGGTTTCCATCCACCATCTATACACCTCCTTTAACCAACTGTTGCTCTAAGCCTTTCCCATTTTAAACTGGGTTATTTGTTGTTCTTGTTGACTTGTAAGTACTCTAGATAGGCTGCATTTAAATCATCCTTAAATGTGTTTCTTTTTTTAATTAGGGCTGGGCAGATGTCTTATTAAGAGCACTGGCTGTTCTTCCAGAGGACCTGGATTCAATTCCTAATCCCCATATGGCAGCTCACAGCTGTCTGTAATTCCAGACCCAGGGGATTACATGGCCTCTTCTGGCCTCTGTGGGTACCAGGCATGCACATGATGAGAATACATACAAACATGCAGGCAAAAAACTCATTGTCTCAGTCACTGTTCTATTGCTGTGAAGAGACACAATGACGATGGGAGCTTGCTTAGTTTCAGAGGTTTAGTCCATTGTCATCATGGCAGAAAGCATAGTGGTGTGCAGGCAGCCATGGTGCTGGGGAAGGAGCTGAGGGGTCTACATCTGTGATCCACAGGCATCAGGAAGGGAGACAGCCACTGGACCTGACTCAAACTTTTGAAAAGCTCAAAGCCTACCCCCCCCCCCATGACAGGCTTCCTCCAACAAAGCCACACCAACTCCAACAAATAGTACCACTCCCTAACCATTCAAATATATGAGCCTGTGGGGGATATTCTTATGCAAACCACCAAACTCATGAACATAAAATGCAACAAACATTTTAAATGTATTTATATATGCGTGTGGTGTGTGTGTGTGTGTGTGTGTGTGTGTGTGTGTGTGTGTGTGCTTGTGTGAGTTCATGCGTACCACACACACTGAGATGTCCTCAGAATTGAGCAAAGGGGATCAGAACTCCTAGAACTAGTTTCAGCCAGTTGTGAGCTGCTAGATGAGGGTGCTGGGAACTGAACTCAGGTCCTTTGAAAGAGCAGTGCGCACTCTGAACCTCTGGACCAGCTCCAGCTCCCTTTAAATCTTTTGTGAGATGTATGATTCACATACACTTTCTTTTAAGTATAAAATCTTTGAAGTCTTATTTTAAGCCAGGCAGTGGTGCCATGCATCTTTAATCCCAAATCTCTGAGTTCAAGGTCACCCTGGTCTACATAGTGAATTCTAGGACAGCCAGGGCTACACAATGAGGCCCTGTCTCAAAAAACTAAACAAGACAAGACAAGACAAAATGAAACAAAACCACATTGTAGGTGTTTATTCTCGATACTGTTAGCATGATCTGTCATGTTTATCTGTGTAGGGGGAGGCATGATGCTGGTTTGAGGCTATACACCTCCCCAGTTGTTCAGTTGTGCAGAATGATATTTCCAACATGATACTGAGGTTTTTTTTCCCAGCGTTTCACTGGAGAATGTTGTACCTGTGTTCATTAAGGATCCTGATTCATTGTTTTTTCCTCCCATCTATCCTTTGGTACTCTTGTGCCACTGCCTTGGTATCAGTGTTGATCATTAGGATGAGTCCAAAAGGACTTTTTTCCATTTGTGAATAGTTTCAGAAGGGTTAGTGCTGCATCCTAAAGCATTTAATGCAATTTGACTGTGAAGCCATTTGGGTCCTTAGGCTTTTCTTTGGTGAGATGTTATGCTACTGATTTATTTTGGGCTCTGTTGCTATGACAGACAACAGGGCCAAAAGCAACTTGGATGAGGAAAAAGTTTATTTGACTTACATGTTCTGATCACAGTCAGTTACTGAAGGAACTGAGGCAGGAGCCTGGAGGCAAAGACTGAGGCAGAGGCCGTGGTGGAGGAATGCTTACTGGCTCGCTTTCCCATTACATGCTCAGCCTGCTTTCCTCTACAACCAGGACCACCATGCCAAGAGTGGCCTCATTTGAGTGAGTTGGACACTCCCCCATCAATCATTAATCATAAAATGGCCCCACAGCCACATCTAGACACTGCTCTGAATGAAGCGCTTTCTCAACAATCCCCAGATTATTCAGCTTGCATCTAGCTGACAAAAAAGTAACCAACACAATGATTAATTCAATGCTCCCTACTTTTTTTTCTACTTTTTTTGTGCAACAGTTTGGGTAGATGATATGAGTCCAGCAGGCTATTTATTTTAGAAATAGGCTTTTGTCAAATCTGTTGGTGTGGGCTAAGTTGTTTCTAAGACTGTCCTGTGATCTTTGTATTTCTGTGGTAACAGTTGCACTGTGCCTCTCTCCATCTCTGGTTCTGTTTGCATCTTCTTTCTTTTCTTCTTATTCTGATTATCTTTTTCCAGTGCTGAGCCTTTATTACACTGCTCTTTTTACTTTTTAGTCTCTATTCTGTTTATTTCTTTCTTGTTAAGAATTTGACATTCGGTTTCTTCTTTTTTTAATTTCTTGAGATTCGGTATTGCGGTGTTTATTTGGATGCTTTCTGCCTTTCAAGATAAGTGTTTGTTATAAACTTCCTCTCTAGAACTCACAGCTAACATCACACTGAGGGAAAAATGAAAAGCTTTTCCCTTAAGATTCAGAACAAGACAGGAATGCTGCTTTCTGGACTTATATTCAACACAGTAATTCCTGAACAAATAAATTAGCCAAGAAAAATGAAAAGAGGTGTCTGACCTAAAAACACAGAAATCAAAATTTTCTTATCTGTAGGTATTATGCAGACATGATGCAAATAGTAGCAGAGATAAAAAGACTTAAGAGAGAAAGGGTTTATCCAAAGGAATATGACCCATCATGGTGATAAAAGTATTGAAGAAACAAGGAATGTATGTTGGCAGGAGCAGGAGGCTAGCTGGTCACCTTAAAGTCCCAGTCAAAAAGGAGAGCATGAACAGGAAGTGGGGCTGGGCTATATAGCCACATAGCCTGCCCCAAGTGGCTCACTTTCTTAAGCAAGACTCCGTCTCATAAAGGATCCACCATAAAGTGGAAAGAATACAAAACCAACTGACAAAAGTCAAGAGCCTCCCTCTATATCCACAGTACACATGCTGAAAAAGGATCGTAGACATCCTGATGTTTACAATATCCTTATAAAGAAAATATCGGAATAAATTTAACCAGGGATGTGAAAGACTTTGACAATAAAACTATAAATCTCTAAAGAAATAAATAGGAAGACGCTAGAAGATAGAATAGCTTCTCATGCTTGTGGATTAGTAGAATTAACATTGTGAAGATGAATATCCTACCAAGAGCAATTCCTAGATTTGATGCAATTCTGTTTAAAATCTCCATGAAACGAATCACAGAAAAATAAAAACAATCATAAAATTAATGTGGAACAACAAAAGACTACAGATACCTTAAGCATCCTAAGTGAAAAGAACAATGACATAAGAATTACAACACAAGATTTCAAGATATATTATAAAGCAATAGTAATAAAACCAGCATGATACTGGCATAAAAATGGGCATGCAAACTAATAGAATAAAAGACCCAAATATTGGTTTGCACATTTGCAGCATTCTGGTATTTAACAAAGACGTCAAAAATATACACTGGAGGAAAGATGGCATTTTCAACAAGAGGTGCTGGGGAAATTTGGATGATCACACGAAGAAGAATAACATTAGACTCATAGCTATCATCATGCACAAAAATAAACTTCAATTGAAACCCAAAATGCTGAAACTTCTAGAAGAAAGCATCGATGCTACCCAACAATATACAGATGCAGGAAAAGACTTTCTGAATAGGACACCATTTGCTCAGGTAAGGCCAACAACTGATAGATGGAGCTCATGAAACAAGAAGACAGATACTTCCGTACAACAAAGGCAAGTGAAGAAGGAATCCATAGATTGGGAAAGGATCTTTTCCAGCTGTACATTTGACAGAAGAGTAATATCTGGAATACATAAAGAACTCAAAAACAAACAGTTCAGAGACGACACATCTCTGGTCAATGGATCTGAACAGGTAAGTCTCCAAGGAAGAAATAAAAATAGCTAAGAAATATTTTTTAAATGTTCACCATCCTTAGCAATTAGTGAAATGCAAATTAAAACAGCTTTGAGATTCCATCAGCTAGAGTAACTAAGATTAAAAAAACAAAAACCAACAAACAAAAAAACAACAACTGACCACAAATTCTGCTGAGGGTGTAGGGAGAGGGGATCCTCCATTCATGCTGGTGAAGTTTTAAACTGGTGAAACCACTATGGAAGTCAGTGTTGAGCATTCTTAGAAGCTAAAAGTAGATCATCCCATATGACCCAGCAATGCCACTTCTTGGTGTATGTCCAAAGGTCTTCACAGCCTGCTCCATATATGCTTATGTAGCCATATTCCTTGTCATTCTAGTCACAATAACTAGGAAACAAAAACAACTTAAATGTCTTTTGAATGATGAATGAATAACAAGATTCTGATACAGGTGTACAACAGAATCCTATTCAGTATTATGAAATTTGAAAAATTATGAAATTTGCAGGTAAATTGGAAAATATTATATTGAGTGAAATACCCAAGACCCAGAAAGACAAAACAGTGCATATTCTCTTATCTGCAATTCCTAGCTCCAAATGTTTAGATGTGAACATATAATCTGAAATACTTGAAGAAGTCAGGGAGGTAAAAGCAGACCATGTGGAGGGGAGAGAAAGGAACTCTAGTGAGAGTGATACTAGGAAGCAGGTGCTGCAAAGGGGGTGATGAGAAAATGGGGAGACTTTAGTAGGCAGGGTAAAAAAGGAAATACAGCTGGGGAGAAAGAGAAAGGAGAGGTGAATAACATTAAGGATAGTTGAAAAGGCCACAGGGAAACATTACTTTACAATCTTATGTATACATAAATATATATGCAGGTACATATATATTTACACATATATGGATATATGTGTTCCTATACATTTTAATGGAGTTACACCACATGGGATGATAGTGCGTCCCTAAAAAACCATGCAGTGTCTAACAAAGACCTCAATGTCAAGCACGGGAGACTTTCTCTAATGTGTTGGTGCGAGAATACACCTGCTACTACATGGTGTTCCCTAGACATGTCAAAAAAAAACCAAAAACGCACAAATAACATTTAGACAACTTGGCTCCCTGAACAAGACCAGCATAATGACAGTATCAGCTGACATGCCAACAGGGACGGGGGAAATTCCATATTGCTCTAGCCCTAATGGGAAGCTACAGGTGAGCAATGACTGCTGGGAGGGAGGGTCAGGAAGACCTCCCATAGGTCCCAAAGGACTCACTTGGTGGAATACACAAGTGTGCAAACCTACATCTATATCTATATACATACATATGTGACAATAGTGAAGGAGAGATCTTGAATTTTAGAGGAAGAAAGTGGTGGAACATGGGAGGAGTTCCAGAGAGGTGGGAGAGGCGGGGATTACATAGATATACTACTCACCAATTAGGATTACAAATAAAAGGAAATAGAAGAAAAGTCTACAGAACAGGAGGCAAATCAGTGAAGCCCAAGCCTGCAGAAGGCAGAGAACTGACTATTGATTACAGGAATGTTCTGCAGGGGTCGAAATACAAACAGTCATGGCAGTATCTGATACAACTCAATCAATTTGCAAAACTGATTGTGTCGTGTGATTAAAGTGGGTAAGTTTAATGATATGTAAATATACCATGATAAATCTGTATTAAAAAGCAACTATTATGTTGCATAAAAATATTTCAACTTTATTATGTGTGAAAAAAAACACAGAAACAGAAAACAAGCAGAAGGGAGATGTAGGGATGGAGGGAAGGCAAGGATAGAGGAGAGGAGAGAATAAGAGAAGAGGGAAGGGGAGGGAAGAAAAGAGGACACAATTTTGTAAGAAACACTTGATGCTGACATCTGTTCTCAGAGAAAATCTGTCCCTCCCTTTGGGGCAGTGTTCCTCGGGACCCTCAGGTGCAACTCAGCCCCAGGCTCCACAGTGATAAACTTGTGTTAGTAAACACATTCTCAAAACTTTATATTCTCTTCAAAATGAGATCTAAGTCTCTTTAAAGTTCTTAATTTTGACTATCAATTAATGCCGTGTAACAGTGGAACACTATGTAATGTTTTGATAGTTTTCCACATTGTGGAATTGTTAAGCACATATTCATCATCTTGGTTACTTATCAGTGTGGTGGTTAGAGAGGCAGGGGGCAGGCAGGGAGGGCAGGAGAGGCTAATCAAAGTTACCAAGTTCCAAGTACATAGGAGGAATGAGCTGATGTATTGCACAGAAAGGCAGCTATAATTAATAGCAATTTGCTGTGTATTTCAAAATTGCTTAACGGTTAGGGTTCAAATGTTCTCCAGTGAAAATATTCTTATTAAAGGATTTCAGGACTGACATGGCAGCTCAGACAGCACAAGTGCTGACTGTGAAAGCCTGGTGACTCGAGTTTGGTCCCCAGAACCAAGGTGAACTCTGACCTTCACACTTACGTTAGAGCATGCATACATGCACACACTCACACACACACACTCACATACATACACTCACAGTAAATATAAGCTTTAAAAAATAATTTCGATAATGAAAATAACTGTGATAATGGCAATTATTGAAAATGCAACAAATAAAGAGGAGACATTCATTCCCTCCATGCAGTAAAATGAAGCGTCTCCTGACTTTATATAATAACTTCATAAAACTTAATTTTTGATTAAGTTAAAAATGTGTTTTGGAATATCTCAACATTTTAAAGCTTACATCTGTATTTTTTTTAGTAGAATAAGATGACTTGGAGAAGGTCAATGATTTTTGGCATCCAAATTTGATCATATTCCAAAGAATTTTATGAATTCTGTCTCACAAAAGACAGTATTTTTAGAATATCTAGCATTTAGGGAAAAAAATATACCTGTGAACATAATGATAATTTTTGTCATTTTAAAATAAAAGGAGAACTAAAAATATCCTCTACTTGGCAGAATTTATTCTGTAACCCTGGTGTTTCAGTACCCAGAGAAGAATGCTACATTTCAAATATTTATTAAAAGAATGTTTGCTTAGTTTGAATGCCTACCGATATCACTTTAAAGTTTTAACATAATTTTACTTTGGAAAGTGGTTTTAAAGTTTACCTAATTTGTAATTGTCAAGTCATTATACCATTTGCCACAAACCTCAGGATCACTGTATGGGTGAGTTTTTCTGTCTTCTTCTAGATGAAGCTTACTGGCTCAACAGGAAGTCTTCTTAAAGGGAGTCAATAGTTTACCTCTCTTGAGGAGCATCATGGGGCAGACTCCCCACCACGGGAAACAGCAATAATCTCCCAGGATGCAGAAGACCAAGTGCATCAGTGTCTCAGGCTTCTGGCAAGGAGGTCCTTTCTCAGGACACAAGTGACTGAGAGGGAGAAGAGGCAGGAAGAGGAAAGATAAAAGGACAGCCCAATGAAGCATCTTCACAAAGCAGCTTTGGGAGCTGTCTTTCTGGCTGTTTAGAGACTAACTTTGGGGCTGGGATGATGGCTCAGTGGGTAAAGCGCTTACTTCACGGCTGCAAGGACCTGTGTCTGGTCCCTAAAAGCCCATGAAAAAAGTGCTCCAAGGTGGAATGTGCACGTAATCCCAGTGATGGGAGATGGGAAGAGGAAACAGGCAGGATCCTAGAGGCCAGATAACCCAGTTTTATTCACAGAATTCTAGGCCAACAAGAGACCCTGTCTCAAAACAAAAAGTGCATAGTGACTGCGAAAAATTTGAGGTTATACTCTGGTCTCCACATACAATGTGTACACACACGTATGCACACCCACGAACACAGACACACATACACAAACTAACTAACTAAACAACAGTGACAGAAATGTCTCTGTCCTTTATGTCACTGACAATCTTCTCCTATCCACAGCATGGAGGGGGTCAGGCCTGTTGCTGCTGATGCTCCCTTTGGTCAGTGCTGAGAATAATGGACAGCTGTTTATAAATGCTCTGACTTTGTACTTCTCTTTCCTGTGTGTACTGGGAACTTTAATATTCTAGAATTCACATTTGTCGTAGGTTGAGTTGAGCTGTCCAACCTCATATATGTGAAAATTAATCTGCTAGAGTTGAAAACACTAAAACCTTCCAATAGATCATGCTTTCCCACTTCCCTCCATTATTTGGCCATGAATTCTCTAAAGAACTCAGTTTTGTGATCCACCAACATGCAATTCTGTTTAAACCAAGTCAAGGGAATCGGTGAGCACATCAATAAGTTAACTGACATGTTCTCTTCTACAGTTAAAGTGTATTTGATGATCCCAATTTCTACAACACCGAAGAGACTTCATTCCTCCAAAACGTAAGAGCCCATCTCCTTCAAGTCCTGTCCCACACACCCCTGAAATGCACTAGCCTGAGTTTTAGGCTCACCTATCCAAGGGGCAGCCCTTCCTTCCATGAGACAAGCCTCCAAAACACCACTCTCCTCTGTTGATGAGTCATGAGGATGACTGTGATATTGGAACTTAGGATATTCACACGTGAGCAGATGGCATCCGACAGATACTAAACATCTACTTGAAGCCTCCATTGACAGAGAGAGGTGGGGAGCACACATTCAGTTACAATCTAATGAAAACTTTCTGTTATTTTTCTGAATCAGCCCAGACCACATGACTGAAATGAACACACACCCTGCTCTACCAGTAAAGACAATTTTACAGGGGAGTAAGATAGGAAAAGTAGGGGTGCATCTACTTCCATTTGAGTGACATGCCTGCGTGTTTCAGCTTCACATGGACACATTTTGTCCTGGTCCACAAAGACAAAGCATTGTAATTGTGTTTTTCCCCTGTGTCTCAAATAAAGTTACTTCTCTTGTGTTTGCATTTTATACTCTATAAGTATGAATTGAACCATGTTTTTTCTGCTCTGGCATCTTCTAAAGGTTCTGACAACGACCATGTATAGCAGTAACTAATGCTTGCAAGACTCTTGGATGAGAATTCACCACAGTGGTCTGGGTTCCCATTACTGGAAGACTGTCAGTCCAGCACAGCAAGTTAATGACCTGGATGCCCCAAATCCCATCATGTGGCTCTCTGAATCTATGCCAGACCGGCCAGTTACCAACAGAAAGATCTAGAAACCAATAGTCAGATTCTAAAGATGGATTGGGAAGAGTAAACACTGGTATCTATGCTCAGTGGACAAACCTGTGCACTGGAGTACCAGACGCTGATGAAGTATTGACAGTGATTTCATTTTTTAAAACCTGTTTTCCCTCTGAGTCCTCTCTCCAGATGCCAAGTTTGGAAGGACGGACAGATGGAGCCCTGCATCTGGGAATGAGAACAGACACCACTACCCCTCTGTTTCAGAGCCATAGGCCTTGGGAATGCGCATGAGTACCCCCTGCGGGGAGCCCAGCTTTGGACTTTGACACCACAGGCTCCTGAACAAAGGGCCAGCCCACTTTTGGGCTCAGCACCAAGGACACTGAGGAGCTGAGAACAAAAGCTCTGTAGCCCAAGGGGCTCGCTGTGCTGCTGCCTCATACAGTCCACCCACAACGTCCTCAGGGGGCTGTGCAAGAAGTTTTGCAAGTTTATGTGAATAACCTGACAGAAAATGCTGCATTCCTTAAAGACAATGCCATGTTTTTATCCACAACCCAGTGTGGATACTCCTGCCCAGTGCCTGAGTACTGACTGGCACAACACCCATGTAGCCACTGAGTAGCCAGGAGAATCACTCCTTCACTTCAGCATTATTTACAGGTTTTAATTTGTGGTGTAGCTACGACCGCACGCTTTTGGCTGCTTGAAGCCACATCCGTTGATCAGCTCAGAGCTCTGTGGGACAGAGGTTCAAACTTGTGGTTGTCCCATGAGGCCCAAGTTCTCTCAAAGTCAAGTGTTCTCCAAGCTGTGTTCTCATCTGGAGATCAAATGTGACAAAATCTGTTCCTGATGGTTACAGACATGAGGTCCTTCCTGCCATATTGCTGGCTGTGTGGGCTTGCTTCCCCTTACCACAGGGCAGCCTTCCTCCCCAAAGCCAGCAGACAGACCTTCTAGTGTACTCAATGTCCCTCATACTGAGTCTTGTTTTCCAGAGGAAATCCTGTCCCCTTTCTAGTACCACCATATTAGGTCAGACGCCCCACTGCTCCCTGTTTTAAGTAGACTAATTTGGGGTGATGGTACACCCTGTGAACTATCATAGCAGAACCCAGATTAGAAATTCCACAAATGAAAGGAGGCTCATATCTACCAGGGGCCTGCAGCCCTGAAAGAAACCTTAGAACCCATTCACCACATCCTCCATGGATTCAGAGTGTTGAAAAGAATGGTCCTTCTTTGAAGAGCAGAAGTGAAACTTCTTCATTGAAGGTTCAGCTCTCAGCCTCAGGCTGGAGGAAGGGGAAGAGAGAAGCAAAGGATCATGGGAAGTGTGAGATCTTAGCATGAGTCTGGTGTTTCTGCTATGTTCACTCCACTTTGTTTGGTATATGTTATGGGAAACATTTCATCAGTGGTTTCTGACTTAAAGTAACAAAAAAATGGAAGCTGAAGCCAAGCAAGTCCGTAAAGCTGGGTAGGAATAAGAACAAGAACAACAAAGGTTCTAAGGAGTTCTGAATCTATGTGCAGCATGTGTTCTAAGGGAGAAAAAAAAAGACAACACAGTGTATCACTTTTTACATCTTAGTATTTCCTAAGCTGTCTCACATCAACATTAATGCATGCATCGCAGAGGTCATGTGACCTCATTTGTACAGAAAGGCTGGGCTGTTATGAAAATGACGATGAGCTAACTATCAATGAAGTCAGACCAGATGGGGCATCGTCGAGATAGGCAAGGGCTTCCCAGCTACAGATGCAGAAAGGCTGCGGTAAGCTGACACCCCCATCTCCCAGGTGTGCATGTCTCTGAAGCTAGTACCTCCTCGGGAGGCTGTGGTGCCTTAGGGCTGGGGCAACAGTGGGAGGGACTGTCTGGAAAGGGGAGATTTACTGTCAGGCAAAGGCTGCCATGGAGAAGACAACTTCTGGCAGTCTCCTCTCCCCCCATGGCTGAGTTAATGTAGGGAAACTTCGTTTTCAGAGAACAGGACCTTCAAACAGGATAGTAGGGAAAGGACTGCCAAGCAAAAAGGGGAGACACAGCTGGAGACAGCAGGACACAAGCTCTAGGTGTACTCTGTTAGAATTTGGGAGAGAAAGGACCAAGGACACGTAAATAAAGACTGCTTCATCCCTTCTGCTTGTCAGCAGTGTGGCGCTGACAGAGGCCACAGCACATCAGCCTCCATGGGGAATAGTCACATGTGAGAGAATAGCTATGCATGGCTCCAATGTGGAGCAGACTTGGGTGCTAGGATGGAAGAGGGAGTCAGAACATAGTCAACTGAGGCAAAGAAGCCAAACGTCTAGAGCAGAAAGAGAACTGGTCAGACATATGCTAGGAATTCACCTAACAGAGGGAGAAGTAGAGAACAAAATCGCCCCTCCAGGAAGGAGAAGGCATTGTAGCTGCTGAGCAGCCTCAATGGGATCGTCATTCTGAATCAACCTCGCAGAATTAGGAGGCGGAGCCCATGCAACACAGAATACAGAAGGATGTGAGATGCTGGCTCTCATAGGTGAACATTAGCACAGGTGATATCCTGGGCCTCGGCCCCCCCCGGGAGACCTGCTTGGGTTCATACATGAAGCTGAAACACGTGTACTCACATGAATAAGACCGGCTTCACGATCCAACAGAAACCCAAACAGGCCCAATGAAGCCAGTCTTATTCATGTGAGTACACGTGTCTCCACTGGAGACTGGCTGCTGGAAGAATCTTTATATTTGCTGCTCCAGGCAGCCATTAGGATGCATCCCAGATACCAAAAGGCACACAGACCAAGGTCAGTTATATGTGCAATATTGTGGGAGGGCACAGACACAGCAATGGGACCTTAAGCAAGGGGTGGCATGTCTCCACTTCAATGGGGCAGGGGCTTGGAGGCAATGAGACAATATTGGCTCTGAGGCCTTTAGCTTCACATCTGCAGTAATTTCAAGACACCATGTGCCACCAACGTCAGTACTTTCCAAGTGCCAGGTTGTTGTTCAAATTCTCCATGTTCTTCTAATTCAGCTTCAGACATCCTCTTTAGTGGTGGGAAGCTGGCCTCCAGCTGCTGCCCCAGAAAACACGCCAGGGGCATGCAGGTCTACTCATAAATGTAAATAAGGAAATAAGCGCCAGGTACCTCCTTATACATAATTCACTTGTGCAATAATTGAATGAAAGGCATATGATATTCAACTATTAAATTTTTATGATGAGGTGCTTTTAAAGCAGCACATTCTCACCATTTAAATGACCTTTTTATGGTAACAGTTCAAAGCAGCAGTCTAATAAATAACACTCAAACTGTCTTCTATTTTTAATAAACTTGATTATTCAATTGAAAAATAACATTCCCAGACTATGTAAAGCAGTTTCACTTGGACACTTGGTTCTTAATAAGGTAAACCGTAGGTTGAGCAAAGTTATGGGTGGTGTTTTATATATCATAAGCTATTTCATGTGGAGCCTAAGAAAATATTCAAACTTTTCATTATTTTTATTATTAGTTGTGTGTGTTTGACTGTGTGTGGGGATGTACATTTGAGTGCAGTGCTTGCCGAGGCCAGCAGAGGACACTAATGACTGCAGCTAGGGTTACTGGCAGTTGTGCGTCCCCCAGGTTGGGTACTAGGAACTGAACTTGAGTCTTCTGCAGGAGCAGTAGGTGCCCTTACCCCCTGAGCTGTCTCTCCATTCTGTAAGCTTTTTATGATGATTGTTTTTTCCAGGGAAGGCTTTGCTTTCTGAAGCAATGACGTAGTGGAACATTCAGTTTCCTAAATAGCACGGATATCCTGATGTGGCCCATCAAAACTCCAATGAAAGGAGTAAAGTCCTCCACTGCCCTGATGGTCCCACCATACAGGCCACAGAAAGAAGAGCCAAATACGCAAATATGCCTTGTGTAGGCTTAACAAGGAGGAAGGAGGCCTTCTAGAGAAAACAGCTGTCTTCTTGGCCATTGCTTGGAGCACACCCAGCACTCATTAAAACCTACTAATAATTCTCAACCGATTCCCTGACCATGTGTGATCTGATTGTGCCTGCTGTGCTGGGAATGGCGCTGTCTGCATCCATGAAGTATCACCCAGAGGGCACTGGAAGACAATTTCTTAACAGTGGCTTCACTTCTGGCATCTGTGAACATACAGAGGAGTCAATCTTGAAGTAGGGTGTCCAGATTTTCTTGGCCACTGGGAGAACTAGGGTGGAAAGGACCTTGGTAAGGATACAGAACAGAGCACCCAGAGACAAGGAAATGCCAGAGATGTAAACAAAATTTAAGGACCACAATTGGACAAACCAAGAAGAACTTCAGAAATCACAAATGTCCCACTCAGGGATTCTGAGAAGACAGTGTTGCCGAAGACTGACAGCTCAACAAAGAGATCGACAAGTCTCAAGCATCCTTTGGGAGATGCTCTGGGCAGCGTTTATCTTGCATCCTTATACCAATGCCTGTCTTGTGGTCTGTGCATACTGGATTTGATCTGTAATAGCTAACCTGAGTCAACAAAGCTACAACTTTTCAAACTGCAAGTTACAGAAGTTTGTTAGTGTATTGTGAAGTCAATTAATAAGTCACAATGTTTTTCAGATTTATTTTTGTTACTTTTAAATTGTGTGTGTGTGTGTGCGTGTGTGTGTGTGCGCGTGTGGGCATATGCATGTGACTGCACGTGTCCTCAGAATCCGGAAGAAGGCATCAGATCCTTGGAGCTGGAGTTACAGGTAGTTACACACTGGATGTGAGTGCAGGGACCTGAACTAAGGGACTCTGAAACAGCGGTGCAGGTTTTTTAAATTCTCTCCAGCCCCCATCACAATATTTTCAAACACCAAAGACTAGAGATATCAGAGCAGTGTTATTAAGAAGAGTAAGTCCTGAGATGTGACTCCACATATGTGTGTGTGCATGTGTGTGTGCATATGTGAAACCGATTTCTCCATGTCACTGAGTCCCATGCCAATGCCAAACACTTGCTAACAGGAAGCAGCCTCCCCTGGTAGAGGGAGAAGCCAAACGCTAGAAGACGCAGATAGCACCGCCCAGGGGATGACAGAACAAAAGGGTGTGCGGGATGTCCAACAAACATCTGTCTTTGGAATGAGGAAGGCTGGAGAGATGCCAAATGAGGTTCTAGCTGACTAAGGGGCACTGGGCCATCAAGTTGGACTGCAGAAGTTCTACAATTCAGATATCCCTTGTCTTTCATAAGGAAGAATGTGATTCCTTAAAGCAGTGGCTCTCAACGTGAGGGTTGACACCCCTAGGGGTCAGGGGTCACATGTCAGATATCCTGTATATCAGATATTTACAATTCATAACAGTAGCAAAATTACAGTTATCCAGCAGCAACAAAAATAATTTTATGCTTGGGAGTCACCACAATGAGGAACTGTATTAAAGTGTCACAGCATTAAAACTATATTCTCGTTGGTATCCATGGGAGGCCTCCTTTTTTCTGAAGAGAAAGGGAGGAGGAATGGATGGGGATGTGGAGAGGGGAGTGGGGGTAGGACTGGGAGAAGAGAAGGAGGGAAAACTGCGGTCAGATGTAAAGTAAATAAATCAATTAAAACAAAACAGCCAGCAAGCAGCATCAGAGGCTGAACAGCTCAGCAGCTGTGTCGATGCTGTGTGTGCGGTGTTGTTTGGTTGCTGTAAGGACACCAGGGTGAACTCCAGGCACACTGGGTCCCTGTGCTGTAGCGAGAGATGGGGAGGGAGAGGAGACTGATGGCTCTCGGTCCCTCCGTTTACCAGCAAGTGCATGCAGACGTACTTCTATTTCGCTTCACATCCATTTCCGGTTCCCATCCACCTGAGGATTTTCTATTCACTTTGCTGCTCTTTCACTCGGGGAATATTTATTGTGTTCTGTTTGTTAAACAGTCTGCTATTTAAGTGGGATGAGACGAACAAAAATGGAATGCTTTTCTTAGATGTATGTACGGTATTTGAAAAATGTTATTAAATAATCATAATTAAACCCTCGTGAACTTAAGTGGAAAATTGTATGAAGTGCTCTTAAGAAAGTGGGGAAGAGGTGGTGGCATGAGAAAGGAGGCGACTTTGAGAACCATCTGAAGGGTGGCTGGAAGCTGTCTGAGCATGGTGGGGCGTCCTCCATGCCTGAAGGCAGCTTCCCTGAGACAGGAGCGGTGGAGGTGCACACACTGGCCTGTGAATGCCACGAGAGCAGAGACTGGAGGGAAACACAGGGGCTGGGTGACAGAATGCTTGGAGAATGTTGGCTACGTTAAGGTGGATTTCCTTTTCATCTTGGCTTATCTGAAGAGAAGCTTTCTCAGTGGGTTCTCAGGTGGCCCTGAGCTGTCCCTCTAACAGTAATCGCAGACTGTGTTGGGAAGGTATAGGAAGCTAGGCTGGGGAACCTCAGGTGTGTACAAGCGAAGGTGTATACACTGACCTAGAGAACAGTGTGGACACAGGAGGACGACAGCACCAACAAACTCTGGTTAAAAAAAAATAGTAATAGATGTGAGGAAAAGGATTTAGGATTTTGGTTTCCCTTTTTCTTTTTTCACCTTTTTATCATATGCCCCCTCCCTTCCCTCTCCTTTCCCCTGCTTCTCTTTCTCTCCCTTTCCCTTCCCTAACTTCCAGCTGGAGGAAGTGGCGGACTTTAAAATTGGCACCTGCTGCTTACTCTTATGTTGGGCTTTGCTTTCTATCCGCCATGAAGTGAACAGCTTCCCATACTACAGGCTCCTCCCACCGTAACGTTCTGCCAACCACGTGAGCAGTGCAGCCCTCCTTGCTCACGGTGTTTCAGTCTGGTACTCTGTTGACAGCAGTGGAAAATAGCTGACGTACGGGTGGAGGAGGCGGTGCTAGAAAAAGCAAAGAACTTTCAGCGGCAGTTTCACAGGCCCAGTGCCATGTGAAGAACAGGGTCCTCACTGCCCGTGCCCACAAAATAAATGAGCCAGGAATGAGTACCACCAACCCCAGTGCACAAATCAGGGCACTCGGGAACAGCTCTTCCCCAGCTGCTACACCCTACCAAACCAAAATCAGAATGCAGGCCTACAGATGCCAGAGCAGAGGTCCCCCAACACCAGTGAGTTGAGGCGCTGGCTTTTCCTGGAGCCGAGCCAGCTTCTTCTGAGTTTGGGGTGCATGGTAGCTGCCCCCTACCACCCTTCTGCTTATGGAGGTACCCTTGCTCTCCCTGCTTTTTGTACATCCCCCAGAGACGGAAATTACCCCGCAGAGTACATACTGAGCAAATGGCCTTTGGCTGCGAAGGTCACCGTGGAAGGACAGCTGATATCTAGGGTGTGCAAAAGCTTTCCTCTCCCTTCATCATTCCCGGGCAGCCAGGTCTGAACAACATGGTGCATGAGAATAAACTGTGAGTGATGCCTGTGTACTCGATCTCTCTGTATGAGGAGCAGAGAGAAGAGCAACCCAGAGGCTCCAGGTGCTCCAGGCATTGAGTGACCATGGTCAGCCCTCAGCTTCACGAGAGAGGAAAGAATGCTGACTTTTACAGTGGCCTCTGTCCTCCCCATCTCAGGGTCTCTTGGTCTTAGACCTCTCGAAGGAATCAGAGGCCGCATACCACATTAATAAACCATCAGACTTCAAAATCCTGTGCAGCAAATTGATGACGTTAGGAAGAGCTGGTGGAGGTGACAGCACAGCGGGTTAAATGGGTGTCAGGCATTCTATATGGAAAGCTTGGAAATACATTCAAGGGAGATTGGGTGTGCACTCCATCTGTGCAAGTCATTTGACTGTTCAGCACCTTGGGCCTCCTATTTGCAAAAGCTGCCTTTCAATGTGAAGGAAGTCGATGAAGCTCGTAATATGGTCAGTCGGATTTCTGCCTCCTCAAAGGCGACCAACACAAAGCAGCCAGCAACTGCGAACTACATCGCTGCCCTTGCACACAGTGCTCGCTCAGCGGTCTCCACACAGCTCCAGGCTGCAGGTAGGATGTGAGTACGCCCGTGTTCAGACTCGGTTTGCGGAATTTCCTCAAATCATTTCGTTCTTGCACTCAGAACCCAAGGCCTGACTTCCACAGCGAGGTGGGAGAGAATACATGGTCTAAGTGCGC
This sequence comes from Psammomys obesus, assembly GCF_907164565.1. Classification (NCBI taxonomy): domain Eukaryota; kingdom Metazoa; phylum Chordata; class Mammalia; order Rodentia; family Muridae; genus Psammomys; species Psammomys obesus. The sequence goes on from NW_026592118.1 coordinate 11,482,513, forward strand.
CACTCTCCACATTCTCCCATAGCTAATGGCGCGCCTCTGTGGGTCTTCGAGGAGTGGTATGGAAAAAGAGTTAGAAGAGCAACTGTTAGCAGTGTCTTTACCTTTCTTTCCTTCTAAGAAGTGTCTCTTTGGGTGTACACAAGGGATACCGTCAAACGTTAGGGGGAGCAAGAGAGGATATTAAGATAATGTGAAGTCTTGGAGTGCTGCAAAAGAAGCCAGCAGCAGACGGTGAGTAAGAAACAAGAGCTGTCAGGGTGGGAGGGGTTGGCTCAGTAGAGTGGCAGAGTGCTCACCCAACCCGCAAGATGCCCCGCTGGCTCAGCTCCTTTTCCTGAGGCTGTGATAAAGGACATTTTGACAAGAGAAACTTAAGAGAGGAAGGAATTATCCTGCCTCAGAGTTCAAGTACCGTCTGCCATGGTGGGGAAGGCGAGGAGGCAGGATCCCGAAGCAGACGCTCATGTGGTCTCTGTAGTCAGAAAAGAGCAATGGAATGACTTCGTGCTCCTGGTCAGCTCATCCCCCTTCCTTCATTTTATATGGCATAGGGTCCCTGCTCAGGAATCAAATCCCATCCACAATCAAATGGTGCTTCTCACGTCATTTCACATAAGTGATAGTCCCCCACTGGCATGCTCAGAGGCCCCTCTCCCACAGGATTCTAGATTCTGTCAAGTTGACATTACTCATCATTATGCCTGGATGCCATTCATTATCAATATCAGCAGACAGAGAGAAGGGAAAGGGGCAAGGGAAGAGGAGAGGAGGAAATGAGGGAGGGGAGGGCAGAGATGAAGAAAAACCGAACACAGTGAGATGACACCTTAATAACTTCTAAAAAATGCTATTGTTCTGAGCATTGTGGGTGAGTTGTAGGATGGGAGGGCCATGCAATCTCTTGCATTTATGCCTTCAGAAGGAAAGGGCTGCATTCTGGGACCCCAGCTGCACCACTTGGGTAGTGCTTCTGTGAGTCTGACACTCCCCCAGATAAAGCTTTAGGGCAGTCTCAAGAAAAGACCAGTGCAGATGGTAGATGTATGTTGGAAGCCTGTCTGCCAGTGGCTGATGCCTTCCATGGAAAAGAAACTCTAATGCCCTTCTACTGAATAAGAGTTGTTTCAGTTACTCACAAACAATAAGCCAAAGCACAGAAAAAAATCCTGAGTAGCTTCCAAGTCAAATGTTAAGGGCTCACCTGGCCAGCTGTCCTCTCCCCACTCATCACTGGGACCTTGTCCTTAGTACCTCGAGATGGCAGAAAAGACTTCCATCTGGCTTCACTGTTGGAGGACCTGCTGGTCAGTAAACATTATATATTAATCAGAGTTGCCCAGAGATCCAGAACCAACACGAGAGACAAGATAGAGGCAGATGGAGAAGGGAGGCAGACTTGTAAGTCCCTATCCTACAGGACAGTCCCATATGAGACTGGGGGATCACTGTACGAGCAGGAAAAAAATCAACACCCCAGGTCTGAAAGTTGAATGTCTCTAGGTGGTAAAAGTGTCCCTGGAAGAAAGGAGTGGTAAAGCTGTAGAGGCAGGCCCAGTCGGAGGTCCTTAGGATATGGAAACTGCCCCTTCCAAGATGATGGGGTGTCCTGGCTCATCTCCTTTGCTTACTGGCTCATGTGTAAGCAGTTGCTCTGCCACATAATTCTGCAATGACTGCCCCACCCCCACATTATACAGGCCCAAAGCCATAGCTACATGATCTTGGACTCTTGCCCCCACAACCGTCAGGCCAGTCCTTTTCTCAGGCAATTTGTGACAGCAATGCAAAGCTGACCAGACCAGTGAGCCGGGAGGACTTCGCTTTCAGACTTGAGAAGGGTGAGGCCTTCAACTGAGTACTTGAAGCCTAATAGGAAGGGACTCCTACTTTGCTCAAAGACTACCTCTCCAAATATTAACCTTGTGGAAACATCCAGAATAAACTTTTTCCAGGTAGCTGAATGGCATTCGATAGCCAAGCCAACCCATAAGGTTGAATGGCAGGCAGACCTGTTGGGTTCTTCCTTGAACAGCAGAATTCAGGTGGCCTCAGACTCGGTTTCCTGGATTTCTTCTCCCCTCACTTATGTGGTCTCTTCAGCCACTGCTCAGCTCTGTGTGAGCCACACTGGACCCTGCGTCAATCAGCTGCCACTACAGCCTGGGCATGGCTAGTGGTAGAACTGGGCAAATCTCAAGCTGATCCATTTGAGTGATCTGGTAGTGATTTCTGTGGAGCAGGAGTAAGGCCTTTCCCCTGAAGTGTCACCCATTAAGGCAGGGCTTGCTTCCCACTCTTACCCAAACGGATCATTTAATGGCAGTGACTTTGCAGTGTCTATCCCTGGTTCTTGCCTTTGGCCTCCTGAAGCTGCTTAGTTTTTGTGGCTAGAAGGTGTAAGCACCAGCTGGTCATCAGATGGAGACATCCCGCAGAGTGCTAGACTAAAGTATCAGGGACACATGGTGCTTTCTCTGCCATGATGGTAGAGCACATGGGTGCTCTGCATGTCCCAGGAGAGTAGGCTACACAGAACACCAACCTAGCTTCTGGGGCCCGCAAATCTCTTTCCCATCTTCACTGGGTATGACCTTTCCTCCAGGCTTGAGATCTTGCAAAGCTGCCCTTTCCCCAGCACTTTGTTACTAACTGGAATCTTTTTGTAAATTCTCTTTTAGAGTCAGAATATGCTTTCTTCCAGATGTTAACACTAACTTCTGTGGGGTTTCTTTATTTTCTCATTGAGGCCACAGGCTCCTTCCCTCTGCCTACCCACCATGGTTAGACAAGAGCCACACTGTCAAGTCCCTTCATCATACCTCTAACTCAGCCCTTCTCATACAGCAAAGCCTAGAACACACAGCTCCCAGCGACCCCTCTGTAGCTACCGCCCAGTGAGAGAGCTGAAGGTTGGAGAGAAATTTTTTCCCAGTAGAAATGAGACTACATGTTTCACCCCAAGTATCCTTCCTGAAAATGCTCTCAAGGATTCAGTCAGGGCCATTCGTATAGCTGTTTCAACCAGCCAGGTTCAACCAAGTTAATAATCAAGATGAGCTGTCACAGCCAGTAGCAGAATTAGTTCGCATGGTTAGCACAACACTGGGAACCAGAGGTTAGTGTATTCACACTGAACTAAAGCTCTATGGCCTTCTCCACTATGTGGCTGAGAAGCCAGTACTCCCATCCCTGTTTCTGTGATGACAAAAGTACCCTTCCTGCAAGCGCATCTAACTATGAGCTAACACTTGAGACAGGACAACTTTTCAGCACCGTGGACAGAGAACAAAGCGCCCTCAGAGAAGGCAGCCTGCGTTAGGTGAAACAACAGGTCCATCCTGGACCAAGTTCATAGTCCAGACAGCTGCCTGAGGCCAATGCAGGGTCAGAGGGCTGTTCAGAGTCTTGCCAATTAGATGCTTTCGGTTTACCTTGAAGGTGCAAAGTTCAAGTTAGAGTTCTCAGGGAAGGCTGTGAGAAGGTAGTGCTACAGAGGGGCGAAGTACACATCTGGCAGCAAGAGACCATTTCTACTCACCAAGAATCTGTCTGTTTCTTGCTATCTTCAGAACTAGGACATTTTATGGAGAGACTTTAGTCCAGCAACAAGGCTGCTGTGGCTGGAATACAAATGTGCCCTTAGCACACTCCTTTAATCCAAAATAATGAAGGTAACATTAGTGGGGAGAAGGAAACAGTGAGGTTTGAGTTGGTTTGTGAGTTCAGTGCAGGTCAGCAGAGGCAGTTGAAGTGAGAGAATGAGAAGGAGCCAGAAGATTAGAACAAATTGCCAAAGTTAGTATGAGGTCAAGCAGAGCAATTCAGTCAGAAGTGAGAGAAGCCAGTTTGAATCAGTCAGCTTAGAGAGGAGTTTGAGCCAGAAGAGATGAGTTGAACCAGCCATTCAGATTTCAGAAAGAGCTAGAAAGGATAAGTCTCAGAGAATGAAAACATTCTAGTCCTAGACAAGATTGTAGGGAATCTAAAAGCTTCCAGGATAGGCCTAGGTTAGCAGATGGAGGCAGTAAGCCTCAGAGATGACAATTAAATCAGGTGACTAAAAGTTACTTTTATGGCACCTGAAGGAGGTCACCTGCCATTCTCAAGGGGAACATGAATAGAATGCAGTGTGCCTTCCTTTCTGAGGTGAAAGTCAATTATAAAGGTGTGTGTTCATTCTATACCCTACTCCCCTGCTTCTTGTTTAGGCTCTAACATGGCAGAGCTGTAGTAAGAAAATAGGTTAGATCTCCAAGTCACTAACAGTAAGAAAACCCATGTCCATTGGAGAGCAAAGTGAGGCCAAGTGGAAGAGACTTGCAAGAGAGCCCTGCAGCATAGCTGTGTAGGAGGTCCATGTCCAAGAACTTAGCAAGATGCTCATGACAGAGACCCACGACAGAGACCTATGCAGGAGACCTATGCAGGAGGTCCATGTCAATGAGCACTACAGAAGAAACTCTCAAAAGAAGCCCAGTAACCCCCCTACACACACACACACACACACACACACACACACACACACACACACGGTGCCACTGAAAGTGATAGAGTCATTCCATGTCTTGGCTGAGATTCTGGAATGCATTGCTATGACAGCACAGCCACTCTAGCAGATACACTGGACAGTGAGAGTGGGACCCAACGTGTGAGGAGGCTGCTCAAGATGGACATGTTACCATATGCAAACGATCCAAACATGGGACCTACCAAAAGCAAATGGAAGAATAGAAGACCCTTCCGGAGTCTCCCTGAGTGATTTTGTCTAACCCTCAACCTCTTTTGATTGAAAGTCACCACTTATTGTTGTGTATTAATGACCCTAATGATCTTTGGGTCCATGTAACGTATTTCAGGCATCTCAACAAAATGTCAAGAAATAAAATGTCAAACCCTGACTCACTCCGCATACCTGACAACAAGGAAAGGTCACTGCTTGCAGAGATACCTAAGACCTCAGGCTAGTAGACAGGCTGGTAGGCAGGCTGGCTGGTAGGCAGGCTGGCTCTAATCCCATCCTGGGTCAACGTCACTGATGCACAGGACGTGGGCCATTACTGTGAAACACAAAGTTGAGAAGGGTTTCTTGGTATAACAGTATGGGAGTGCGTGATTCTTACTAATGACACATCTAAAGGTAGCCTCTCTTGCTTTCCACGGGAAACTAATTGAGCACACCTGCAGCTGAGGAAGAGCAGCCCAAAGCCTCCTTGAAGCACTGGCTTGTGACCAGGCTGCATAGAGTTCTGACTGAGTTGTGAGTTGCAACTGAGGGACCACATTCAGCTTTGCTGGCAGGTGCCTCCCTCCCCAGAAGGGCGCCCTGCTCTATCCCTCTCTACCTTATTCCCTCGAGACCAGGTCTTGCACTGAATCTGGGGCTTGGCTGGCTTCCTGGAAGGCCCAGCAGTCATGCTGCTCCCCTCATAGCACCGCAGTTACGTGAGTGCAGATAGCTGGCTTTTCCTGTGGGTGTTTGGGGCTTGAACTCAGAACCCCATGTTTGTGCAGCAGTGCCTTTAACTAATGAGCTATCTCCAAGACTGAGCGGGATTTAAAACCAACCAACTGCCAACTGCCAGCATGTTTGGTGTTATGACTGATAGGGTGAGTCAGCATGAGCAGAAACTGTTTGGGCTCATAGCTCTGGAGATGAAAAGGCCAAGATGCAGGGTCCTCTGGTGGGGGGAGGTGAGGGCTGCTTGTGCATCACCTCATAGCAAAGACATATGGACAAGACAACAAAATCCAACTGAACTCCTGCCTGGCTCCCTTCTCTAATCTGCGTTATTCGCTGATCAGGGCAGAGCCCTGCTGTCCCAGGCACCACTAAAAGGTCTTGGTGCAGACCTTTCGGAGACTGTTGTGGTTTGAATGTAGGAAGGCACTCCCTAGGATTGCAACATTCTCCGTAAATTGAAACATTTGCTCAGCGGAGGGACCAGAAGGCCTTGGAGCCTCAGGAGGTGAACAAAGAATCAGGAGTGAGCGAGAATAGGAATGTGCAAGATTCTGGAGAGTCCCTACTCAAAAGCAGAGACAGACAGACAGAGAAAAGGAAAGAGAGGGACATGGGGACTTCGACCAGAAAACACAGAAATGTTGAGACTGTGGAGTCATCAGCAAGCTGGGCAGAGAGCTCCAGGGTTCCAGGGTCGCCACAATGTTGGGGTAAGCTATCTAGTGATGCAGCTGCTTTTGACTTATCCCTGCTCTTTGTAGGTAACCCGATAACCTCTCAGCCATAGTCCTGTTAGTAGCCACGGGGAAAAACAAAACAACTTGTTGGTTCAGTGAAGTAGACATTGGTACAATCATCATTCTGGTCTGTGCCAGGCTCCCTTTCTGAAGGGAATAGACAAGTATGTTTGCATCTCCCTAAAAAAACATACCTTTGTAGCAGCGGTTCTTAACCTTACTAATGCTGTGACCCTTTACCGCAGTTCCTCATGTTGTGGTGACCCCCAACCATAAATTTTCATTGCTACTTCATAACTGTAATTCTGCTACTGTTATGCATCATAATTCAAATATTTGTCTTTTCTGGTGGTCTCCCTCCCCAAGGGGTTGTGAGCCACATCTTGAGAAGCACTGCTTTATAGGCTCAAGTGTTGGAACACTTGGTCCCCAGGTAGCAGCATTCTTTGGGAAAGTTCTGCAAGCTTCAGGAGCTGGCATTTCACAGGAGAAAGTGGTTCACTGGGGGAGTGGGTATTGGGATTTTACAGCCTGGCACCACTTCCTGTTCATTCTCCATTTGTGCAGATACAATGCAACCGGCAGCCTCCTTCACTGCCTGTTGCCATGTCTCCCCACCATGATGTACTGTACCACCTTGTAACTGTAAGCCAAGAAAAACCCTTTCTCAGTTAAGAATATTTTAGCAGGGCAACAAGGAAGTGGCTAAGACAGGGTTTATGCTTCTAGCATTCAAAGAAAAGTGTCTACCAAATGAACCCGGACAAGGCTCTAACCTTTCTTGGGATGTGTCTACATCATGAAGTAGAGATGGCAACATATACTCCACAGAACTGTGTATATTAAATGAATTTCTGCAAGTTAAGACCTACAACAAAATTCATCTTACAGCATAGGCCCTTACGAATTTTAATGAACATGTATATGGGTGGGTGAGTGGATAGACAGATGGAAAGCACTCTTTATAAACACAGGCTTGATCGACTGTTTACTGAAAGACCCCAGCCTCACCCTAAGTTAAACATAGCTAACACCATTTTGTGAGACACCACCACTGTTTTGTAAAACTCTGAAGGCCAGATGAGAAACTGGAAAATTACTGAAAAATCCTAGCTGTGTCACCCACTTGGGATATCTGTGGTCAGGCTGCCCCTGTTGAGTTAAAAACAACTTTGTCCTGACCACCCTCATGGGATATCTGACAGGTGGTCCGGCTGAGATAGGAGTCCTGGGAAAAGCAACATATGGCGGCACTAGTCAAGGTCGTCATAATTGTTTTGACCACCCAGTTCCTGGAATTCTGGTGTCCCTGCCAACCTGATTCATGTTATGGTTTCATGTGAAAGAGCCAATCAGCTCCCTGTAACTATGCTTCTTGCTTCTGTACCAGTGCTCCTGCTCTAAAACCCTATAAAAACCCCAGCTTCCTATCTTGGGGGGCGCAAAAGTCCTTTCGAGTGACTTTCGCCCCGGGTACCCGTGTATCAAAATAAAAGCCTCTTGCTGTTTGCATCCGAATGGACTCGTTGTTCTTTGGGAGGGGGTCTCTCTGACGGAAGATACCCTCCGGGGATCTTTCATTTACTAAAGAAATATGGGATACTTTAGTGTGTTTTAACACTGCCTGAATGTGTTTCACAGAGTTTGTTGCATCCTGGGAACAGAGCTTCTGCTCTCTAGATAGCCAGGCACACAGCTTCTCCCTGCCTGTCCTATGCATCCTATTCCCATCTACCCACCATTCCCTGGTGCTCGGCTATTTGAAGATCACCTACATTCATGTTCAGCCTCTCCGTTTGCTTCCTGGCTCTGCAGACTTTGATCATCCTTGCCTTTCAGCCTCCTCATTCAAGCTTAAAGTCTTTTGTTCTTTTGAGTTTGTCTTCACCAGACAGCTTCCATATGCCTTTGATCACTTAAAATTCTCTTCTTTGGATCATCTCTGGCACCATTATGTCTTTATGATTGTCAGCTGGAGGGGGAGTATACAGGCATGGAGGAGAATGAGAAAGAAGTGAATTTCTGTGAGTTCAAGACCAGCCTGACCAACACAGTGAGCTCCAGGTCAGGCAGAGCTAGCTGCGCAGTAAGACCCTGCCTCAAAAAATTAGATCACAGATAGATAGATAGATAGATAACAGAAGAGTGAAATAAGCAGTGGAAGAGCAGGTCTGAAAATACCTGTACATTAGTTAGTTACCCACTGAAGGAGTCCACCTATGTACAGTTCACGGATATCACCCCCAACCACAATGTTCTAACCCAGTGTGGAACTGGAGCACCTTAGCAAGCATAAGGCCTCATCTCCCAGACCTCCTGGGGCACATGTCAGAAGCACATATTCCAGGGCTGGGAGCATGGTCCTCCACCAAGGGGCCCCGGTCCCTGGTAGCTGCGGGCACTTGGAAAATGCCTGCTCCGTAGTGAGTGGCGGAGCATGTACCAGATGCACAGTGCAGCTGGAAGACTCCCGAGAAAGAACAGGCGGCCTCTCATTGCGACGCGATATCGATTACTCATTGAAAGGATATTCGTTTTGAGTACACTAGATGAAATGAAAGCTATCTGAATTAATGTTCTCTGTCCGGCTCACACAGTGTTTCTGGCAGATGAGACTGGGCCTGGCAATCAGAACCAGTCTTTAGTGGAAGGCCCTTCCTATAATCACCTTCCTGGTGATTCTTGGCCAGGAAAATTCGAAAAACACTGATAGAACTTGAAACTTATTTGGCTGAAAAGGTTTGGGATCAAGAATTTTTTTTTTTTTTTTTTTTTAAGATTCATGCTCATAACCAGATCAGGAGAAGAAGGGTTTAGAAGTCAAACTGCTACTTCACAAACAGACACACACACACACACACACACACACACACACACACACACACACAGGTGCTGAGTGAATGAATGGAAGTTATTTACCCACAAGGCTCTCATTAAGTGCATAGTTTCAGCCCCAGCACAGGCTAGTTTGTTTCATCCTTCCCTGGAGCCTTAACAAGAAACCACCCATTGCCAAAAGTGGTGGTTTGAATAAGAATCACTCTCAAAGGCTCACAAATTTGAATGCTTGGTTCTCAGTTGGTGAGCTGCTTTGAAGCATTAGGAGTGTGTCATTAGCGCTGTAGTTGTGTCCTTGTAGTGAAAAGATGTGTCCTTCAACAGTCTACACCAAGCTTGGTGTTTCTCTACCTACAGCCTGCTGATCAGGATGTAAAGCTCTCTTGGCTACTGCTCCAGCGCCATGCTTTCCACCATGATGAGCATGGACTAACCCTCTAAAACTGGAAGCAAGCCCCCAATTAAGTGCTGGGTTTTTTGTTTGTTTGTTTTTGTTTGTTTGGTTGGCTTTTTTTATAAGAGTTGCCTGGGTCATGGGGTCTCTGTGGGAACAACACTAAGACACCTAAAAGGCCACAGTATAAGTACATCTGCACCTGCCAGCCAGCATCCCCTTTACTCTCAAGTGCAGCATCAATCATCCTGGGTACACATGAGCCTATGAGAAACAAAGTCATCACAGGTTGTTACTGTTTGTGAGAGGACATTTTGTCTCCAGTTTAGGACCTGGCCTGACTTTCAGTCCCAGAAACTAGGCCATAGGTCAACAGTTCCAGAAACAGACCATAAAATCCTCTACCCAAGGACCAGCCTGGAGATAACCACAAGAATGGGAAAATAACTCAGGATGGGGCATCTGTGCCAGGCAGCCTTATCTCTTTGTATAGTAAAACATTCATGGCACAGGAGTGAAGCCCACAGACCACCTGCATGCAAGCCCATCAGGAATCACCACTTGTAACTTCCCTGGCACCCAACCGATGAGGTTTTAGATTACCTAACCCTTGCTAGAATTCCCCTAGCTTCTTATAAAAGGTCCACATGCCTTTACCTGGGGCCACCATTTTGTAAGATGGTTTGACCCTTGCATGCAGGCCCTTGCATGCAGGTTTTCATGAAAGAAAACACTCTTGCCAATTGCATATGTGAGTGGTGGTCTCCATGCAGTGATTTCAGACTTAACATTTGTAATTCCACCTGCTGGAAATGCTGCTCCCTTCACCAAAAATAGCAAAGAGGGTGGGCTTTTTTTTTTTTCAGATACTTCAGCTATTCAGCACCTAACTCTCTCCTGGGCTAATTGGCTTCTATTTTTAACTACTGCTGTGTGCAGAAAGAAAGCACAGTTTTGGAAGTTGTTTTTCAGAAGACTATAAACATCCTCCTCTTCTCCTTGTGACAGAGCTGTAGACTTCCCAGGAACCAGACCTCCGAACCAGCAGAATGAACCTGACAATAAGGGAAAACAAAACCCAATTACTTTCCTTGTCCTCTGGCTCCTAGAAATTACTCAGCAGGCAGTGCTAGGGGGAGGCAGGCTTTCACAGCATCATCACCAAGTAGCAAAGTCAGTCTCATGTGTGGGCAAACATTGGCGGGTGGCTCATGAGCTGTTCTGCCCACTGTCAGAAGGGATCCCCACCTGCCACACTACAGGCTAAAATAACCCGCTGTCAGGCTACTGTAGAAACATTTAATTGCACCCTTGTTCCCTTCCTGCCCCTCTTGAATCCCTCACCCACCAGCTCAGTTTTAATTACATAACACTCAGAAGGAAAAGCAGGGAAGATAAAGTCAACTGCAGGCAGTTAGCGCGTGCAAATTGGTTGAGTTAGCCACATGCTTCACAGTCTGAGGGCCATGATAGAATCATGATGTCTCTTTCTAAGCCCACCTCAACTCTCACAACACCAGCAGTATAAGCACCAAGTATCTCTGTCTTAATAAGCTCCAGAGTGGTGCTGTCACTTTGATGTTCAAGACAGTCTTGAGTTGTAACTGAATGGCAGAGTGGAGAGATCAAGGAGGGGTCACATTTGTTACACATGGGTCTTATTCCTTAGGCACTAAGATCTGTTTCTCAATAGCAGCCTAGAAGCTGTTGTGAATCAGCAGCACTACCCAGGAGGGATCCCTGAGGACTGCCATAAGACATTCTTTATCTGAGCTGGACCTGAATTCTACACCCCTTGTGTGCTCCCAACCATAGCTATAACTGCTCATGGTATTTGGATTTTGCACCCTCCTGTCCTGTTCTGTCTAGCTATCCAGTGGAGCTGCCTCTTCTCTGCCTCCTAATGAATAACATCTTACATCTCTTCCTCAGACACACAAGCCCTGACTATGGCTAGAGCATTCCAGGGATGGATGGTCCAGGCATGGTTCTCCATCAGATGCTCTTTTTTTGCTGTGTTAAGGAGGAGGACAGGTGATAGTTGAGACATTAATGAGAGATTATGTCAAGTAAAAACCATACAAAAGAGAGACTGGTGCACTGAAAGACTGACCTACATAGCTGGAGTGTCACTGGGCTAGGAGGAAATCATGGTCACTCCTTGGCTATACTTGAGATCATTCTGTCACCATCACATGAGACCCTACAGCTCCAAGATTTGTGTACCTGTACAAGGCACGTGAACTGTTGTTTTAAGGTCAGTGCATCGAGCTGTACAAATATGAAAATACTAATTCACCTGCCTCTCTTTCCTTCTGCCCATCTCGGTCTTTGCCTGTTCCCTTGGTGTCTCTTTCCCTCTCTCTGTGTCTGCCTGTTTCCTTGGTGTCTATGTTTTGGGAACACCTCAAGCCACTCCATCCTGAGCTCGTTACCCCTTTCCACTAAGCAAATCCTCATCTTTTAGTCCTGAGAACTGAGATCAGGTCTTTGATCATAGCAGGCAAGCACTCTACACATGAGAGACATCCTCAGCCCTGACAAACCACTTCTCAATTGGTTCCTGGCAACTCTCCGCTTTGTCCCAAGCACCTCTAGACCAGCTTTCTAATGGGGGGGGGCTCTCTCTGATGGTGGCTCCTTCAGCATGGATCTGTCAGTCGACAACTCATAAGTGCCTCCCATGGGAATGATGCTCAGAAAACTCAAGGATCTGCCCTGTCTGTTCTACAGTATGCTTTTTTCTCAAGAGCTCTGCATTTGCCTTTTCCCCCAGTCATCAACTCCCAGCCTTGTCCTTTCACACTAATTAACCTAGGGTCTATTGGGCACCACCACACCTCTGTGATTCTCGAACTGCCACTAACTCCATTCTCCATCTATATTTGTTTCTTTTCCTGTTGCTATGCTAAAAAGAAATACTCTGACAAAACAATTCTAAGGATAAAGGACTTGTTTTGCCTCACAGTTCCAGAGGGATACAATCTATCTTAGCCAGGAAGAAGTCTGGGAAGGTGTGATAATTAGAGCAAGATTATGACACTGCATCCTTACTCGAGAAACAGCAAACAGCAAGCAAGGCCAGGCTATATACCCACAAAGCCCAGCACATGCTCACCTTTAGCAAGGCTCCCCATCCTAAAGCTTCCATAACCTTCCTAAATAACAGGACTAGCTGGGGACCCAGTGTTCAGACACATGAGTCTACAGGTTACATTTCATATTCAAACCATGACTGTTACGAAATGTAACGTGGAGAGGATGTAGCAGGCCAAGGTGTGTCCCTGAGAAATCACACCATGCAACAGATCTGGTCTAAGGACATTTATTGGAAAACGGCAGAGGAGTGAGGACTTAGAAAAGGGGTAACAGCAGACAAGTAGACACATAGACAGACAGACAAGAGCAGACCCATGAGGGCAGAGAAGAAGGGTCACAGAGAAAAAGAGAAAGGGGATGTTGAGGACAGAAAGAGGAGAGAGAGAGAATGCCAGGAACACACGGAGAGGGCTGGGGTGATAGGCAGTCCTTTTATACCTAGCAAAAACCTGGCAAACCCGGAGCACCTGGCAGTGGTGGCAGGTGGTGACATAAGCCATCGCTAGGCCCCTGAGAAGAGGCTGGTGAAGTCACCTGTATGCTAATGCTCCTCCCTTTCTATTTAATTAAAAGTTAGGAACTTGGAAGGTGATGGGAGGGCAGGAGTGAGGGCGCTGTGTTCTTTAGACTACTTCGTGCTGACTGGGGGGGTGTCATCTTTGGGGACCCTAAGAAAAGTGGGATGCTGGCAAAGTTCTGAGAGAGCTGGCTGTTTCACTTGGCTGTCCAGGCTCTGTGAGACCATCTGTGGCTAGGAAACTGCAAGCCTGGCTGAAGTAGTCTTTGAGGCTGGGCTGCAGCAGCAGGGGCTAGCCACGCTGAAGCCATCTTGGATGTAGATCTTAAGGAAACACCTGGGCTTGGCAGGATACTGCAACAGACATATTTGAAGTATATTATTGAAGTTTTTAATATGTTCGTATGACCATCACTACAATTATGAACATATCTGTTACTCTATAAAATTGACTCAGGAGTGTTTTTAAAGCTTTCTTTTTTTTTTTTTTCTCAAAAACTTCAGTGTGTTCATTCCTAAGCAATCACTAATAGTGTACCTGCCATGTGAGGCTAGTTTTCCTTTCCAAGGATGTTATAAGTGGATTAACACATCACCATCACCTCATTGGTATGAGGTTTTTTCCTTCACTTAGCACAGTGATTTTAAATTTGGTCATGTTGTTTCATGTATAGTTAGTTCGTTTTTAAAAAATGGTTGCCTGTGAATTCATTGTACAAATACAGTACAATTCAGCTATCTAGTTTTTCTACTGGTGGGTTATTTCTGGGTTGGCTATTATGTGTAAATATTTAATAATCAAGTTTCTAAGTTTTCCTAAGAATATATACTTTCTTTTTCTCATCATATTTAGTATATATATATATATATATATGGAGCATATATATATGTATATATATATATATATATAGAGAGAGAGAGAGAGAGAGAGAGAGAGAGAGCAAAAGATAGATTTAAGTAGGTTATGGAAATTTTTTTTTAGGTGTACATTTGAAGCTTTTAGGCCCATGGTCTTGGCAGTTGGGGGGGGTGTCCCAAGACCAGGGAAAGGGAGTAAAATTCCACCCTTTTGGAATGGGCAATAGATGGGAAACCTTAGGCGGTTGGTTGATAGGGGTACTTATCTGGAGTCCCTTTGATCCAGGAGAGGCGGATCTAAGTAGAGTCTCTGAAGCTTACAGGAATCTTTTTAAGTTTAAAAAAGAGATAAGCTTTAGATATGTTAGTATTACCATTGTTTGTAATCTGTACTGAAATCCACATTGCAGAAAGAGCGATAGACTCGCGCCCTTGAATCAGAGTAAAAGCTGTAGTAGGTGCAAAGGAAGAGGTGACATAGAGGGGGTAACACCTCACTCCTCTGAAATGCCAGGCTCCACAGCCTCTTCCACAGGCAGGGAGAGAATCAATAGCACCGATGTAGGCAGCTTCCTGTGCTCCTCAGTGGCCTGGAACAGTTAGTTCACCTAGGCCTTCTCTTTAATATGTGGCAATGCATTCTTTTGTATGCCCAGGCTTTGCAACCACAAACCAAATGGACAGGGCTATCTTGTACATATATGATTACAAATGCAAGATGACATTTATGCTAAAGGAGACTTGTGTAACTATATAATTTCAAGATAATCTGGGAGCAGAAGGGTGGAGCTCATCCCAGGCTGGGGCGATGGAGGAGGCGTCCTGCACAGGGAGTGATATTGGAGCTGAGGGCGAGGGTTGGATGGGGACACTGAGGCTCTGGGTAGAGATGGTGCAAGTCCAGGCTTTAAAGAGTGAAAATACTCTTTCCTGAGACAGTCTCATTCTTTAGATAAGAATCTTGTGGCTCCCACAGCTGCTGCACAGCACACATGCAATCACTAGTAAGGAGGTGGGGCACGGAAAGCAAAGAACTCCTTAGTAAATGGTTCCTTAGAGAGAAGCTTGACACGCCCTCCCAGTGTGCAAACAGATCTCAGCGTCAGAAGTGAGAGCAGAGATCTTGGAAACAATAGTTACCATGGCTCTCTCTCACCCTTTTTCTCTCTCTCACTCTCTTTCTCCATCACTCTCCTTTTTCCTCCCCATCTCTCTCTTCCTCCTATCTCCCTAGCTCTCTCCCTCCCTCCCTCTTTCCCTCTTTTCTTCCCTTCAAACCTCCTGCCTCTTCCTTTACCTCTCCCCCCTATATCCCCCTTCCCTTCTTTCCTCAGCCTTGTTGCCTCTTCCTTTCATTGCACCTTTTGTTCTCCAAATAAGTCTTGGATTTTTTTTTTCACCTCTCTGTCTCCATTCATTCCAGAAAACAGAGAATCTCAGCAAAAGAAGGCAATCGATGCAAAAGCCCAGGCAACTCCATATGATCAAAGGTTTGTATTCTGCATGTAGAAGTGCCTATAGGAGGAAGTAAAGTATCAAGTGGCTGCTGGGAAGTTCATTGAGTGTAAATGGTAACCTGTGGACATCATACCAGCCATCTTTCTGCTTGAGGCAAGCTTATCACTCAGGCATTTTCTGGGAGGCAGGAGCAGAACCCAGTCTCCCCAAACTCACAAGTTAATCAAATGTCCCCTCAAGATGTGGCACACTGCATAATCAATAGCACTTCTGAGCTCAAAGGGATCTTGGCAATCAATCCACCCAGCTAATTTTACAGAAGAGGAAACTGAGGCTTGGAGGCATTTGCTGCCTGGTTCCAGATCTCAGAGATCTCAGTTAATTATGAGCATGGCAGAAGTGGAATGCAGGTTTCAGGCTATTGTGTCACACTGAGCCTCAAGAAAATACTGAGTTCCTGATGAGCATGTGATCATGGGTGTGGAAGGCTGCCTTTATTCTCCCTGTGGTCTCCCTCGGGGTCCAGTGGAAAGAAAGCCCTGTGTGGCACTGTGTAGGGGGCTGCAGGGACAAGTAAAGTGCCCAGGAGGTGATGCCAGATGAGGGGTGTCAAAGTCAACAAAATCTCAGAGGAGGCAAAGCAGATGCATGGGTGCTAAATAATACATCAGAGTGGAAAACGCTGAAACCTAATATCCTGCAGAGAAAGAAAGCAATAAAAAGCCAGCGTTTCATACCACTGAGCTGTGAAAAAGCCTCAGGAATTGAACACCCCAGGATCCATGGAAAGTAGGACTGAAGGGCAGGCTGAAAACAGGGGACAGGGAGCAATTTGCATAAGGAACACTCAGAACCCCCTCCAGCCCAGCCAGGTGGCCAGACCACTCTTCAAGCCCCATAACCCTAGACATACAACTTTTCCTAAGGTACTTGGAGGTTGGGCCTGAAACTGGGTCAAATGGATGAGCAGTTTACCTAGGAATACAACCCAACCAAGAAGGAATAAGGGAGCCTAAGCAATGAAGAAGTTGGGTGGGAGAAGCCACAATCAGAGGAACTATCACAGTAGCCAAGATGGAGTGTCTCCAAGAATATTCTGTGAATGGGATTCTAGGTCATCTTTTCTGTCCACGAACAAGAGCCTCTTGAGAGGATAAAAATGGGACACCCGAATCTCTAACAGGATTATTGAGCTGTAGATATGGTCTCAGAAGTACCAGGGAGAGTGGAAGACATTTAAAAGATGACCAAAGCAAGTAGAAAAAAACCAAACCAAACCAACCAAACAAACAAACAAAAAAACAACAACAACAAAAACATTCTCACTGCATTTCTCTGCTTGCCTCTGAAGACACTGATGGCCAGACATGTACCACCAGGCAAGAAAATGGAAGGTTCCCAAGAGAAACAGACCAGCACATGATGAAAGATCCACAAACACCAACATATGTGGCTTCACCAACATGGCTTCAATGTTATTCTAAAAGTGTGTCTTAATAGCTCTGTAGCTTCAAACATTGTACTCTGCTTATTCAGGAAGGAGTGGGTGGAGCTTGGTCCACCTCAGCTCTCAAGCCACAGGAAGTCCCACCCAGACATAGGAAGTCATACCCAGTCCTTAATGTCCAGTTAGTTGGTCAGCTTGAGGTTTCCTCTAAGGCACTGAGAGTTGTGAAGTGCACAGGGCAGTCACCAGAAAGAGCCAGTAAAGAGTCCACTTGTCTGGCCCTCTGTACTTACAGACCGAATTTAGGATTAAATTAGGCAAAATTATAACCCATCTTCATTTTTTCCTTTTTATTTTTATTTTTATAATTAATTCACTTTGTATCCCAGCTGTAGACCTCTCCCAATCATGCTGTCTCTCCCTCTTCTCCCATGCCCCTTCCCCAGTTCACTGAAAGGGAAGGTCTTTCTCCCCTTCCAAATGACCCTAGCCTATCAGGTCTTATCTGGACTGTTTGTATTGTCTTCCTCTGTGGCCTGGTAAGGCTGCTCCCCGCCCCCTGTCGGGGGGAAGTGATCAAAGAGCCAGGCACTGAGTTCATGTCAGAGATAACCCCTGTTCCCCTTATTAGGGTACCTACTTGGAGACTGAGCTGTCACGGGCTACAGCTAGGCAGGGGTTTTAGGTTATCTCCATGAATGGTTGGAGTATCTGTCTCAGAATTTTGTTTTCACTCCAATTCAATAAATACTTCCTAAGCACACAAATTTTCTGTGTTAAACATGGTAGATGCAAAGATGTCTACAAGGGAGACATTTTCATTTATAAAAGGAAATGTGAAAATGCCATTTTATTCTATTTATCCCCCACACAAACCTATCTTTCCTGACCACACAGTACATTGTTTCTGATATCTAAAACCCCATCTCCTTGACCCACTAACCTAAGCACTTCCAAAATGTTGGCTGGTCTTGTGATGTGATGACTTTCTAAAATCTCCCCTGCTTTAGGCCTCAGGGTTCTCCCACCCTTCTCCTCCACCCCCTGCCTTCTGACTGAAATAGCCTGTTTCCCTTGACCATGTGGAAAATTTTATACAATACAAGTGTTTGAGAGAAATTTGCTGTGCTCAGGGGTCCCGTGCCCTACCTCTGGATCTCCCTACCAGTGTGGAATAAAATGTGAGGAACAGCTGAAAATACTGTGATGGTGGCTGAGTCTATGAAGGACTAGAGGACTCATGAGGGCTTCTTCCCAGTTTCACAAGGAATAAATCCCACTAGGTCTGCAGGGCTCTTAATACTGAGTGTCACCTGCTGGAGGTTTTTGTCGTTTTGGCCACAGAAGTACCTCCTTTCTCAGATAGAAGGAGGGCTAAGAGGTGAGTGGACAAGGCTAGAAAAATGATCAGGTGGCCTGCCCACAGAGCATTCATGCAGCCAGGGTGCCTGACACACTGCTACACCTCAGTGTGGAAATACCAGGAGTCATTGCTTGGGGTGAGGTGTACACCACAGCTGCATGAAGGCTTTTCTAAGGCCTGGTACTCATTTCTTTTCCTTTAGGCTTCCTTCCCCTGCCACTCCATTCACCCTTGCTGTACTGTCCTTCTCTACCTCTCTGTCTTTCTTCCCTCACCTGCTTTGGTTCCCACTTCCCCATCCTCAGAACCACTGTCCCCTCCTGAGGCTCTGCTCCAGCTCATTTCCCTGTCACGCTGGGCCACAGATGCTCTGCTGCCACCTTGATGCCACACTGGTGACTTGATCTAAAAAACACCCCCTGAAGGCCCTGTGCATGCTAAGTGCAAAGGTGAGATTATGAGGCAGGGCCTTTCATTCTCATGGTGGCCAAGAGCTTCCAAGTTCTATGTGAGTACAGGCTTCAATGCTATTCTAAAAGTGTCTCTTAATAGCTCTGTAGCTTCAAACATTGTTTAAAATGGTGGAGAGTTGGCTAAGTCAGCACAGCGCTTAGAGTGAAAACATGATGACATGAGTTTGAATCCTTAGCTCCCCAAAGCCAAGTGTGGCAACGAACACTTACAATCCTAGTATTGGGGGGGGGTGGAGTCAAGTGGGTCCAGGGAGCCAGTCAGTGAGTTTCTCATTCAGAAAGAGACCCCATCTCAAAAACAAGATGGACAGCAATTGAGAAAGACAGGTAACATTGATTTCTAGCCTCCCACACGAACACACACAGGCATGTACACAAACAAAGTGTTCAACTTCTCCATGTTTTGTTTTCTTATCCATGAGATGAGTATCAGACACAGTGCCTGCTTGGGAAGGTGCCAGTGAAGGCATATGGCATGATTTTTGTGGAACACACACATACACATTGCATTATGAGATACACAATACTGATAACTGGTGTACCAAGACAGTATTACCACCTCAAACCAATGCTGGACCCGCTCACAAAATGACCACACCAACATCATGGGGCACTTGATGACATTAAACCTGCATCCAGGAAGCAGGGCAGGCTCCATCTTAGGATGCAAATGCTGGCCATCCTCAGGACCACAGTGAATACTCCAGCTCCATCCGTTGTGCCCCTCAGTCACACAGCACCTTCCCATCCCTGGTTGAGAAAGGCTCCGGCAGTTCTCCTGGAGGGCCTACCACATATCCAGGAACCCCACTCCTAATCAAGGTCTTTCTGATTTTGGGCTACAAGGTCAGGGTGGACCCTAGGTCTCTCCAACCCGACGTAGGGCTCTGAAATGGCCAAAGCTGGACGTTTGACCCCTAAAAGGCTGCAGCTAAGTTTTGCCTAAGGGCTCACACAGACTAATTTTAGCTAGCGTTTTGTGTTCATCAGGGCCAGTGAGAATTTTTTTCCCAGCAGGAAACTGGGGTTAATGGTCTCCTCAAGCATGATCTTTATGAGATTTGTGTCTTTCCTGGACAAGCTCTGGGGCACAGGACTGTTCATTTTCATTATTCAGCCTGGAAGTAGGAATTCCCCTTCTGAAATGAGGTGACACAGTCTTTTGATCTCCTTCCAGAAATTCTCATAGGCTAGCCCAGCAGACCTCTCTAGATCTCACAAGCCGGACCTGGATGTGCAGGTGGGCTCCACTCACACGGTGAAAATAGTGGTGATGACGGTTGAAATGATGCTTGTCATGTTTCAAACCACTTTCTTACCCAGGCTTATTTCATACTCGGGTGAGAACCAAGAAACTGACCCTAATGATATTGGACTTGAGATGAAATGGTGGCCCAAAGAATTCACCTGACTTTTCTGAGGCCACAGACACAGGAAGTTTAAGAAGAAACTGTATCATAGCTGTGGTCTCCTGGTTTCTGGTCACATCTTGCTCTCTGGCCCTATGACTTATGCCAGTAACATCTTCTACCCATGTTCATGGAGAAACTTGGGACTCTCGATGATGGATATTTTTAGGGGGTCCTGAGAGAACAGAAAGTCATCTTAAGGGAGAAAAGAATAGAAAATTAAAAAAAATAAAACAGCAGCAACAAACAACGGAAAACAGCCAGAGTACATGTGTGGGCACTCAGATCAGCAGGTTGACTGTGGCTAGAGAAACAGTTCCTGAAAGTGAGTTCAGAGAAGGGCTGCTTCCTGTGCCTGGGTAAAGGACCCTCAAATGAAGAAGCAGGTGATCTGAACTTTGACCTAACTTGGTCATTGATCTTTGTGGCAATCTATTAAGTGAGAAAACACCATTTCAACCACTCCTGCCATGAGATACACTCTAAATATCTCATATACTCCAATTCTCAGCAAAGTCCTGGGCAAACCCACAGGACTGTAGGACATCATCCATGCTCCTAGGAGGCTGAGAACAACCATGGAGAAGCTGGGGTCACATGAGAGATGTCTACCAAATCCATGAGTTGTGGCTGATATGGGAGATGGGACTTGTGAAGGAGAAGGTAGGTCTATACCAGAGGGAAGGTGGGGACAGGCGAACCAGCCCATATGATGCCCAGTCATTTGAGTGTGTGAAGATGTTGGGGAGATGAAATCCCAGAACCAGTGCATTAGAAGAGCTCTCATGACTTGGGGGAGGGAGCAAAAGCAAGCCTGTCCTGACAGGAGTCCACCAGAGTTCCTTGGCTCTCTGTGCCTCTTCCTTCAAGATTATGCCCAAATGAGGACTATTAGGGCCTTTCTTAATTGGGAGATATTTGTCTGTGATTTTCTATAATGAGGCTAAGTTCTCAGGCATACATATAAGAACATTAAAGTGATAAAGTTCAGGATCACTGGACAATCTGCAGGGGACAGGTTTACAAGACATCATGAAGGTCTCTCTCTTTCTACACGCCTCCTTTTTCCTCTGTGGCTTTCATCGCTCCAGCTCTCCCAATTTTCTGTCCATACCCTCTAGTTTTAGCCTCCCTCCTACTGGCTGAATGCTGCCTTCAGCTATGAGCAAACAGCCTGGCTGCCCATTAGCATGTTTTACACCCTCCAGGAAGAAGTGGGTCCACCCGTGAGCCCTTCCTAGCTCTGAGGTTGTGGTTGTTCTCTCTAGCCTGTCATATCAGCAGCAAAATCCAGCTGGGGATGTCTGCTTGACCCCTAAAGCACAGTGAAGCTCCCACGACTTCTTTGTCTGGGAGAACGAGTGATTGCATGGCCCTCAACCAGAACTGTATCTGAATATGGACTGGAAAGAGGTAGCCCAAGATTGGTGAGGACCAAAAAGCACCCAAGTAAACAGATCACTGAGGCTTACATGTGCATACAGAGGCCCTGAAGGGTCACACTGCCCTTGAGAGTTGGCCAGCAACCATCCATGGGGTAAGGCACAGCATGGGATGGAGCACAGACAATGGCCACCTACACACTAGTAACTGGGCAATCTGAATCCCAACCAGGAATCAGTGGGCAGCTAGGCTCACACCATTTCTACTGTGAGAGACTTGAGGCTTCAGATCCTGGGAGAGATAAGGCTGGCCCCAAATTGGCACACATGTTCAACTTATTGTGAAACAAATTCACAGGGGGCATTTAACCTGAACTGTGAGTTTCAACATAGAATTAACACATCAGTGCGCCACTAGTACAGAAGACGTTAATGCTAGTACAGGGGACTTGAAAATTAACTCTACTTTAAATTCTAATTCCAAATGCTTAATTGGGTTTGACCACAGTTCATCCTTTCAGCCCAAAGAAAGGGTTCTACTTTGGGTAGAGAGAACAAATTCTCACAGTAATGAGTGACACAAGTCTGTCTGTACCCAAATATTGCCACATAAAACATGTGCTCCATAGTGGACAGCCAGCAAGACCCACAGTGAGCCCACGAGACCTTCACACGTGGCTGGCTCGGGACACAACAGTGGCTAAAAGTGCTGTAGAAGCCTGTCCTTCCATCAGCCACCCTGTTGTCCCAGAATCTCCAAACGACACCCACAGGGTCCTCATGCTCATGAGTCATGTTACACAGGAGGCTAGGTTAATGCAAACACACACAGCATGACTCACTTAAAACATTCTTGTGCCAGACGCTAGACTTTCTGTCTCCAAGGACAGAGCCAGGAAAAGGTTTAACGCTTTTCACAATTAACAGCTGAGCCTTGCAGCACCCTGAGTCACTACAGAGAAAGTATGGTGGCCTCATGGCCATGAGTGGCCAGCAATCCCCAGTCTTAGTTGTCAGTCATCTTTTCCAACTGCCATCCCTTCGTGAACAGCACAGTGAAGACCTGGTAATTGAGAGACTACAGCCCCTGAACAGGGAAAGCATGACTTGACCAGGAGTCCAAGGTCAGAGCAGGGTTAACAAAAGCAGCCCACCCACTGGGCGACCTGCCAGTGCATTGGGACAGGGGGCTCGGCACATTTCTGGAGAGTGTGATCATCTACTCAGATAGTTATTGGGTGGCAGGTCAGCCGGGCATGCACAAGTAAAAGCAGATGCTCCCAGAAGTCTTTGTACCTCACAAGCTAGCCTTAACCAGCACTGTCATCATTGAAATCCAACCATGCTGTGTATATTTCATCTATGCACTTTTATACTGTCCAGTCTGTAACCCAGGGCCACTGGAATTGCAGGAAAGCACCAGCTAATAACCCACAACCAAACTAAGCTAAGAGATTGATGATGCACAGAGATAATATTACAAAACAAGGTATGGTAACCGTTGGAACCATATACAAGGGGTAGAAGATGGCACCTGCCAGCTGAGTGACAGCAATGAACCATGAAGGCTGTAAGGAATCTGAGAAGATGAGGCAGGGTGTGAGGTTCAGCCATTGGAGCTGAGGAAACAGCATTATCAACTGTGTTCCTCCTCTCAAGGTTGATAGCATCTATGGGAACATGGAGGGCTGACGGGAGAAAAGTATAGGTGATTCCCAGGGTCTGTGAGAAATATTCCAGCTACTTCCCCAAAGCTATGTACTCCCAAGGATGCTTACACAGCAGAGAACAAGGGGGGACAAAGCTGGGAGACAGAGGCCTGGATGCCTTTGTGATCTTCAGAATGAAGTGAGGTGAGGCCTCTCTGCAACTTCATGGGATAAATCTCTGCCCTATAACAGCCTGTGGGCAACTTGGAGTCTGGCAAGGATGGCTGGGACTCAAAGCAAGCTCATGTGTCTGGGCAGGTTTGGGCTGGTTTCATCACAATTAATTCTGTGAGCGACTCACTCAGTGTGGGGCACTTCTTTCATTGAGCCCTTAAATGGGGGAGACTGAAGCATAGGTAGATATTTGACGTGTCCTTGCCTGAAGACAGCTAGAAACAGCAGGGATCAGAAATCTCATTAACAGTGAGACTGGCCACTAAAGACTATAGGGAAAGGAACCTCTCCACTCACCAGAAAGAGGTGCCTCAGAATGACACAATACAAGTGTAGATAGACTAGGACTGGTGAGAAAGAAAAAAATACTGCTGCCATCATACCCCATTTGACCATCACTCATAGCTTGTCCAGGGAAGGTAGGCAAAGCATCCCTGGCACTGATATCTGACCTTCCCTGAGGATATCAGTTCCTGGCAGTAGTAATCTTTTGTACTCCGATAGTCACCAAAATATAGGAACAGGAATCAATGTCACTATGACAGGAAACATGGCAGCATTTCCCCCTCTAATACTGTACTTACACATTTTCACTTTGTATGTGGGCTTATGTGTGTTGTCCTGCCTGTAGGTTCATATCTGTGTGTAAAAGTACATGTTGATGACACTGAATGATATCAGATCTCTTTCTCTACAAACATTATTCTGTTATTGTACGATTAAATGCAATTACATGAGACATAATAATTTTATATTCCGCCTTTGTTAGTAAGATGACCATCTCATCAAATGGATACCCTTCCACTTTGCTGGGGCAGCGTGCTAGGCACAGCATGGGAAAACATGGCCATGCCTCATTCTATACTCAGGCAAATAGGAAGAATCCAGACAGAGGTGTGCTCAGCCCTCTATTACCTCATATAAAGATGGTGCCCTTGATGAAAGGGACCACAGTGTCTACGAGGCTAGGCTGGGATTCAGAAGGAATTACAGTTGTGCATGGTGGTTTGGTCTCTGTGGTAGGGGAAATACATACAGGATTCTTGGGATGAGTGCCTAATTTGACCTCAGTGTGCTATTCTAGGCAGTGGGGGTGATGAAGGGTATGAAGCACACTGTGGTCCTTGAGATGACCTTTAACAGGACCTGGGCTGCAGCAGTAGAAAAAGTCACAGTACATATCAGTGGCATCGGTGCCAAGGAACCAGCTAAACAAGGACTCAAAAGATGATCCCCACAACTCACCAGAGATGACCACACATAGCCTGTACTGCATGAAAAAACTCTGGGCTCCACACTGGTGCAAGATGAAAGTCTGCTATTGTGCACCAAGCAAGGACTGCCCTCAGTTGTGGCAGCTTGTATTTGCAGGGCATGTAGGAGATGCTCCACAGTCTTGTCAAGGGTTCTGAGGAGACTTTGCTTCTTCAAAGCAGTAATTGTGCCTTTTGTGCCTGTGAGTGGTCACCAGCATGACTAAACGCAGGGACTCAAGAGGAAATAGCCTGTGGCTTAATAGCTTGGTGGACGAACCTGTGTGCACACATGGAAGTGTGGAGAAGGAGGAGGGAGGGCGGGATTGGGAGGGGAGGAGGAGGGGGCCATGGGGAGATACAAAGTGAATAAAGTATAATTAATAAAAATTAAAATAAAAAATAGAAAAAAATGGCTCCTGTCAGCAACTCGGTGGGAGCTGTCCATGGTGGCTATTCCTGCCTCAGCCTCCTGCTATGGAAACCAGCACCTTTCCTGCCTCAGAATACCTATTGCCAAGGGAGCTGTCCATGATGACAACCTTTCCTGCTTCAGCCTGCTGCTCTCACAGTGGACTCTGTAAATTTTGGATTCTTTGTATACTTTATAACCTCTCAAGGCAGAAAAATGGCCAAACCCCTGCCTGAGGAAGTTCCAACTACCCAGATCCTCCCCCAGACCTCTGTAACTGTCATCTCCAGCCCTTCAGTAGGACTCATCCAGATTAGGCTAATTTGAGGTGGAAAGTCTGGATAAAAACCCACCAACCCCTGAGCAGGAGAACCAACCAATCGCTGAGCTTCCCACTAAAACCCACCAATCCCTGAGCAAGAAAACAAACAAATTTTTGAACAGGAAAGCCCACCAACTCCTGAGCTTCCCAAGCTCAAGACTTGAAATCCCACCAATCTATACTCTGGAAATCCCTGCCCCGCAAAACTCTGCCTCCTAAGAATTCCTATATAAAGCTGTGTTTGCCCCATTTCCCTGCTGCCTTCTCCTGGAAGCAGAGGCAGGCAGCCATGGCTGGATTCGTGCCTCTTTTCCTGGATTTGTGTCTTTGTGATTCACTCATTGGAAGAAGAAGAAGAAGAAGAAGAAGAAGAAGAAGAAGAAGAAGAAGA
>NW_026592118.1:11508219-11518327 GCF_907164565.1 Psammomys obesus
GAAGAAGAAGAAGAAGAAGAAGAAGAAGAAGAAGAAGAAGAAGAAGATTATTTGGGTGAAGACCAGATCTCACATCAGTTAGTGAACGTGGTGGGGGACTTATAAGGAAAGAGTGCCTGAGGCACAATTCAATGTCTCATGGGATTTTGATGTACAAAACAATAGCAAGGAACAGAGGTAAACCCTCACAGAGCATGGCCATGCAAGACGTGTAGGGAGAGGACATCACCCTCGCAAAAGGGAAAGAACTCTGTGAAATATGCACAGCCTGTGATGCCTTAGCAAGACATCCTCTAGGGAGCAGGGGTTCTCAACCTCCCTAGTACCGCAACATTTTAAGGCAGTTCATCCTGTTGTGGTGACCTCCAATTATAAAACCATTTTTGTTGCTACTTCATAACTGTAATTTTGCTACTGTTATGATGTACAGTCTAAATATTTTCAGAGATAGAGGTTTGCCAAAGGATTGAGGACCACTGCTCTAGACATATAGAGGACCAACCTCTGCTGTGTCTCTTAACCTCCTGCAGTATTCCATCATGGGATCTGGGAAAGATCTGGGAAAGACTGCATGACCCCTGGCTCAAGCTTTTTGACAACAACAAAAGCAACAATCTTTTCACATGAGCTCATGCCTCTCCCTGACAGGCAGAGTTAGATATGCAACAAGTAAGATTTTTCCCACTGCTGTTCTCTCCTATTTCATCTGTTTGTACAATGTGTAATTTATTTCATCTGGACTGTGTGCTACACGTGTCTGGGTCTGTATGTGTTTCCCAGGGAACAGGTCAATGACGTTCTGAGTACATTTGAGATGCCATAGAAGGATACCAAGTATTTTGTTCTATCAATAGCTAACTATTTTGATTTTCTGAAAAGCTGATCATAGACAAATGCTAATGACAGTGAAGCCCCAGACACACATGGACTCCACTGCCTCAACTCTAAAGAGAAACAGGTACAGGACCATATACTAGGGCAATGTACCCAGGCTAAAGCATCAAAACACACACACACACATACACACACACACACACACACACACACAAAGCCTAGAAACAACAATATGCTGAAAGTAGCCAAGACCAAACTTGGACACTGAAGAAGCCCAAACTAAAAAAGTGAAAGTTTCCAGTTTTAACCATGACACCAAAATGCATAGACCCAAACCAAGAAGAGAGGTGTTCCCAGGTTTAACACTGGCCTTCATAATGCCCAGACACAAATGTAGAAGAGAAGTGTGCCAGGGCCAAATCCTGAAGCAAAAGAGGACTGTACCAAATGAAGTAGTGTACATGGGACAGAAGTTGACTAAGTTGAATAAGCTGGGGCCCAAAGAAAGACAGATGGGGCCTGGGCCAGTCCTTGAGTCTGATAAGTCCAAGACTAATGAGTGATGACATATGGGCCTGGGCAAACTCCTCAAATTTAAGAGGTGCAGGCCAATCCAAAAAGAGTTTGCTTGGGCCAAATTCTAACCCTGAAGAAGCCTGGGCCCAAAACAAGAGATGTGGGCCTGGGCCAGTCACTGAAACTTAAGATGCCTGGGCACAAAAAGAAATGACATATGGGCCTGGGTTAAACCTCAATTAAAGAGGCCTGGGTTAAACCACAGAGAGGACTGTGAATGGGGCCAAGCCCTAACCTTTAATAAGCCTGGGTTGAAAAGAAGAAGTGAATAGGCCTGGGCCAATCACTGATTCAAAGGAAGCCCAGGCCCAAAGGAAGATATGGGAGCCTTGGCCAAACCATGAGTCTGAATGAATCCAGAACCAAAAAGATGATATATTGGCCTGAGAAAAATTCATCAAATTAAAATCAAATCCAGGCCAAACCAAGAAGAAGATTGTGGCTGGGCCAATCTCTAACTCTGAAGAAGCCTGGGCCCAAATCTAAAAGAGATATGGGCCTGGGCCAAGCCCTAATCCTTAAGCGTGCTCCCTACACCCCAGGAAAAAAGATATGGGCATAGGCCAAACCCTAACCCTGAAGAAGATTGGGCCCAAAACAAGAAGAGATATGGACCTGGGCCACACCCTGACCCTGAAGCCTGGACTCAAACAAGAAGAGAAATGGGCCTGGGCCAACTTCTAACCTAGAAGAAGCCTGAGCACAAAACAAGAAGAGAAATGGCCTAGGCCAAATCTTGACCTTGAAGAATCCTTGGTCCAAAGCTAAGAGAAATTTGGGCCTGAGTCAAACCCTAACTCTGAAGCCTGGGCTCCAAAAATGAAGAGATGTGTGCCAGGACCAAACCCTGACCCTGAAGAAGCCTGGACTCAATAATCAGAGAGATGTGGGCCTGGGCCAGTCCCTGAATTTAGGATGCCTGGTCCCAAAAAGAGATTGTATATGGTCCTGGGACAATCCCTCAAATGACTGAGGTCTAAACAAACCCAGGAAAGGGGGTGTCTGGGCCAAACCCTGACTCAGAAGAAGCCTGGGCCACAAAAATGAATATATGTGGACCCAGGCAAATTCTTAAAAGAGGCCTGTTTTAAGCCACCAAAAGAAGTACTGGGGCCAAACTTTAAATGTGAAGAAGCCTAACCCAAAAGTAAGAAGAAATGTGAACCTTGGTAAACCCCTTACCCTAAAGAAGCCTGGGCCCAAAAAATGATTATATGTAGATTTGGGCAGTTCCGAAAATGAAAGAGATCTGGGCCAGTCCAAGAAGAAGGGAGTCCATGGTCCAAATCATAACCCGGAAGAATACTGGGCCCAAAGCAAGAATCAATGTGGGCCTTGGCCAGCCCCCTAAACCTGAAGATGCCCAGGCTAAAAAAAAAAAAAAAAAAAAAAAAAAAAGATATTTTGGGCCAGGGAAAATTCTTTAAATGAAAGAGGCCCAGTCAAATTGAGAAGTGCAGTGTGCCTAGGCCAAACCCTGAGCCTTAAAGAAGCCCAAAAAATCTGGTTTTTCAGATACCTTGCAGCTGTTACTCTGACATGGTAAATGCCAGGACAGAAGTGAGTTAAAACATGTTGCTACTTGGCAGAATGAGGCAAATTCACTCCAACATCCTTACTATGATGACACCAGTCCTCCATGAAGATGAGAACATGCACATCACCTCAAATGTTCATCTGTCACTGACGCTATTGCCCTCCCGATGCTACTGCCAGCACTTACCCTGTCAGGGCTATATGTAGGCAGAGATCACACGCTGAAATGCACATGGATGTAAGATATCCTTAAGATAACTTCAAAAACATGAAGGTTGGCCACCTGGCCTCCTGGCTTCTGCGGTTACAGGATCAGTTGTTCCTGGATGCGACTGAAGCACACTGTTCATCACAGGTGAAAACAGCTTAGGTCCTGGCATGGTGGCACACACCTTTAATCCCAGTACTCAGGAGACAGAGGCATGCATATTTCTGAGGTCTAGTCAGTCCTGTTCAGTGAGTTCGGCTGAGTCGGTGAGTAGAGAGGCAGTACAGTAGAGCCGAGTTTGTGGCAGTTCAATTCGTGGAATTCAGAGGCAGTTTTCTTTCTTTCTTTCTTTCTTTCTTTCTTTCTTTCTTTCTTTCTTTCTTTCTTTCTTTCTTTCTTTCTTTCTTTCTTTTAACCAGGAGAGTTTTATAGAGAGAGGCTGAAGAGAGAACAAGCTAGACACAGGTGAAGACAGAATGAGCTAGAGAATGAAAAAGAGCCAGAAGATTAGAACAGATTGCTAGGGTTAGTTTGAGAACAAGCAGAGCAAGCAGTCAGAAACTGAGAGAAGCTAGTTTGAACCAGTCAGCTTAAAAGGGGGTTTGAGCCAGAATAGCTGAGTTGAACAAGCCAGCCAGGGCTTTAAAGGAACTAGGAAGGGAGATCTTATTCAGCAGTAAGTCTCAGAGACTGAAAGCATTCTAGGCCTAGAAGTATCGAGGCTAGAAGCTTCCAAGGCTAGGCCTAGGTTAGCAGATGGAGGCAGTAAGCCTCAGAGACAACAGTTACATCAGGCAAATAAAAGTTACTATTATAATAACCCGGGCCAGTGGCTTCTCATAAAAAGAAACTGTTTTCTCACAGTTCTGAAGGCTGGAAGTCCAAGTTCAAGATGCTGGCAGGTTCTATGGCTGCTGCGGGCTACTTCCTGGCTCATGTATGAAACTGTCCCAAGGTATCATTTTACCAAAGAATTTATCCTGTTGATGAGAGCGCCACCCTCATTGATGTCATTACCTCCCTAAAGCCTCACTTCATCATCTCTGGAGTTACAAGATCACATGTGACTTTGGGGGCACCAGTTTTCAAACTGAGAAAAAGCCCACTGTCTTAGAAACCAGAAGCAAAGCTTTTGCTTTCCTGTATAGGTACTTTCTCCAGCAAACCTTGCTGTCAGTTACAGAATATTCTCCACCTCTCTAGATGGAAGACAAATACGGACCAGCTCAAACCACAGAGACGTGAAGGAAGCTACATCCACCACCACCTCCCACACTGTATGGACACATATGAGAAGCTACATACAACACCCCAAGCCTCCTCAAATAAGCCTGACTTTCGTGTCATATCACCCCACAAAAGCATGAAGGAAAAGCATGACGGTGCTTTCTAAACGAGGATTGATCATCTTACCCCATGTCTGCTCTCTTGATTATCTTTTTTAGGTGTATAGATTTCATTATGTTTATTATATCTTATAGGTCTATATAAGTGAGTATATACCGTGTTTGTCTTTCTCCTTCTGAGATATTTCAGTCAGAATGATCTTTTCTAGATCCCACCATTTGCCTGCAAATTTCATGATTTCCTCCTTTTTGATTGCTGAGTAGTATTCCATTGTGTAAAAATACCACAATTTCTGTATCCATTCCTCCGTTGATGGACATCTGGGTTGTTTCCAGGTTCTGGCTATTACAAATAAAGCTGCTATAAACATGGTTGAGCAAGTATCCCTTTTGTGTACTTGAGCAAAGTTTGGGTATATACCTAGCAGTGGTATAGCTGGGTCTTGAGGAAGCACTATTCCTAATTGTCTGATAAAGTGCCAGATAGATTTCCAAAGTGGTTGTACCAGTTTACATTCCCACCAGCAGTGGAGGAGGATTCCCCTTTCTCCACAACCTCTCCAGCATGTGTTGTCACTTGACTTTTTCATCTTGGCCATTCTGATGGGTATGAGGTGAAATCTCAGGGTCATTTTGATTTGCATTTCCCTGATGGCTAATAAGGTTGAGCATTTCTTTAAGTGTTTCTCTGCCATTCCATATTCCTCTGTCGAGAATTCTCTGTTTAGCTCTGTTCCCCATTTTTTAATTGGATTACTTGGTTTGATGCTTTTCAGCTTCTTTAGTTCTTTGCATATACTGGATATTAGTCCTCTGTCAGATAAAGGGTTAGTGAAGATTCTTTCCCAATCTGTAGGCAGTCGTTTTGTTTCGATGACCGTGTCCTTTGATTTACAGAAGCCTTTCAGTTTCAAGAGGTTTTGGGAGGGTTTTTAAATCCTTTCACAGACATGTTCTCTGGGAAACACTTGTGTGTATAGAAATAGAAGTTTACCATCAGCCCACAGATAATTCATTAAACTCGGGGGAAAAAAAACCCCAAGTACCGAGAAAATTTCTGGGCAACTAAGCAGCTAGCTGACTATATTAGTTAAATGTACAGGATTTGTGCCTCAGAAGGGTGAGACAGATCTGAATGGCCAGAGTTCTCACATTCCAGAACTGGGTACCCCCTAGGTGGTCAATACAGGGTCCCAATAGGACCAAAAACAAGATGACTACATAGTGGGTGGTAATGTCACACTCCAGGAAGGAAGGACATATTCTCACACTTGTTAATAGACCCTAAACCTTAAACTTAGCGGAGTCCTCTGAGCAATGCTCTGCTCATGAGTTGGGCAAACTTCAGAGCAGTTCCTGGAACCTGGCCTGCAACAAACAAAAGTGAGGTGTGGAAGCAGGCTTCCTGGCCACTGGGGCCTCAGCTGGACTTGCCATCACCCATCCAGCTTTTTAGCACAACATGTGTTTGTGGCCTCTCTCAGCCTCTGGACTATCATGCCCCAGTTCACAGGTAAAGCTTGTAGATGCGTAAAAAGCCGTAGGCAGGTTGGTTGCACTCATCAGCAGAATGGATCCGAGCATCTCTATTTCAATTTTCTCTTTGCTTAAATTGATTGCTTAAAAATATTCTTATTAGTTCTTTGAGAATTCCATACAATGTATTTTGATCATATTTACCTCACACTCCTCCCCCACAACTCTTTACAGATCCACCCTCAGCTCCCTACCCGGAGCTTTGTTTCCTCTTTTTTTACAAAAAGGAAATAAAATAACCCATTGACTCTGACTGGAGTTGCCTATATAATGCTGGGTATGGGGCCACCCATGGGAGCATAGTCGACCCACTAGAAGCCACGCCCTTAAAGAAAACTCCTTCAGCAGATGCAATCAACTATCCTCGGCTCCTCAGCTAGTGATCAGGGTATGTGAGACACACACAAACACACACACACCACACCTCCATGCTGGAGTATTGACTGGCTTGATCTTCTACAGATCTTAAATAGGCAGCCACAGCTACTGTGAGTTCGTGAGTGCAAAAGTCTGGTCATGTCAGGAAGATGCTGTTCCATTCTGGTCCTCTCTGACCTCTGACTCTTACAGTCTCTCTGTTCTTCTGTCGCAGCGGTCCCTGGTCACAGGGAAGGGCATGGTGCCGATGTCCACTGGTGCTTCTTTTCTACACTTTGACCAATTGATGCTCTATTAATCATCCTCCACTGCACAAAGAAAGTTGCCTGCTGAGGTCTGAGAGCTGCACTAATCTGTGGCTATAAAGTTTGAATTGGGATAGCTTGATACTCTGTCCATTTAGCACAGTAGTAGATTCCCCCGTGGGCCTGTGTGATCCAGCAGTCATACTGGCTCAGAGGTTGGCTCTCATGCTCACAGCGGTGCCATTCACAATAGTCAAGAAATGGGAATAACCAAGTGCCTGTCAGCAGGTGAATAGGAAGGACATGGACCAGTCACACAGTGGGAAACTCCTCAGCCATCTCGACCTTTGGGCACACAATGAGATGCAGTGCTGGCTTCAGCAGCACTGAGCATGGTCTATACATGAATAGCAGTGACTTGTGCTTGTACTATGCTTCCTAACGATGTCCCTCTGATTCCTGCTAATGTGTCAGTGTTAATAATGTGTGTACTTGCTCATGTGCATCTACGCCATTGCCCTTGAGTTTATAACAAAGTAGGAAACATAAAAACTTTTATATTCCTGAAGGGTTATAGGCCATTGTGGTTTAATAGAAACCACTCTTCCCATATAAGTTACTAAAAGAATATCTCTTTCATAGATCTTTGACCCTACTGAATGTCACAGAAAACAAACTACGTTTCATGTGAAATATTTTAAACGTCCTGTGTGCTGAAGATTCCCAAGATTACCCGATTACCCGGCTTCAAAATAGAATTTTTTAATGGCTTACAGTAAAAAGAAAAAAATCTCCTGATGATATCTTTGTGGGCTCTGAGTTCTATGTTTGTGTCTTTAAGGGAAATGGGAGACTGTAGGGAGAGAGCAGATGAGAGGATAAGGAAGACAGTAAGAGGGAAAAGGAAAATGAGCTATGAACAGAAAATATTGCAAAGAGTTACCAAGAAGCAGCACCCAATAGAATGGATGAAGATTCCCCACAGAGCCCAGAGACTGCACCGTTAGTAACACCATTGCCATGCCTGGCCAGACTCAGAGCCCAGCATACAGATTATTAGGATAAGGGTTCTAAAACAAAACATTAAAGAAAGAGACGCCTGAGGAAATAAGGCTGTAAATAAATGAGCTTGAATGTGAAGTTACTCTAACCCTCAGCAATATGGAAATACTCTAACCTGCAGTATATGTAAATGTGGTTTGATGCAGACTGAAAACATAATTCTATTTTTTAAAAACTTGTAGCAGAAAATTAGAGTGTGCATTTGGAAATCAAAAGACCTGGGTCTTGACCTTAGAGTTAGCGGTCAGCAACAATGAAGTCAAGTCATAGAGGGGTGTTTCATTTCTACATGTATGTAAACACCAAGCCAAACTATTCATTCATTTTCTACTTGTCAAAAGTATTTGATACAATTTGATACATCTCGGTGATACTGTTGCAGTTTTCTTCTAGTTATGGGTATGTGTGTGAGCGCGTGCATGATCACAGGTAACCACAGACGCTAGAGGTGTCACACCCACCTGGAGCTGGAATTACAGGTGGTGGTGAGCTAGGGGTGTGAGTGGTAAGAATCAAACTCATGTCTTCTGGAAGAGCAGTGTCTGCTCCTAACTCCAGATCTTATTTGTGTAAAAGACTGACCATACAGCGTAACTAAATCTGGGGACAAAATTTGGCCTTGTTTTTAGTGATATACAAATATTCTGTGGTTATCTTACAAGTCAAACTACACAGGAAAAAAAAAAAAAACCTACATGTGTGATTTTCAGTTCCTTGGAGTTACTATCTCTTTTTCTTTAGACTTCATAGGCTAACACGTACAACAGCCTTTCTCTGTTTTACTTGAGATTAGTCCATTTGATTAGGGTAACCTTTTCTTATATTTTGTCCTTAAGTTCCATGGGATGAAGCGATATCTGTAAAATACTTATAAAGATGTTTTTAGGTTAATGTTATGAAACAGCAATGAGGAGGCAGCTGACTCGAGTGAAGGATGAGAAAAATGTATAGTGATCATTCAGTTTGTGCATAAGTTCCTTTTTATTAACTGAGTTGATTTTAAATAGGACAAATCCTTCTTATGGATGCTAATCCCTCTTGTTTCTATTTTCCTGGAGAAGTCTAGATAGAAATTTACTGCCACTTGCCACTGTGTGTGACTCCCACCACCACCAAACCTAGCTCTCTGTACGCTGAGAAACAAAAGGGAAGACCTTGGAAATGCCTGGATTCCCTTCTCTGGAATTTCCATTGTTCAAAAGATTTTTCACTTGTTTTTCCTGAATGAAGAGGTGGAAAATGTGTTTTATCTCTTTATTGCCTTATGGTTTTGTATTTCTATGTTGGGACAATTCTACACACAGAGGCTATTTCATGGGGCTGGAGAGATGGCTCCCTGGTTAAAAGCACTGGCTGCTCTGGCCGAGGACCCAAGTTCAGTTCCCAGCACCCACATCACGCAGCTCACAATCACCTGTAACTCCAGCTCCAGGGGATCCTGTGCCTTCTTCAAGACCAGGTGGATGCCTGCACACATGAGGGGTACATTCACATACACAAAAGTCAAAAATAATAAGAAAAATCTTAAAGAAGAATCCAGAAAGTGAGGGCTCTGGGACACTTGCTTTCCATTAGTGCTGCTGTGTTCCATATCTAGACCACTGACCAGACAGGTAAATGGCTAGGGTCTCTCCTCTGTTGGGGGATGGGGACAGCTTGGAGGTCCTCTCTCTGACAAAGCGCACAGCTCACTGCTGTGCAGGTGCCCTGTTTCACAGCACTTGTGACAATGATCTCGTGTGCATAGATGGATGAAATCCCAAGTTCCAAAAATGTTAGGCTTTGGCCAGATTTCCACAAGATCTTGTTGGCTATGAATTGGAGAACTCATGTCAAAGCAATTTGGGATGAGGGATGAAAAACAAAATGTTGTTAGTGAGCGTCTACGCTCGATGTGTACAGCAAGCCTCCTCTAAAGTCCATCGCTTACCTGGTGTGAGGTAGTACTATTTCCACTTCATTCTTTGGTTAAAACAGAGAAATAAAAGAAAACAATCTTGTCAGAGAAAGAGACAAATAAATAGCCTTTCGAAGGATAAAGGACTTCAGAAAGCTGCAAATAAAAGGAAAATCCCAAGAGTCTGGGACTTGGAAACTACTTTATTTTATGCTCTGGACTTAAACAGGTAAAAAATTCTGCAGATGATAAGGACCAGCCTTTTTAGTGCTGGGTAAAGAATTCACAAATAAGGAGAGGGAGAGGACTGAAGCTATCCCGTGGCACTGAACACAAAGAATAAAATGAACACCCACACAGATGTTGAACAGGAAGCTGGGGGGTAGGGGGAGTGCAGATCTTTCCTGCAGAGGGATTTCAATGAAAGACAATAAATAGGTAGGTAGATAGATAGATAGATAGATAGATAGATAGATAGATAGATAGATAG
>NW_026592118.1:11518337-11566105 GCF_907164565.1 Psammomys obesus
TAGATAGATAGATAGATAGATAGATAGATAGATAGATAGATAGATAGATAGATAGATAGATAAATGCATTCCCTGTTAAAACAACACAAGAAGGCGGGAAAGAGAGGTCCTGATAAATGGTCAAACTAGAGGGTGAGGCCAGAGACCTCCACAGCCAGTCTCAATGCCTCTTCTCCCCAGTAGGACAATGGGGCAAATAAACTGTAGAGAAGCACGGTGGGCATCACTCAGGCTTAGAAACTGGTTTCTCAGCAACGCCAGATAGAGGCCATCTGCCCGCTGTCTTTGGAGGCTGGGAAGATGGCTCAGTGGGTAAAGTGACGCGTGCCCAACTTCAACCAGCGGTGTCCCCTAAAGGCCTCCAGTATACATCCGTAACCCCAAATGTATATGAGGTGGAGACACGAAGGTAATAAATCCAGAAGCTCA
Source organism: Psammomys obesus (assembly GCF_907164565.1). NCBI lineage: Eukaryota > Metazoa > Chordata > Mammalia > Rodentia > Muridae > Psammomys > Psammomys obesus. The sequence continues at coordinate 11,518,767 of NW_026592118.1, forward strand.
GGTTCAGTGAGAGACTGTATCTCAAAAAATAAAGCTGAGAATAACTGAGAATACCCAGCATAGACTTCTAGCCTTCACTAGAACACATACACAACACATGCATATGTACATAAATGACTTCACATCTCCCCAGAGGAAATAGGAAAGAGGCTATGACGTGAGCTGGGCACCCTCTGTGTACTTAATGAGCCTCCCTTGGCCTTGGACCATCTTTTTCTACATGTGGCTCTGTTACCTCTTCTTTATCCTTGACTCTGGCTCCATAAAGGAGGAATCACGTTTCATGCCAAAGCCTTTCCTTTTCAATTATCTCCAAAAAAGCACAAGTCAGAACATGATCTGTTCTGAGGGGATTTTATGTTTCTTAATTATGACATGGGCTGAGCCAATCTCAATGGTTGTTTGTGTTGCTCACTGATGACAGATGGTGAGGGACCTTACTGGATACTGAAATGATGGAGAAAAAGGAAGATGTTCTTCCCTAAGCCCAAGAGGCCAGAAAAGAGGCAGCTGCAACCTGCTTTTGGTCCATCTCCTATGTGACTCTGGGCCAAGTACTAGCATTGCTTCCTTACTCTGAGGACATGTGTTCTAGAACTCAGGGCAGAGACAAACAGGGAAGGGGCAAGCTTAATTCTGTATAGAATTCACAGAGGGCATTGAGGAGAGGAGGAAGGCTCATGGAAGTGCTTCACTTTGTGCATTTTCAGGCATATGTGATCAAGGATGCTTCCTCCTGTCTCTCATTTTTAGAATTCCAAAGCATCTTACACCCATCTTCCGACTGCAGCCCCCACAGCATCCCAGTTACAGATGAAGAAACTGACACTGGAAACCAAACAAGTCAGTTATGGTCTGCTTTGTGCCAACCCACATGATGGGCACTGAAAACATACATATCAGTGAGTAGATCAAATGTGACCTCTGCCTTCATGATGGCCAGTGTATGTGATAGGTACAGATTACATGCTACCTCTTACGGGCTATAAAACACACCTTTGTGTCTCTTATAAACTCATTGTCCGTGGTAATGTACAATGACAGACAAGGAAGGTTTTCGGTGTCAGGGGTGTGTGCCCAGGGAAGGAAAGGCCCAGAAAGAATGTGTGCGACTAGCTGAGACCAAGCCCAAACAACAGTGAAGGAAATGAGCAAGGGCCATCACGAGCTTCACACTGTCTCATACTTAATGGCCCCCCCTTGGATTTGGACTAGCCCTTGCCTCTTTATGCACATGAAGAAATCATCACAAGTGAAGCATGTAGCTTTAAAGGCCACATCAGGTAAGTGAGGTTCCAGGATATGGACAACAGAAAGCTATAGATGGTCATGTGGGGCAGTGACATGAACACAGAGAGAAGTGACAACAGGTCCCCCCATACATACAGTATATAGATACAGACACATACAGGGAAATAAATCTTTTCTTTTTCTTTATTAATTACACTTTATTTACTTTGTATTCCCCCCTCCCCGTGGTTCTCTCCCTCCTTTCGTCCCAATCCCTCCTTTCCTCCACCCTCTGCATGCATGCCCCTCCCCAAGTCCACTGATAGGGGAGGACTTCTTTTCCTTTCTTCTGATCCTAGTCAATTAGGTCTCATCAGGAGTGGCTGCATTGTCTTCTTCTGTGGCCTGGTAACACTGCTTCCCCCTCAGGGGGAGGTAATTAAAGAGCAGGCCAATCAGTTCATGTCAGATACAGTCCCTGTTCCTATCACAATGGAACCCACTTGGATACTGAACTGCCATGAGCTACATTTGTGCAGGGGTCTTAGGTTATCTCCATGCATAGTCCTTGGTTGGAGTATCAGTCTCAGGAAAGACCCCTCTGCTCAGATTTTTTGGTTCTGTTGCTCTCCTTGTGGAGTTCCTGTCCTCTCCAGATCTTACTGTTTCCCACTTCTTTCCTAAGATTCCCTGCACTCTACCCAAAGGTTGGCTATAAATCTCAGCATCTGCATTGATAGTCCGCAGGGCAGAGCTTTTCAGAGATCCTCTGTGTCAGGCTCCTGACTTGTTCCCTCTTTTCTCCTTCTTCTGATGTCCATCCTCTATGCCTTTCTGGATAGGAATTGAACATTTTAGTAAGAGTCCTTCCTCTTGATTAGTTTCTTTAGTTGTACAGATTTCAGTAGGTTTATCCTATATTATATGTCTATATGAGTGAGTATATACCGTGTGTGTCTTTCTGCTTCTGGGACAGCTCACTCAGGATGATCTTTTCCAGATCCCACCATTTACCTACAAATTTCATGATTTCCTTGTTTTTTATTGATGAGTAATATTCCATTGTGTAGATTTAGCACAATTTGTGCATCTATTCCTCCACTGAGGTGCATCTGGGCTGTTTCCAGCTTCTGGCTATTACAAATAAGGCTGCTACAAACATGGTTGAGCAAATGTCCTTATTGTGTACTTGAGACTCTTTTGGATATATGCCTAGGAGTGGTATAGCTGGATCTTGAGGAAGCGCTATTCCTAGTTGTCCGAGAAAGCGCCAGATTGCTTTCCAGAGTGGTTGTACAAGTTTACATTCCCACCAGCAGTGGAGGAGGGTTCCCCTTTCTCCACAACCTCTCCAGCATGTGTTGTCACTTGAGTTTTTGATCTTAGCCATTCTGATGGATGTAAGGTGAAATCTTAGGGTCGTTTTGATTTGCATTTCCCTAATGACTAATGACCTTGAGCATTTCTTTAAGTGTTTCTCTGCCATTCGATATTCCTCTATTGAGAATTCTCTATTTAGCTCTGTATTCCATTTTTTAATTGGATTACTTGATTTTTTGCTGTTTAACTTCTTTAGTTCTTTATAATACTGGATATTAGTCCTCTGTCAGATTTAGGGTTGGTGAAGATCCTTTCCCAATCTGTAGGCTGTCGTTTTGTTCTGACGACAGTGTCCTTTGCTTTACAAAAGCTTTTCAGTTTCATGAGGTCTCATTTATTGATTGTTGCTCTTAGAGCCTGTGCTGTTGGTGTTCTGTTCAGGAAGTTGTCGCCTGTGCCAATGAGTTCAAGGCTCTTCCCCACTTTTTCTTCTAAGCGGTTTTGTGTGTCTGGCTTTATGTTGAGGTTTTTGATCCACTTAGAGTTTAGTTTTGTGCAGGGTGATAAGTATGGATTTATTTTCATTTTTCTGTATGTAGACATCCAGTTAGACCAGCACCATTTGTTGAAGATGCTGTCTTTTTTTCCATTGAATGGTTTTGGCATCTTTGTCAAAAATCAGGTATCCAGAAGTGTGTGGATTTATGTCAGGGTCTTCTACTCGATTCCATTGATCCACCAGTCTATTTCTATGCCAGTAATAAAAGAACGGTAGGTAGGTGGGGCTGGAGAGATGGCTCAGAGGTTAAGAGCACTGATTGTTCTTCCAAGAGTCCTTAGTTCAAGTCCCAACAACCACGCGGTGGCTCACAACCATCTACGATGAGATCTGGAGCCCTCTTCTGGCCTGCAGGCAGAACACTCTATAAATAATAAATAAATAAACCTTAAAAAAAATAAAGAATGGTAAGGATAGCATCTAGTCCCTGCTAGCATCCTCCCACAGAATGAGGCAGGAGATGCTGGGTGTGACTTGGGGTCTAGTATCTGGTGCTGTTTGTTATTTTCCTGCTTAAGATTTCAAGTGCGCACATACTTCCAGACAAAGTTTCTGATCAAACATGATAGATTGGCAGCCATTTACTTTGCTATGCCCCAGAAATGTCTGCCAATGGATAAAAAATTACAATGCATTCCCAGAGAAAAAAAACAAAAATTAAAAAAGATTTTAGTGGGAGATAACAGAATAAAAATGTGGATAGTAAAGCAGAGGAGGTAGAAAAATGGTCACTATGTTAGTTTGGGTGTGTGATGTCCCACTTAGGTTGAATGCTTGGTTCCCAGCTGGTGGGAGGATTAGGGTCTGGCTGGTGGAGGTGAGTTGCCATAGGGGTTGAGGTATGGATGTCTCACTCTCAGCTTCTTAGCCCTCCCTCACCCCCCACATAAAGAGCTCTGTCACTCACACCTAACACAATGCCTTCCCTGCTGATGGTCTGGGACTGAGAAATCTCTTCTTCCTGAAGTTGTTTCCGTCTGTATTTTTTCACAGTGACAGTAATGACACAGAGGAGGCCCCACCAGTGCCTACCCAGAGGGCAGTCCACAGTGAACAGGGGTAAAGCCATGTTCTTCGCCAGACCCGGTAATGTTCCAAGTTGGAGGCAGTGTTCTAAGCCTGACAAAGGTCCTTATAGATGTCCACTTAAAACGAGATTCCTAGAGTGCCTTTCTTAACTACATCAAAGACATGAGGTGAGTTCTTGGAAGCAATTGAATCAGGGTCTACAAGAAAATCAGGCATGATTCAGGCACAGGTACCCTCTGAAGACAGAGTAGAAAGAGGAACGTTATATTTTTTAGACTGGAGTGTTCATTATTCAATAGATGGTATCCTGAAAAAAAGATGCAAGGACTTGCCTTTGAGAAAGGGGTGGTCCTGAGGTAGATAGCTTGAAAACCTGTATCATTTTTACTTTTATAATTTAAAAAATGAGGAGCTAAAGAGAAGACTCAGCAGTTAAGATCGCTTGCTGCTCTTCTAGAGAATTCTGCTGTATTGGGAGGCATATAACTAACAGTGACTCCAGGTCCAGAGAATTTGCTGCCTCTGGCCTCCACAGACACCTGCATTCACACACACATAGCCACACAGGAAACACATAATTTAAAAACAATAAAAAATAAATAGTAAACAATTTGAAGAATTATAAAAGATATATCAGGGCCAGAGAGATAGCTCAGTGGTAAAGGTATTTGTTGTTCTTGCAGAGGACTCAGGGTCTGGTTCCCAGAACCCTGCTCTGTCTTCTGATCTCTGTCAGCACCCCACTTCACATGGTACATAAATAAAATTAAATCGCAAAAAAATAAAAAGAAAGAAACATCTGTGCCATCCAGGTTCTGATACCCAGACCCCAAAATTTTGACATCCTTCTGCAGATGTGATTCAAGCTCCTATGATATGTAGATAATCCTGAACTATCCAGGAGAGCCTTGACTAGCCATTCGGACCCTCAGAAATGAAGAATTTGGCCCTGTTGCATCAGAGGGGGTCGTTCTCTGAAGGTCAGAGAGAGCCCACACTGCTCACTTGGGAGATGGAGGAAAAGTTAAGCTGAAGGATGAGAGCAACATCAAGACACTGGACATTTTGGGGGTGGAGGAGGACAGTCCCTAGAGGCCCCAGGGGAGCCAGCCCTGCCACATCTGGAATCTAGGACTCTAGCTGCCCTTTTGGGACTTCTGAACTCCAGAACTACCTAGGAGGTTACAACTTTGAGCTGTTCAAATTACTAGGTCTGAGAAAATGGCTAACAGCAATCGCAAAGGACGGTGTTTCCTAAGCTGACGAAGACAGGGCAGAGCACATTCCATGGAGGCCCTGGCTGAAGGCTAGAAGCACCAAGCTCCAGAGACAGACGGCCAGCGTCTTGCTCTTTGCCAGGGAGGCTATTTCTCCTTGAGGTCTGCTTTTCTGCTACTGGAATAGAAGTGTCTTATACAAAATGGCTTTTCCATGGTGCACAGTTGTTTTCTATACTACCCAGGAGGAATAAAATGTCCTCCGTGGTTCATGAAAGAAATAGTGTTGTGGATTGTTGAGAGAAAGAGACATCATTGATACTTGTTCCCCATGGGGAGAGGGACTTAGGCTCCCTGCTCATGTTCCTTCCTTTTCAGTTTCAGCAGTTGTGATCTTTGTAGAGATTCTCCGCCCTGCCCTGGGAGGAATCTCTCCTACTTACTAGCCTTGATCTTTTCATGTTGCAAATCTGGCCTTTTCCTATGTTCAGTTCTAGAAACTCACAATTATCCCCTGGAAACAAGATTACGAGATAGTCATTCAACATTCACATTAATTATCCACTACTATATAAGAAATTATCCCGTCATTTAAACGTAAAGCAATTACTCTCTTGCAATTGCTGGGTATCAGAAAACCATGGGGTGGGAGGGAGAATTCAGGAAGAGAGGGTGTCCATGAGGAACCCAAGGGTTGGAAGACTCCTTCCTAGATGATGTACTCCAGTGCCCAGTGAGAGAGCTCTGGCTGCTGCAGACGGCCTTGTCTATTCATCATGCAGGACTATCCTTGGGACTTCAAAGGTGTCTTCAACATTCTGCATCTAGTTCTCAGAGCAGAGCCAAAAGAGAGCACAGAAGAAACCACAGACCTTCCTTTAATGACCTGACCATATACTTCTGTTGTTGGCCGTCCGTCCAGGGCTGCCTTTTTGTCCTGTTGTGTAGGTACCTTCTAAAGGAATGGAATCCAAGGACTAGGGAGTACTAGAAGTCATTCTGAAGTCTCACTGCTTTTTATGTAACTTGGAGGAAAAACATGATGAATAAATCCATGATGATTCGGTACTTTAAATGTCTTTTTTTTTTTCAACTCTCCATCTTGTTTTCACTTATCCCAGGACATCATTATCAGTCAACGACCTGAGATAAAATAAACCAGCTACTCTCACATTTCCACACCCAGACACTTCTCTCTGTTCAAAGTTCAGAGATAATAATCCCCTGATAAGAAGCTGATCTTACTTGACAGAATGGGAGAGGAGGCTATGGAAGGACACATAGACAAGGAATGTGAATCACTAGAGAAATTGCTGCCAGCTCCAGATATCTTCTAAAGCTGCAGGCGATGGTAGCACCCTTCCGCCTCTGCCTGATCAAGAGAATTCATAAGACGTTCCCAGAGAGCAAAAGTCAATGCCGCAGACAAATCAAAGGCCTCTGCAAATTTGATTGATGAGTCACTGTGACTGCACAGTTGAGTTCACTCATTTGTTGAGCGTGGAATAGATCAGTGGTTCTTGAACTTGGCTGATTGTCTCATTCTTCTGTGTTAAAGGCAAATTACCAAACCCCATCTGTGAACAGCACAGGTCAGCAGGCACATTTCCAAAATGTAGCTGCCTGGGACGAGCTGATGGCTTGGATATCATTGGGCCAGCTCGGGTTGTTTTGATGGGAAATGGCAGAGCCTCTTATGCTGGAGGAGAATCAACAGCGATGATGGTTGTTCTTTTTAAGTGAGCTTTGGCTTTACTCAGAATGTACTCAGTAAGAGGAAAAATGACCTTCTAATCACATTTCTAAAATTCTATGTATCTAAGTATTAAAAACCCTTACATACAAAGTGTTCGCATGCACACACACACAACTCACACATCAACAGAAACCCAGTTGTAGTGCTTGTTAAGGGAAACACATAGAGGCTATATCTCCTCCTTGGTTCTTCTGAGTAACTAGGTTGTTTTGTACACAAAACTTCTGAGTGAGTTGGGGAGACTATATTTCTACCAGCATTAGTTGGAGGGACCCTAACAATGACACACCCCCATGTAGACCTTGTGAAGAGGGGGAAGGGAGGACACCAACCTGGCCAAGTTTCAGAGCTGGTTCATTTACCCTTGAACTACATACTGTCTGCAAGTTGTTTTGTTGTTGTTGTTGTTGTTGTTGTTGTTGTTGTTGTTTATTTGCTCTTCAGAAGCAGTGTGGGCTTGACAAATTCAGTTCGTCTCACTGAAGACAGATTATAGCAATAAGACAACGCAAGCCAGAAAGGAAAAACTAATTAGCAAATTCATTTTATGCCCTGTCAAAATAAAATAAAATTTAAAAAGGAAAAGAAAGCCAGTAACATCGCCTGTAAATGTGGATTTAAGCTTCTGGATCAGATAGCTCCTGGGATCAGGCACTTTAGGGTTCCGGTACTAATTTAAGGAAGATGTATAAGCCATCAAGACTGTAAATGGGAAGTGTGCTTTCTAACTTCTGCCTATGTTCTCTACATTATTTCTTTTTATATCAAATTTTACTTTAATTTGTTTTATTATTTGACAGTTTCATACATATATATACTGAATTTTAGCCATACATCACTCCCTTCCTCCTCTTTGATTCTTTCCATTTCCTGTTAAAATTCTTTCTAAATCCCATCCACTCTTCATTTTTTTATTAAGTATTTGGGCAAGGGAGGGGGCTACAGCTGGGATACAAAGTGAATAAATTGTAATAAACAAAAAATAAATTAAAAACCCTATAACTAGCCAAATGTTGATAATAAGTGATGAGCATTTATGTGATGGTTTGGATATTGATCTATGAGACTCCACCTCTCCCTGAACATCTATGTGCAGCTTGAATGTCAGGGGAAGAGGTTTCCTCTTTTTCAATGATAAGTTGTCCATCCTCCAATAAATAACACCCCTTCCATGCTAATGAAAACAACTCTAAATAGAATCGTTGGATCAAATATATTCTTTCAAGAATGACCAACTCCCAGTATAATCCTGGAACACCTCATTTAGAGGTGACCTCCAGTGAATTAGAAACTGTAGTCTATTATTGACAATAGAAACAAGTGCACGACAGATAGTTTCACGGGAACAATTCTGCAGATAAGAAGATACCAGGATATCTGTTCATTAAAAGCAGTGAGGAAACTAGCTTTCCCCATGCCAGAACACACCGGGGCTCATGGTCAGGGTGTGCTACAAGCAGATCCCCACCTTTGGATATCACCAGTGTCCAGCATTGCTACTGACCGAGCTAACTCCCAGCATCTGTCTGCAGGAGGCCATGCTCAGGCTCAGCTCACTGCTTTTCCTCTGCTCTGGAAACACATCACCATAGACGGCAAGGCCCTCTCTCTTCCCACTTCTGTACCTTCTCTCCATCCCCAGGAAACGATGCGTGGCTACTGTGACTGGCTGAGTCTTGATGTATATTGGATCATATTGTCAAAGTAAGTGATTTCTCTAGGTTTTAGGTCCCAGCGCAGACCATCCACTGACACTCCTGTGTATTCTATCTGGTTCAGGCAACCAGGCACCTGCACCTTAGTCCCCACAGGATTAAGGAGTATATAATCCTCCTGCTGTAGTGTCATAAAATACCCTGATCAAAAGAAGAGGGTTTATTTGGTTTGTAATCCAGGTCAAAGTCCATCATAGAGAGATAACAAGCCAGGAACTCAGAGCAGGAATCTGAAAGCAGCCTGCTTGCTGCTCCACAGAGCATTACCTCAGACCAAAAAAACCTCACTTCAGGACCAAAGAAGCCTGGCAGGAACCATGCAAGATGCTGTCTGCTGGCTGGCAGTTGGCTCTCTTATACAGTTCAGGACCACTGCTTTCTTAGGGACTGGCGACACCTAGAGTGGGCTGGTCTACCCGTATCAATTACCAATCAAGACAACCCCCTCAACCATTCCTACAGGCCAGTCGGGTCTAGGCAATCCATCAAGATTCTCTTCAGAGAAAATTCTAGGTTGTGTCAAAGATGGTACAGCTACAGCTGAGCAGGGTTCCTTCCAACCCTGTTTTCCAGTATTCTCTGCCTGCCCGCCTTTAAGTGAGTGAGAGCGTTCTTCGTCTACCTGTTTATACGGAAAATTAGTTTTAGTCCACTTCCTTTGGCTCTCTACTAAAAATCATTAGAAGGAGGAATTACAGGGTGACTGTGGGATTCTCGCTCTGTGAGAACTTTTTGATATTTTTTTTATAATTAAATTTGGTATTTTAAAATTAAATGTAACATTTAAAAATTTTGTGTCACTCTTCACAATGCTGGTTTATTTATTTTTAATTTAGAAACAAAAAAACAGAGAAGAGTGTGAGTGATGAGAAACAAGCTATATTCTTGCTGTCAATAATTTTATTTGTTTTTGGTCTATTTTAAGTGAAAAAATAAAATATTTCAGATTAAATAGAAATCTTCCTTATTTCATATGCTCTTTAGTTTCCTAGAGACAGTTAAGGTTATTAATGTAGGGTGTACACTTTTTATTAATTTTATATTATCTTTCTACTTTTGCAAACAGATGTATACTCGAGGGACTCTGTCTAGTCCAAACTTGGCAAACATGGCTCTGGCAGGCCTGGCCCTTCTCCCCCAATCCCTCTACCTTGCTAAAAACCATTAGATTACATTCCTACAGATAGCCACCAAGATCCATTCCCTTATTTGACCACTTCCTCCTCCTGAGGCTGACTACCAAGGTCCAGCTCTCAAAGTATGAATGTCCAGCAATCAAGAGCTCCCTTTGGCTCACCTAATTAACATGCCCAATTAAAATTAAACACCTCACCTTAACACAGGGTTACCTAACACAGTTACCTTTATTAATAACCTTTTGCCTATGGGCTACATCTGTCTGCTCTCTATCCAGAGGCAGTCTTTAGTCTCTCCTTCACCCCCCCTCCTCGTCCCCAGGACAGATACCCCTTCCCCCTTTTCTCTTGTCCAATATCTCCTCCTGTCTTTGTCTCTTATTCCTTGATCTTTGTCCTTCTGGGTCAAATAAATTTTCTTTCTGCTAAGAACTTGGTCGTGGGAGTCCTGAGCAGATACCTATCACTTCATGTACAATTCCACCTTTTCATGATCTATTCTGAGCAATAGCCCTTTCCTTTTCTACAGTCTATGCTATTGGGAAGAGCTTTTTAGCACCTCAGTTGACAGCTGTTAGACTCTTTCTTGTGGCCACTGCCTTGAGTGGAACTGTCAGTCAAAAAGCCCTTCCTTTGGTGAGCAGCCAAACTGTTTCCATAGCAGACAGACTGCTTTAAACATTTTGTAGACATGAAATGCCACTCTAGCTGTCAAGACTCTAGCTGCTGCAGAAGCCACGAATTCTGCCTCAGGGAGCTCTATTCCAGTCACAACTGCTCCAGGCATCTTGTACCAACCACAACAGATTTCACTTTGGCTATAAGCTTGGTGACCTCTACATGACCCCACCGCCAGGAGCTCCAGATGCCTCTCTTTCTATCTTCCATCATTTTTCATTCAGGCCAGGGAGGAAATACCTTCTTGCTGTGACTCAGCAAGAAGCCTGTGATTGGTGGATGGAACATTATACATATAGAATGTTGTGATTAGTATAACTGGAGTGAGGGCACAAGCAAACCACACTCATTTTCTGGTCATATAAGCAGCTTGCTTACACCTCAGCTTCCTCTGATCATTCAGGAAGCCTCCTTGTAATATATTTCTTCTCCTGTGTTGTAACTTTAGGCCTCAACGAAAGCTTCCCTTGAATGATCTTTTATTGCCTACTGCGATCTTTATCTTGTTAGGGTCCAGAGCTAAAAAAAACACCCCAGACTCAAATAGTATGCAAACAGCAAAGAACATTTATTCTGCAGAAATCCAGTGCCCTGGGGCCCCTGCCTATGCAAAGCAAAATGGCGAAGAACCCCTAACTGAGCTCATAGGTTTCTTTTATTATAGATACTTGGGGAGAATTTCAGGGTGGGTGAGGTAATCTTTAGTATGACTGGAACATTCAAACTTATAAGCATGGGCAATTTTTGAGGTGGTCAGCAAACTTTTGGGTTGGACATGAGGTAAGCAACCTTATCTTTCCTGCCAGCTCCTCTAGCAGAGTGTCTGGCAGAGGGTCTGACAGAGGGTCCAGGAGGGGTCTGGCAGAGGGTCAGGAGGCCTCTGATTGGCTGCCCATTTCCTGTGATTTTTCCAGTAAATGTTAACTCACTTCAGGGAAATGGAAACTTGGGCCTGCTCCTTTTGACAGTGAACTAAGGCCTGTCATGGAGTAAGTCCAGATCCTATGTTAGATTCTAGTAGGGTCTCAAAAGGGGCTTTAATTTTAATTGGGGGTGTGTGTGTCTCACAATCTCAGGTAGAACAAGCAGAGATGGTGGAAGAGGAGAAAACCATGGAGCATCTAATCCTAGACACTGAGCAGAAGCAGCTGAAAGTAGCTGGAACATGACTCCGAAACCACTGAACATCTACAAGGCAGTCGAAGAATGTGAGGCAGCAGAGACCATGAAATACTCAGAAACTACACGAGGCTGGAAGCTCCTGGAAAATAAAACAGAAGAGCTAAGGCTATAGAAGACAAGAAAGTTCAAAGAGCCCAGGAGGAGGGAAACTGGAAAGAGGTTCTCCAATAATGAGAGCTGAGGTCCTGACCTGCTACTCAAAATCTAGATCAATAATTAGCCTCTGAGCCTGGGTACCTGGAGTCATCATACAGATGCCTAAATGCCCAGGGCTATAAGCTATGACTTTGAGCCATAGCCCATGGGTTTGAAAGTCCAGCCTGCAAGCCTATGAAACAACTTCGGAAAGCTCTTTACTATTTGTGGTTTTTATGCAAATATAGCAGAAAAGAATCTTCAGCTGTTTGCATAGCCTCCATCTCCTCTTTGAAGACGTGGCCCTTTTCGAGTCCTTACTCTCAGGATTCCACTTCCCTCAGAGGGTCTCCCCATCCTCTCAGCTACCCAGTGAGAATGAAAATTCAGTCCCAGGAAGTTTGGTAGTCCCCACCCATCCCAAGTTTGGGAGTGGACACAGGAATGATTTGTGAGTTCTCCACCCTGGTTTTCAGTTCTGGCACTATTCCTATCACATACTTTTCATTAACAAAAGTTCTGTTATGGGGCTTTGGGAGATGGCTCAGTAGGTAAAGTGTTTGCCTTGCAAGTGTGAGGACTGTAGTTCATCCAGATCTGTCAGCCACATAAATTCTGGGTGAGCATAATGGTCCAGCAGCAATCCTAGCATGTGGAAGGCAAGGACAGGGGATCCCCTGAGCAAGCTGGCTAGCTAGGCAAAGCATTTGTGTTTAAGTGAAAGGTCCTGCCTCAGCAATAGGGCAGAGAGTGATTTAAAACAAACAAACAAACAAACAAACAAACATCCTAGCCCAGAGGGGGGGGTGCATGCCTGTAATCCTGGCACTTGGGGAGGCTAAGGCAGGTGGATCTCTGTGAGTTCAAGGCCAGTCTGATCTACAAGGATAGCTAAGGCTACATAGACAAATCTTGCCTTGAAAAACCAAAACCAAACCAAACAAACAAACAAAAAAGACTTATGGCATTCTGACATTTCTACACACACACACACACACACACACACACACCGCTCTATCCTTCCCTGCACACACATGTACCCCATGCAAGCTCATATGTATATATACAGGCAGGCACACCATGGACACATACACACGCCAAAAATTCAATTATGGATTTATAAAATGCTTGATTACTTGTAGCCCCCCTATCTCTGTGGCAGACTGGGTTGTTCATGGTAATGATGAATACTTTAGCCTAGACCTTGAACCCAGTTCGCAGTCACAGCTGTAAATCAACAACCGCATCGTTATCAACAGATCTCCTGAGGGGATCCCTGATACTGTCAATGACAATCAGAAAATGGATCACCAGACTTGTTTTCCACTTTTACTGAAGAAAGAAAACCTTCCCTAGGCAAATATTTATTAGGAACCCAAGGCATGTTCTAAACTACGTACTGTGATTGTAGACTAGACATCAGTGTAAACAGTAAAAAGCTAAGGCTCCATGTTATGTTGACCCCAGAATACTAGAGAAGAAGCAGAATGCTAAATTTAGGTGGGAGGAGGGTCCATGAGGAGATAAGTAGGACTGAATATGGCATTGGTGAATATTTAGGGGTTGATCCCCCAGAAACCTCAGAAGTCTCCAATCACCCTGAGCACCATATTTTCCCCAAGCCAATCAAGTGGAAGAGGAAACATAGAAAGCCACACTCAGAACTCTAAGAGCACATCGGTTCACTCTAGCAAATATGTTGGAGTATTTTAATTGAGGGGAAACGTTGAGTGGGCATTGAGCCTTTAGTCCGCCAGTGTACCTTAACTGCCGTGGGTTCCTCGCTGTCTGGTGCCAGCCGTACACATCATGCTCTGCAGCTACACTGCTTAATGGATCTTCCCTGAGCCCATTTCCATCTGCCCTTTCTCCTTCATCCCGAGGTTCTTCTGTTCAAAGGACTCAAAGAACACCACAGTGTTGATATTGTCAGTCCTTTGTCTTTACTCATGGTGGTAGACACACACACACACACCTGCACACACACATACACTCGTACAGATAAACATGCATACACACACATCACATACACACATGAACAAACATATATATACATATAAACACACACATAAATACACATGCATACTACACAAACATACAGACACTACTTAAAATCCATCTGTAATCAAATTTTTAGAGAAGAAAGGTTTCCAGGTGAATTAATGCTTGCAGCAATATTTTAGTCAAAATAAGGAGCATCAAGGAATTGGCTTGTTGTTCCTAGCTGCCCTCAAAAATGTAGAAAAAGGATGAGATCAGGTATTTGAACACCTAGTGGAACTGTCACACAAAATAACCCCAAATCAGTATTTTTATTTTGGGGGAGAAACTCAAAAAGGAAAATGATCAGGCATTTGACCATGGGGTCCCCAGCTGGTGGTGCTGTTTGAGGAGGTTTACATGATACAGCCCTGCTGGAGGAAGTATGTCACTGGGGTCAGGCTTCGAGAGTTCCTAGCTTTGTCACACTTCTGGATCATTCTCTCTGCTTTGTATTTGTATTGGGAAATGTGAGCTCTCAGTTCCCTGTTCCTGACATAGGGCCAGCCACTTCCTACCATACTTCATCATGATGGACTTATCCCTCTGAACCCATAGCCCCAAATAAACTCCTTCATCTGTAAATTGCCGTGGTCATGTGCTTTATTCCAGCAACAGTGAAATAACTAATATATATGTGAATTTCCAAAAGAACCAGATGATGTTTTCCAATTTAGGCTAACAGAACCTATGTGGGAATAGATGTTTAACAGTAAAACAATAAAGCTGAGGATATAACTCAGTGGTAAAATACTTGCCTATCATGTGTATGGTCCCCCTGTGCTTCCTTACAGTGTAGAATAATGGTTGAAGATCTGTAAAGTAAATCCAGTGAATTTGACAAATATGAGGCTCATACCTTAAGGGTATGGACTTAACCTCATCAGAGAAGCTTCCTTTTGCAGTGGATAATGATTAGTGCAAACTCACAACTAGTCAGAGTGCAGAGAATCTGTGTTTCTAGAATGATTATAAATGGGATCTTTGTAAAACACACACACACACACACACACACACACACTGTAAGGCTCAGTAACATCATAAAAGTGGGGCTGGAAGATTGTGAGAGCCAGAAGTTGAGGAGGAGGACGGATGTAATATCAGTGTCTCCCAGACATGATAGGGCCATTTTGCTCATGACAGCACAGCAGCTGTGGCTGCCTGCACAAGACCAGCACAAAATTCAGCCAGTTGACATTCCAGTGTGGGTTAGGGGGTGGGAGGAATGACAAAACTTTACCTCTCCCTGGGGCATCATGGGTAGTTGATGACTGCTGAGGAAGAATCAGTGTTCTTTCATGGGTGTAGGACCTGATTAGTTGGTTGTGCTCCAGTGAATTCTCCCACACACCCATAAGATACAGGCTGCACTACCTGGACTTCACGGTGTTTTATGCCTTACAGAAGCTTTTCAGTTTCTTAAAGTCCCATTTATTAATTGCTGATCTTAGTGCCTGAATTGTTGTTGTTCTGTTTATGAAGTTGTCTCCTGTGCCAAAGAGTTCAAGGCTATTCCCTACTTTTTCTTTTATTAGATTTAGTATATCTGGTTTTGTGTAAAGGCCTTTGATACACTTGGACTTGAGTTTTGTGCAGGATGATAAATATGGATCTATTTGCATTCTTCTACATGCAGACATCCAGTTAGACCAGCACCGTTTGTTGAAGATGCTACTTTTTCCCTATATCTGACATAAGGCTAATATCCAAAATATATAAAGAACTCATGAAATTAAACCAACAAACCAAATAAACCAATTAAAATGGGGTATAGAGCTAAACAGAGAATTCTCAACAGAAGAATCTCTGATGGCTGAAAAGCACTTAAAGTAACCTTCAGCTTCCTTAGTCATCAGGAAAATGAAAATCAAAATTACTCTGAGATTCCATCTTACACCTGTCAGAATAGTTAAGATCAAAATCTTAAGTGACAGCTTATGCTAGCGAAGATACGAAGCAAGGGGGAACATTCAATGCTGGTGAAAGTGTAAACTTGTACAAGCATTGAGGAAATCAATCCGGTGATATCTCAGAAAATTGGTAATATTTTTACTTCAAGACCCAACTATACTACTCCCAAGCATACACCCAAAAGATGCTCCACCATACCACAAGGATGCTTGCTCAATTATGTTCAGAGCAACTATGTTCACAATAGCCAGAAACTGGAAATAACCTAGATGTACCTCAACTGAAGAATGGATAAAGTAACTGTGGTACATTTACACAATGGAATACCACTCAGCTATTAAAATCAAGAAAATAAGTTCAGGCACTAAGATCAATGATTAATACCTGAAACTTTATGAAACTGAAAAGCTCTGTAAGGCAAAGGACATCATCAGTAGGGCAAAACAGTGAAAAGATCTTCATCATGTCTTCTTTTTAAATAACCTATGGATTCCAGTTAGTGTAGTCTGTATCTTATGGGCATGGGAGCATCATTGGAGCATAACCAACCAATCAGGGCCCACAGCCATAAAGAAAACTGACTAGATGGACTCAGGGTTTAAAAAATGGACCCAAAAGCCCACCATAGATAAAATGGATGTTTCAAACTGTCTTATATTCTCTAGAGAAAAGAATCTAAATCAAACACTTGGCATGGACTAGGACTCTGCATTCTTCTTTGTAGAGAAATTTGAAGGGATAAAGGAGAAATTGTAGGGAAGGGAGTGAGGGAAGACTTGATCAAAACACATTAGATTCATGTGTGAAATTCTCAAACAAGAAAGAAAATAAGAGGCTGGAGAGACAGCTCAGTAGTTACAAGAGCACTGCCTGCTCTTGCAGAGGACCCAGACCCAATTCCCAGAACCCGCATGATGACTCACAACCATGTGTAACTTCAGTCTCAGGGAATCTGACGCTCTCCTCTGAGCTCTGTAGACACTGCATGCATTCAGTGCCAAACATTCATGCAGGCAAAATGCCCATACACCTATTAAAAGGAGGGGGAAGTTAAAAGAAGTATAAGATTTTTGTGTAAGTTTCGTTTAGGGTACCTGAATATTCATGACCCTCATAATCTGTTGACACCAATAAAGCTGAGCTATCAAGCTGAGAACAGGCGGGTAAACCAGAATCAAACATCCCCTTACCACACAGTCTTAAAGGCTTAAAGGAGTCCTGGTACATTCTTCCATCTTCTCACTGACGTCAACTGAACTTGAGGAAAGTACAGTGGCTCTTTCTACCTCTCCACCCTCATCATTCACAGCCTGACAGCCTTGCCACAACAGGCAGCTTGCTTCGACAATGACTACTCTGTGGGAAACGTTTTTGTATAATTAATAACCTTTGCTACTTACTGCTGTTCCCAACAAAATCAAGTGGCTGTCGTTCTTAACATTTAATCTCATCAATTCTGACATTCTCCAGGGGCTTCTTTCTGCAAACGCCTGGTGACACAATGGTATCAGGCAGAGAAAATTTATGTGACAAGAGAGTTATGCCTGGGATCAGGTTAAAATGGAACGTTCTGAGGATGAGTCTGTAAATCCACCTACGGATGAAAAAGTAGAATTAAAAAGACAGCCAACAAGATGCAACAGAGAGCAGGGTAATGGAAACTCCTAAGAGAAATAAAGTCAAGTAATGTAATTTCCAGGAGTGGATTGTCAGCCTCACAGGAGCTACACCTAGGAGGAAACCCTCTGGCCATGCTGGTCAGGGATTGTCTTGATTGGGTTAACTGAGGTGGGGAGCACCTTAAATGAGGGAGCTGCCACTCCTGGGGCTGGGGTCCTGGATTGAATGAAAGCTGAGTACCAGCGTTCATCTTGACTGTCAATCCAAGGTCACCAGCTCTCTCCAGATCTAGCTGCCAATGACTTTCTCAGTATGGGGAACTGTGCCCCGCAATTGTGAGCCAAAGCAAACCCTCTCTTCCTTAAGTTGCTTTTGTTAGGGTGTTTCCTCACATCTACAGGAAAATAACTGAGACAGACACACCGATAAATATGGTCCACACTGCTTCTCTCATACAGGAAGATGGCACTTTGTAGTCCTTGGTACCCATCACTTCCTGAGCACAAGTGAAAAAGGCTGCGCTGTGATACCCAAAACACCTTCATTTGAAGCCAGCTCTCCAGCTCAGAGATCTTCCTCAAAGAATAGGGAGACCTAGAGAGGGAGCTGGGCTGGAAGAAAGACATCTGCTATCTTACCTGTATCCCAAGAGATAAACCACCAAGGCTGCTGTATGCCCATCTACACATCAGCCAGTGCCACTCCCTGTGTAACCAAAGGACTGTGTAATCTGATTCCATGCTCCCAGGAGGCCATGCCAGCAGTCCACTTAGGTCTGCTTCCATGAAGGCTCCAGTGGCTATGAACTGTGCATTCTGGTAGAGTGAACATGCATACAGTCTCAGCCTTTGGCTAAGCTATTGCAGAGTGGGGTTCTGACTAATTTCTAAGAGGGGACAGGTTGGATAGATGAAGAGGCAAAGGAAACAGAAGCAATGTTAGCACAGAGAACTCAAGAGGCAGCCTCTCCATAGCTCCTCACAGGCCCCAAGCTCCTCAGCACACACCTGTCAAAGTTGCTGAAAGCTAAGTCTCAGAAATACCATGCCTCTGTCCCAAGCACACAGCTGAGTGCAGAGAGGCTCCAAGTCACAGTCTGGGGGCATTTGTGCACAGTGTACACAATAAAACACACAGTAAAGCAACAAATGTGTATACAGTGTCCATAAGTTCAATAAAGCCCACAGCAAAAGTAACAAACGTATGCAATACACACATGGTGCCATGTACATACTTAGCATACACACAACAAACACACACCACACACACAGTTAACATGTCACAGAAAATGCAGAAATGGCAAATACATATGAGTTAGATTCACTGAAATCGCCCATGTGGTAACAGTCATGTGCAGCTCTCCAACAGTTCAGGAACTCCAAAAGTGTGTCCTTCCATATTCATTGAGCCTGTTGACAGATATAGACACACACAAATGCAAACAAGCCTTAAACACTGCTCAGAAGGTACCTGGGATATTTTCCAGGCTGTGCAGAAACCCTGATGATGAACTCCAAACCAAACAGAAGGGCCCAGACACTGCCCTCAGGGTCTTCCTGTTTAGTATGTTCACATAAGGCTGGAAAATAGTGTCTGTGATGCAGGTCACAAAGCTGCAGGTCATTATGATGACAAAGAAGGGTAAGCGGCAGCTCCTGAGGTGTCCTCCCAGGCTGCGCTAGTGGAGGTGAAAGATCAGGGGCTTCTCGGAAGTGGTAGTAGATTGAAGAGAAAGGTTGTGAGGCTGGAGAAGGAGCACAGACAGTCAAGGGGCGGGGCTTTGAGGGGATGATGTGGTGTGTTGGGGAGAAAGAGAACACAGTGGTTCACCACGGGTACCTTGTCAATCTGAACAGTGATCTTTAGACTGTGGGTAGTTGGCTCACTGATAAACACCACCAAGTCCATCCCCCATGGAAAATAAGTCAACCAAAGGCATTTTAATTGTTAAAACAAAAAATGTCCCCTTCCTTCTCTTGTCCCACTAAGCACCACCCTAAAACCTACAAATGCAAACTATACAAGCTGCACAGGGTGGCCAAGTATTGGTTAATTGCTACTGTGACAGAACGGCTGACAAAAGGCAACGTGGAAGAGGAAGCTCTGCTCTTCTTGCTTTGGCAAAGCTCTGAGAGTAAGTCCTTCGGCTAGCATGGCAGTGTGAGCCTGGGGTCGCTGGTCACACCCAGGCAGGGAGCAGAGAGTGATGAATGTCAGTACTGTGCTAGCCTTCTTTTCTGTCTCTTTATTCTGTCTGAGACCCCTGCCCATCATATGCCACCACCTACACTCAGAGTAAAACTAACTCTAGATATACCTTCACAGACATGCCCAGGGGTGTGTCTCCTTGGTCAGGTGACAATGAGGATGAGCCAGCACCCATTGTCTGTTTTGCAAATCAGTCCAGCTCTCACATAAAACAGCACTTTCCTTGGCAACAAGCATTCAGAGCTTTAAAGTTATTAGCACTTTTTCATTCAGTGGTGGCATTTTGGAGGAATAAAGCCAGAGAGTCTGAGAATATTGTAAACAAGGGGAATGCTGTTTAATTACTCTGTTTCTTTTAAAAAATGGAAAAACTTGGATGTAATTTAAATATATAACAGTGATATGGATTTTTAATCAACCACGATTCATCAATTCTATGGGACTAATCTGCAGCCATAAAATGGTGGTTATAACAGTGGCCATTCTTTATCTCTTACTATTTTATCATATTTTCTCTATTATTCCTTCTGGCTTTTCAAGTGAATATAAAACTGCCTGTAATTAACAGCAGCTACTTTTGCTGACTTTTCTGTATTTTCCTAATTTTTATGATTGATATTAACTTCTACAATGCGGAAATAAACATGTTTTCCCCAAGGACTTAGGACGCAGCAAGAGCATCTTCCCAATGTTGTGCGGTGTCCAGGAAGAAGACTTGGCCTTAGCCCAGTGGGGATACAGACTCCACTCTGTGTTCTTGCTTTTTCTCTTTCTCTTTCAAATATTCCATTCAAACTCAAGTACATATATGCATGTCCATCCACCCTCAGGGGCATATTGCTGTCCTATGTCTGGCTTTTGTGACCAGGCCAATAGACAGTCTATTGTGTGCACTAGGAAGAAAAAGGAGCTGCTCAAACTCTGGGGAAAGAAGGTACAGAGGGAAAACGTATAGGTGCCCAATAGAAGAGGAGGTGAGCATGGAGGTCTGGGGAAGGCTCCATGGTGGAAATGGCCTGAATTGAAAACTTGCTGTAGGCCCTCTGGTTGCCTCACTCATGACCTCTGCTGCCTCCTGCTCACTGACAGCTCTTGTCAGCAGAGTGGATGATCTGAATCACAGCAGAGGAGAGTCTGAGCAGGCAGCACCGGTTCAGGGTGGCAGGAATGTAGAACATCACATCCTAATGTGCGCACACCCAGAGACCCCACGTGGTCCCAGCTGCCCAAGTCCTCTCTCTCTCTCTCTCTCTCTCTCTCTCTCTCTCTCTCTCCACAGCCTAGTGCCTCAGCCTTTCCCTCCATTTCCCCCAGGGCCTTGCCCATCGCTGGGTTCGATGGCTACTGAGTTACTGATTCAGAGAACTCAACAACTACCCTTTTCAAACTCTCCTAGGAAACTCATCACTTGCTCTTCACAGTGTATCCCCAGATTGAATTTGATTCAGAGGTTATTGGTGCCTGACACTGTGGGGCTGGTTTATTTAGAAAGCTAAGTTCCCTGAGGGAGTGCCTCTTCTGGTCATGGTCACATCCCCTGTGAGCAGCCTAGAACACCACTGGACATGTACTGTGGTTTGGGGGTGACATTCACCTGCAGAGCACATGAAGGCCCTAAAGCCTTACTGGTGTTAGTAGCCCCTCCACCTATTTTTCTGCCTTTACCCTGGAGCTTCCGGGAGAACATAAGAAAAGTTTCCTCCATTGCTCACATCCCCCAGGCAGGCCGAATGCTGAGGCACTGGGAAATGATACGGGCTTTGTCTGGGGGATCCAATCTCCTCTCCTTGCCTCCATGGGCACCAGTCAGTAGTCACATATGTGGTACACATACATGAGAACAGTTAAGCACTCAAGCACAGAAAATAAACACACACCATTTCCTGGTTTCTATCACATGACATTCCTGACCTGGTTTCTACCTTTGTTCAGACGCAGTGTCACTCAGGACTGATGCCCGGGTTGATACATGAGTCAGCAGCTGAGCGCCCAAGGTTTCCTGTTAGGATCGGCAGCCTGGATGCCTTCCCTGTCTGGGTACTTTCACCAGGCCACAAAAGGGCATCTATTTTTGGCTGTTTTCTGACAATGGAGGGAGGGTTATTTTCCACCTTAGTCACCCAGCTTGAGCTTCAGGTCCCACAACCACACCACCCCGGGCAGACTGTGTGAGCAGTGAGCACCCCACCCTACAGGCGCCTCTGTCAAACAAGAGTCCAGAAAGAATCTTCACAGAGGACGAGAAAGCACATGACATGTGCTTGAATTCTGCATTGCCAACACCCACCATGGTCTGGGATTCAGAACCAACCCATTAGTTGGGAATGATGGCACCAAGGTGGGGGTGTGGGGACAGAAAGCACAGTTCACAAAGACTCACTGGCACCCCCACCTGGGTCTGGGGCAGCTTGGATGTCTTCCAGATAAGCAATGTGGGTCCTGGCCCAATAGTACATGCTTGAAGTTCTGGCTCTGACATCTAACAGGCACGTGACATCAGGCGAGTGCATGACCAGCTCCAGCCCTCTGTTCTGCAAAATGAGACTCATATATAATTCACAGCATTGCTAGGAGAGCTGAAATTCATATCAGCTTTGGGGATGATTCCAAGAGCGGTGTAGGCGCTCATCGATTCCCTGGCATCCTCTGCTCCAGCGACTGGAACTCAAGGTTGTCAACGCCTCACCCTGTTGGGCTCAGACACAGGCATAGTTCCCCATTTCTTTCCTCTTGCCCCTTATTCTCAAAACTGTGAGTGTGGGTAAAGCCTAGCAAACCCTGGCCCTTATTGCTATCCTCAACCAGGACTCTAGGGGCAGGAGGGTCTCAGGAAAGACAGCATGGAGGCCACAGAGAATGGGGGTGGGTAATACCAGAGGAAGTTGGGGATTGGCAAAAAAAAAAAAAAAAAAAAAAAAAATCAAACTACTGTATGTGAACTTAAAAAAAAATTAAACTGTTCCCCCAAACAGCCTCCCAGTTGTTCTATGTGCTCCCCTCCTTTCATCCTCTCTGCCTTCCATTCCTCTCCTCATGGCTAAGTGAACCATGGCTCTCATCTGCCTGCAGTTAGTGCTCAGGCACCTTCCTTCTCACAGTTCCTTTTCCATTTCCCAAGCTCAAGTTTTGCTGAGCATAGGCCAAGATGCCAAGAATAGGCACTGAGCTGGAAGCCTTTCCATTTCTAGAACCCCAGCAAGAGAGATGCGAAAGTGAGCATGGGATGAGAAAGTTGTGAGAGGAAGCAGAGTGAAAGCAAGGGAGGGAAAGGTGAAATTCTCAGGCAGGGCCAGAAGCAAGGAAAGACTGTGAGAACCACCTAGCACCCTCAAGAGTACCCAACTCTGTTCTCACCTCAGGAAGCAGAAGAAGTGTTAGAACCCCACACAAGATCAAATGACATGCACTGAGGGTGATGGTCAGTTAATATCAATACTGGAATGTTCCTTTAGAGTTTTGGAACAACTCAAAGTGACGAGGAGTTAACCCAAAGAAATGCTAACTCTCCCCACTCCTCTTTTTCTAAACTGTAGAAAGCTAAATTTCACCTTGGTTTTGATCCTTTCCTTTCCTTTTTTTTTTTTTTTTTCTCCAGAAAAGTAAAAATTACTTCCTCTGGGTGACTTTGGTCTTAATAATGGGCTTGCACAGACGCAGGGAGTGGCCTTTCCCCCTCCCCTCCAAAAGAAGGAGAAGCAGAATGGCATCCTCAGAAAGGGAACTAAAAGCGCCTTGGGAAAATGACTTTAATAGCAGGCTGAGATGACAAGAGGAGGCTCAGCTTCCTGGGCCGTCTGCTGTCCCTCCTGTCCTCCTGGCTCCAGTTTCACCTCCCCACACGTCTTCCACTGCTGTAGGCCTTTCCTATCCTTGCTGAAGGTCAGGTCGAGGCAAGCAGAGGTAAATGCTGGTTCTCAACTGGGTCCACGCCCTCCTCAAGACCTTTCTCCACGGCCAGCTTTGCAGCACAGGTCCCTGTCGGTCACCCACAGCAAGCTCCCTGCTCCTCTCCCAGCCCTCCCGGGACATGGAGAATAGTCCATTTCATCGCATATACTGTGCACATGTACCCTTCTTATAATAACACATCTAGCAACACAGGCAATCTGGGACTCTTATCTGTATTAAGCTTCACACACCCCCCATTACAAATGACAGATTAAGCTCCCCCTCCCCCGTGGTAGCCATAGAAACTCCCTTTATGGCTAGTTTTGATTCAAATATATGCATTCTTTTTAGCATATCTGGGTATGGAAGGCAGTGGGTAATCTAGCCTAGGCCATCTTTGAGTGTGTGCAAAGTATCTTAGTTACTTTTCTATTTTTTTCTACACAACACAAAGAAATTGATTTTTTTAAAAAGCATTTAATTTGGGAGTTACGTTTGCAGAGGGTTAGAGTCCATGATGGTGGGGCAAAGGTATGGTCGCAGGAACAGCTGAAAGCTTGTATCTTGATCTCTTTGCGAAAGGCAGAGAGAGAGAACATCCCTTGGAGTGATGTGGTCTTTTGAAACTTGAGATGCTCAAAGTCTGTCCCCAGCGACATCCCAACAAGGTCACAGCTCCTAATTCTTCTTAAACAGCTTCATCAACCAGGAACCAACTATTCAGACATATGAACCTATCTATGGAAGCTATTCTCATTCCAGCCACCACAGGCAGTAAGCAAAATGTTTACTCTGAAATGACTTTGAGAGAAAAATCCCTACTTACCAACATGCCTATGTATGTCCCTATTGCAATAGTATATGACTGAAATTACTGCACAGTGGGAAGGGACACACGCAGGGAGCAAGAGCATGCAAACCCAAGCCTGCCAATCAAAACAAAGAATCACCCCAATTATGCTCCTTAGTATGGAAACTCCTCCTCCCAAAGCCCGCAAGTGAAGCCCCAAACAGTAACCTGGACCCTTGAGGGCCTTCACCCACGTGGCCTGATGTCACTCTCTGTAGCATATTCTTTTCTCAGCTGTATTATTGCTTTGCTTTGGATAAAATTTTCTTGTAAACCTGTTCGCATTCATATCAGTTCCTTGAATAAGACACAAAGAACCTGGAAATGCATAGCCCAGATTGTGACTGGTTTTAAAGAAACAACCCCAGGAAGCTGGAAGAATAAACCAGTGTTCACTGAGGTGACAACTTTAGATGATTAAGGAGTCACAAGTTATTTCTTCAGGCTTGTTTGTTTGTTTGTTTGTTTGTTTTTTTCTTGAAGTCACATTTTGATTTTCAAAGTAGGTATAGTTTCTGGGGATGCTTTATTCACATAGATTGCCATTCAAACAAGATCCTGCTGGAAGCAGAAGACCCGCCCAAAAGGCATTTTAGGGAGAGTTTGCAACAGTGTGCTGTATAGAAGTTGAGCCCTTCCTGAAGTGCAGGGGACTATTGCCAGTGAGAAGACAAGACAGTGGGACAAAAAATAAAATAAAAAAAAAAAGGAGATGGTGCATCTGGTAGGAGCTGCAGTGGGGGGAGGGGCTGTTCAGTGAAGCTGAATATGTGCTGAGATGGGCACTGTCCAGAGCAGGAATGAGGATACGAGCAAGAAAATCATGAATGGCCAGGATCGGCTTCTGTCAGCAAATACCCATCAATTATTTCTTACCCTTCTTCTGCACTCAGCCAAATGGTCTATCTCAGAGAGTATGAAAACATGATAATAAGGGTCATAACTCAGCTTTATTGCACATGTATGCAACCCCCCCCCCCCCACTCACACAGAGGGACACAGACACAAAGGATAGAGAAGGCCTGAGGATGAAGACATCAGATAAGCTGTCTGGACTCAGACAACTGTTTCCTTACAATAGAAGCTGTTCAGCTATTGGCAAGTCCCTAGGTCCCCTAGGGCCTGTGACCTTGAACTTAGTTTCTCCCTATGATTAAACCGAGTCTGAAAACAAAATGGTAGTGTGTAGAATAAGTTTGCTTTGCTTGTTCCCAACATTTCCACCACTAGACAGCAAGCTCTCATTGTCTTTATGTGCACACAGCTCAGATCTAATCAGGTCAGTGCTGCTAACATTTGAGTGAGGAAAAAAAAAAAAAGAAAAGAAAGAAACCGTTTCTGAGCACTGGATACAGGCATAGTTCCATGTCTTCTTCTGGCCTTGACTGAGAAAGGTACTGGTTTAACACCTCCAGTAAAGTACTGGACTGAGCAATATATAAAGAGTAGATGGGTGAGCAAGCAGGTTTTGACAAGTTCTAACCTGTAGCCCACCCATGCACTAAGCGAGCAGATCCCTACCTTTTCTTTTTCCCGTTTTGGTGTTGTATTTCACTTCAATGTAACAACAGGAAAATAACAAGACATTCCAATAAACTCCTTTGCAAATATAACTATGGCAGGCACATCAACTCCAAGCTAATACACAGCTTGTTTTCTTTTTTTTTTTTTCTTTTCCTGCCCTGAGCAGGCAAAGAAATAAATACTGAGTGTGCCAGGAAGTTGGTCAATTATTCATGTGCTAAACTTTTTAAGTGTAGATGGGAAAGACAATCTCCCTGAGTTTACCTGCTCGCCCAAATCGATGTGTCATTCATCAGCAGGGACAAGGCACCTCCACATTCACTTCATTAACTGTCAACAGTTTGTTTTCTCATGAAAAAAAGAATCATAGAATGTGTCTCCTCACTTCCTTGTCCTGATAGCATCAGCTCCTTAGGCCCACATTTAAGTGATCCCACACCATCAGCTGCTGAAGGAGAGGTCAGAGAGCCACATCTTAAGTATCCATGCAGATGAATCCATCAATCACTCACTCAACAAGGCATAAAGCATGGGGTTCGCTGGAAAAAGGCAGCTGGTCCAAGCTGAGAGATATCAATATCTTGTCAAGCACAATTACGTATCACCTATGTGACCTTGGCGATCACTTAACCACTCCAAGGCTCAATTTCATCTTGCAACTAAGACCTTAGAAAAGCAATGTTTGTTGTGCCTGTTCAGAATTTCTACACACTTAAGCTGTAATTTCATGTGAGTGTGTCTTATATAAATACTCAATATGCCTCAAGTCAGTATTTCTCCTAGAAAACACAGCAGAAAGCACACTTGGCAGAGCTTGCTCTTAGATCCCAGCCAAACTTCAGTGACACACTTGCTCCAACAAGGCCACACCTACTCCAACAAGGCCATACTTCCTTATCTCTGTCAAGTAGTGCCACTCCCTGATGACCAAGCACTCAAATATATGAGGCTATGGGGCCCTTTCTATAAAAAGCACCACACGAAGCAATGAGTCTTCACTGGCTTCCTAACGATGGGTAAAAGGGTTACTTACAAAAATCAGAGATCACTGAGAAGCACAGTGATACCAGAAAGCTCACCCCGACATGAGTGAAGATTCCTAAAAACTGCACTCTGGAGTGTGCGCGCAGCTTACCCGAAGCCAGCAGCCCCAACACCTCTTTCTTTCAACAGTTTAGCTGGTCATAGTCCCACCCCCAGGGACTGGTCACTCTATACTGAGGGCGGGAGTCCCCAAGAACGTCCAACCCTCAGTTCTCCTCAGAGAGGTGAGCTTTTGTTTAACCCCTGAGGCCGGTGAGCTCTTCTCTCCCTCCTGAGGCAATGTTTCAGTTTGGAGAGAATGCTGAAATTCAGAGGACCTAGCCATGCAACAGGAGAGAAAATAAGAATCCTGGCAACCTGGCACAGATGGGTGATTGGCAAGGTGCTGACACGGAAGACAAGGAACAGACTGACAGCAAAGAAAAATATTCACTAAAGATGTATGTTTAATGATACAGATAGGTGAGTTTTACTGAGCACGGACGGTGCACCTCTGGAGAATTAGACATAACAGGATAGATGGGGCAAGAGTTACTGATGATGGAATAAAGTTCTGACCCCAAGAATCTCATACACCAGCACTGAAATAGACACAGGGTTCTCAGGGAGAAGAGTGAAGTCTCAACAGCAAAAGCATTGCTATCCTTCTTCTGATGCGTAGCAGGTGAGCCTGTTCATGAGCCCTGAAGACAGCTGCCCAGGATGCAAATCAAGAGCAGCCTCGTCAGTATTTGTGCGCTCAGCTCACAACAGCTTGGTACTATTATTGTTCTATTTCTAGACACTTATTGAGCAAATATCTCATAGTCCTCACCTGGCTAAACTATGGAAGCCCAATGTTCTCTGGTAAGACATTGGCCCTTGAGGTGGGCTTCCTTCTAATATTCTGAAATTCTGATGGAGATGGAAATTCATGGGCTGGAGGTAGGGTTCAAGTCATAAGAAGCCTGCTTTCTTGCACAGGATTCTTGCAGCAGCTCCTTCTCCCTGACAACGCACGCTCCACACTTCCCCTAAGCACTTACCTCAGACACCAGCTCTGCCTCTTTTGCACCTCTCCTTGAGGAACTGATTCCAAACACAGGCTGCCCTTCCAGATATCTCAGCACACATAGCCAAGTGCTAGACCCAGGCTAAAAACACTGCCTCCTAGTGGCCAGCTTGGAGCTCCGCAGAGGTCTGAGGGTTGTCTGCAGTTTAATTAAAATTTGACCCTCTTTTTCACTGGGACAATTCTATGTGACCCCCCCCCCCACCACCAAGAATACAGGAACATAAAGTTGGTATACACATTAAGCATTTTAATGATGATTAATCATAAATTTATTTTTAGTCAGGCATGGTGGCTCATAGTCAGGCTCCCAGCACTTTGGAGAGTTGCTCTGAGTGTTAAGACACCTTGAGCTACACAGTAAGGTCCCAGATAGCCTAGACCAGAGTAAGACCCTGTCTCAAAATGAATAAAGAAATAAATAGATAAGAAGAAAGAATTTCATTTTAAAGCAGTTTCTTGTCATACATATGATTTTATCATTTAATAAAAAAGCAAATCTTCATGCTAATGAGATGGATGTGCTTATGTGCTTGTTTATTTTTACATAACGAGTTGGATGGATCTTAGCTGAGTATTAGATGTTGCAGGAGACAGGGCATCATTAACATTTTAGAGTTGATAGATATTTCGGGTTTATAATTGTCAGTGTGAAGAATGCTGCTTCACATAAATACGTAGCACATAATGACAGACGTATGCTTAGAGCCATTGCAGGAATTGCTGGAAATTGTGTTCTAATCCCAGGCCAAGTTCACTGAATGGTTTTTTGTTTTGTTTTGTTTTGTTTTGTTTTGTTTTGGTGAAGTGCAAGTCACTAACTCAAGCTACATTTTTTTAAAAAGTCAAACCTTATACCTTCATAGAATCTGAAACTGTACTAATTTGATGCGTATATCTGAGAAATGATGGCAGTAAAATACTCAAGTCTTTATTTTCCATATTTAAATCATCGTGTTTCTGTAAGGGCAGAAAGCTTTTAAGTACACTTGAGTTTTAAGTGCAGTCAAAGCCCAAGGCAGACCCAGGTCGGATCTGGGGTGTCCCAGGCAGTGTCTGCTGTGTCCCCATGGTGCTGAGGCATACCAAGTGCTAAACATTCATGTTGTGTGTTGGGAACCAACACTGCAAAGAGATCATGTGATACAGCATGGACTGTCATAGACACCTCAGGTTCATTACACACTTGACTTTGAGCTAATTTTTGGTCACTGTGCACTCAGAATTCTTTCACTGTTGCAAAAATTTTCCCAGTGTCTCTATTCAGTTTTCTGACTCTCTACAGGCTCGTGATCCACAGTTTTAAACACCATGATCGACATCAACCGGAACTGAGAGCTCTCTCCCTCCAATCTCTGCAAATGAAGGTGAAGGGAGCAGAAAGCATGAATTACTCATTATAGTGCACAAACCACTCTGCTTCTCTTTCTCTCCTGCCTTTCCACCACACACTTGCTCATTGTAGTGGCAGCAAGCTTGCCAACACCTCAAGGCAGCAGATGATCCTCTGAGTGTTTCCTGGCCCACCTGAGCTACATGGCAGCAGGCAGGGGCCTGACAAACAGATATCTTAATCTACATAGTTAGTCCCATCTAACCTGACTAAGAATTCTAAGCAAGTGAGCTGTAATAAAATAAATCTGTACTTAAGGTTGCTGAGCCAAGGTTCAGAGTAAAACCAGCAGCTCAGAGACAAACAGCAAGCAGGTCAGGACACCACAATGTCAAACCTAGATGAAAGACAATCCAGTCCCACTCAGTTCAAAGCTGAGAAAAAGTCTTTGAGAGATCCAAGATGGCGGTGCCAATCACACACTGCGTCTGACCAGCAGGACAGTAGTGACTGCACAGTGACCAACGGAAAAAACTGTGGGTCCCAAACCACCAGAAACTGTGTTTCCCAGGTGAGAGGAAACCCCACAGTGATGGAAACAATCACTTCGACCTCGGGTCACCTCACTAACCTCTGGAAAAGTACCTGGGTTCCTGCAGGCACCAGGTCTCCGGCACCTAGCCACACACTTGTACAGTGTACTCACATCCTGGACTGAACTGTGGGCCCCCAAACACCAGAGACTGGGTCTCCCAGTTAAGAGAAAACCCTACAGAGTGAGGGAAAGAAGCAGGTCCGGGTCCGAACCCAGGTCACCCAGCTAATCTCCTGAAAAGTTCCCCGGTTCCCACCAGCACCGTGTCTACAGTGTCTAGCCACATGCCTGCATGCTGTGCTCACCATCTACTCAATACCTTCTGGGTACTGAGGTCAAGAAGCTCCAACTTCAGGCCTCCTGAAACCTGGGAGCCACAAAAATAGCCCCAGACACTGCTCCAAAGCTTACCCCATCTCCCTAGGGAGACCAACCAAACTGTGGGCTCGCTGGTTCTCCAAGATGGCCATGCCCCAAACAGTCTCTGATCACAGTGTCTGGGCAGCTACAGCTCATTAACCTCAGAACAAGAAAGCCATTGGCAGAGTGGCTGCCTTCTGGACTTCCCCTGATGATAGGAGAACACCTGGGCTCCTAAGGAGTCCAGTTATTCCACAGGATCACACACCTGAGGAGAGCTGAGACAATTCCCTGAGAACTACCCATCAGTCAGAGACCAAACCCACAAATCTGAGTAAGTCTCCTGTGGGAATATCCAGCTTCCTGCCAAGGGCTCTTCCTGCACTATCCCCCCCTCACAGGACTCCAGCAGAAACCAGAAACTACCACCTAATGCCATAGTCAACCAGATGGCTAAAGGTCAGCGTAAAAACACAATCAACAAAAGCCAAAGCAATATGGCATCTTCAGAACCTAATTATCCCAAGGCAAGCAGCCCTGGATACCCTAACACTACTGAAACACAAGAAAATTACCTTAAATCTATGCTTATGACGATTATAATAGAGAAATTAATAAAATCTGTAAAGAAACACAGGAAGATGCAGTCAAACATATTGAGGCCATTAGAGAGGCCTGTAGGAGGAAATTTAAAAAAAAAATCACTCAAAGAAATACAGAAAAACACAAACAATCAGGTGAAGGAAATCACTAAAATGGTTCAAGATCTGAAGACAGAGATGGAAACAATTAAGAAAGCATAAACAGAGGCAATCCTGGAAAGAGAAACTTAGAGAAGAAAACAGGAACTACGGAGATGAGCATTTCCAACAGACTACAAGAAAGGGAGGAAAGTATCTCAGGTGCCGAAGATACAGTGGAAGAAACTGATGCATCCATCAAAGTCAATGTTAAATTTAAAAAAATTCTGACACAAAACATCCAAGAAATTAAGGACTTCATAAAAAGGAGAAACCTAAGAATAATAGGAATAGAGGAAAAAGAAGATTCCTGTCTCCAAGGCCAAGAAAATATTTTCAACAAAATCATTGAATAAAATTTCCCCAATTTAAAGAAAGAAATGGCTATAAAAGCATGCAAAAGGCATGCAGATTAGACCAGAAAAGAGAATCCTCCTGTAACATAATAATCAAAACATTAAATGTACAGAACAAAGAAAAATGTTAAAAGCTGCAAGGGGAAAAAGTCAAGTAATGTATGATGGCAAAACTATCAGAATCACACCTGACTTCTCAGCAGAGACTATGAAAGCCAAAAGGGCCTGAACAGATGTCATGGAGACCCTAAGAGAACACAGATGTCAGCTCAGGCTGCTATACCTAGCAAAACTTTCCATCATCATAGATGGAAAAACAAGATATTCTACAACAAAAACTTATTTAAACAATACCTATCCACAAATCTAGGCCTACAGAAGAAACTAGAAGGAAAAATCCAACTCAACAAGGCTAACTATACTCATGAAAACACAGGAAATTAAAAAACACTTCACTACAGAAAAACTAAAAGTAGACAAACACATAAACACACTGCTGAAACCAATATCAAAAGAAAAGGAACTAATAATCACTGTTCATTAATCTTTCTCAGTATCAGTGGACTTAACTCTCTAATAAAAAGACACAGACTAACAGAATGGATGAGTAAACAGGACCCAACACTCTGCAGCACACAAGAAATACACCTCAGCCACAAAACTAGACATTACCTGAAAGTAAAGGGCTGGAATATGGTTTTCCAAGCAAATGGACCAAAAAAGGAATCAGGAGTAGCCATTCTAATATCTAATAAAATAGACTTTCAATCAAAATTAATCAAATGAGATGAGAAAGGACACTTCATGCTCATAAAAGGAAAATTCCATCAAGACGACATCTCAATTCTGAACATCTATGCCCCAAATACAAGGGTACCCACAATTGAAAAAAAATTAATAAAGCCTAAACTATACATTGATTCCCCACACATTAATAGTTGGAGACTTCAACACCTCACTTTCATCAAAGGACAAGACAATGAAATGGAAGCTGAGAAACAATGATGCTAACAGATATCATGAATCAAATGGACCTAACAGACATCTACAGAACTTTTTACCCAAACACAAAAGAATATATCTTCTTCTCAGCACCTCATGGAACCTTCTCCAACATTGATCATACAGTATGTCACAAAGCAAGCCTCAACAGATAAGTAGATTGAAATAATACCTTGTATCTTATCAGGCCACAATGGACTAAAGCTGGACCTCAAGAACAACAAATATAACAAAAGCCTTTAGACATGGAAACTGAACGGTTTCCTACTCAATGACAACTGGGTTAGGGAAGAAATAAAGAAAGAAATTAAGGACTTCCTAAAATTCAATAAAAATGAAGGCACAACATACCCAAACTCATGGGATACAATGAAAGCAGTATGAAAAGGAACGTTCATAGCACTAAGTGCCTTCACAAAGAGATCTGAGATAGCTCTCATACAAGCAATTTAATGGCACACCTGAAAGCCCTAGACACACCCAAGAGAAGTAGATAGCTGGAAGTAATCAAAATCAGGTCTAAAATCAATAAAATAGAAAAATTAAAAGAATCAACAAAATCAAGAGCTGGTTCTTTGAGAAAATCAACAAGGTAGACAAACTCTTAGCCAAACTAAAAGACAGAGAGACACTATCCAAATCAACAAAATCAGAAATGAAAAGGGAGACATAACAACGGACACCGAGGAAATCCAAAGAATAATTAGGTCTTGCTTCAAAAGCCTATACCCCACAAAATTTGAAAATGTAAATGAAATGGACAATTTTCTTCATAGATTCCACTTGCCAAAGTTGAGTCAAGATCAGGTAAACAAATTAAATAGTCCTATATCCCCTAAGGAATTAGAAGCAGTTATCAAAAGTCCTCCCTCCTCCAAAAAAAAAAAAAAAAAAAAAAAAAAAAACAAGGGCTTTTTGGGGTCAGTGCAAAATTCTACCAGACCTTCAAAGAAGAGCTAATATTAATACTCTTCAAACTATTACACAAAATACAAACAGAAGGAATATTACCAAACTCATTCTGTAGGGCCACAGTCACCTTGATACCTAACCCACAAAAACACCCAACAAAGAAAGAAAATTTCAGACCAATTTCTCTTATGAACATTGACACAAAAATACTCAATAAAACATGTGCAAACCAAATCTAAGAACACATCAAAGATATCATCTACCATGACCAAGTAGGCTTCATCCCAGGCATGTAGGTGTGATCGAATATACAGAAATTCATCAATGTAATCCACCATATAAACAAACTAAAAGAAAAAAAAACACATTATCATTTCCTCAGATGCCGAAAAAGCATTTGACAAAATCCAATACTCATTTATGTTTAAAGTCTTGGAGAGGTCAGGGATACAAGGCACATACTTAAATATAGTAAAGGCAATATACAGCAAGCTTGTAGCCATCATCAAACCAAATAGAGAGAGCCTTAAATCAATTCCACTGAAACTGGATACAAAACAAGGCTGTCCTTGTTTTCTCTCTCAGTATCTCTTCAATATAGTACTGGAAGTCCTAACCAGATCAATAAGAAAACTAGAGGAGATCAAGGAAATACAAATTGGAAAGGAAGAAGTCAAAGTATCACTATTCGCAGATGATATGATAGTATACATACATGACCCCAAAAATTCTGCCAGTAAACTGTTACAGCTGATAAACACCTTCAGCAAAGTGGTTAGATATAAAATTAACTAAAAAAAAAAATGAGTAGCCCTCATGTATACAAAAGACAAACAGGCTGAGAAAGAAACTAGGAAAACACCTTTCACAATAGCAAAACAAACAACAAAAACAAAACCCAAAAAAACCAAAACCAACCAAACAAAAAACATAAAGTATCTTGGTGTGACCATAACCAAGCAAGTCAAAGACTTGTATGAAAAAAAAAATCTTCAAGTTTCTGAAGAAAGAATTAGAAGAAGATATGAGAAGATGGAAAGATCTCCCATGCTCATGGATCGGTAAGATCAACATAGTAAAAATGGCCACATCACCAAAAGCAATGTACAGGTTCACTGCAATTCCCATCAAAATACCAACACAATTCTTTACAGACCTGGAAAGAACAGTTTTCAACTTCATGTGGAAAAACAAAACAAAACAAACAAAAAACCAGAATAGCTAAAACAATCTTGTACGGTTAAAAAAAATTCTTCTGGAGGTATCTCTATTCCTGATGACAAGCTGTACTATAGAGCAACAGTAATAAAACCTGCATGGTACTGGCATAGAAACAGACTGGCGGATCAATGAAATAAAATCGAAGACCCAAAAATAAACCCTACAGACACTTGATTTTTTTACAAAGGAGCCAAAAACATACAATAGTAAATCTTCTTATTGGATGTCTACATATAGAAAAATGCAAAAAGATCCATATTTATCACCCTGTGCTAAACTAAGTTCAAGTTGATTAAAGGCCTCAACATAAAACCACATACTAAATCTACTAGAAGAAAAAGTGGGGAAGAGACCTGATCTCATTGGCACAGGAGACTACTTCCTGAACAGAATACCAACAGTTAATAAATGGGAAATCATGAAACTGAAAAGCTTCTGTAAGGCAAAGGACACTGTCAACAGAACAAAATGACAATCCACAGACTTGGAAAAGATCTTCACCAACCCTGCATCCAACAGAGAGCTAATATCCAGAATATGTAAAGAATTCAAGAAATTAGACACCAACAAACCAAATAATCCAATTAAAATGGGATACAAACTAAACAGAATTTACAACAGAGGAATATCAAATGGCAGAGAAACACTTTAAGTCTTTAGTCATCAGAGAAACGCAAATCAAAACAACTCTGAGATTCCATCTTACACCTGTCAGAATGGCTAAGATAGAAAACTCAAATGATAGCACATGCTGGTGAGGCTGTGGAGAAGGGGAACTAGCCCTCCATTGCTGGTGGGAGTGCAAGCTTGTACAACTACTTTGGAAATCAATCTGATGCTTTCTCAGGCAATTAGGAATAGTGCTACCTCAAGACCCAGTTATACCACTCCTGGGCATATTACCTGAAGGATGCCCTTGTGGTACCCTAATAAGGGTGCAGGGGATGTCTCTGATGTGGACTCTGTTGCCAGATCTTTGATCACTTTCATCTACAGAGGAAGAAGATGCAGGCAATCCCAACAAGACTTGATAGGCTGGGGTCAAATGGTAGGTGAAGAGGACTCCCCCTTTCTGAGGACTAAGGAAGAGGGATAAGAGGAAAGAGGGAGGGAGGGTGGGATTAGAAGGAGACAGAGAGGGAGCTACAACCAGAATGTAAAGTAAATAAATTATAAAAAATAAAATTAAAAATGTGTCATTGATACAACTTGATTGGGTAGTAATGTTGAAAATGTGTAACAGTTACCATGAGAATAGAATGAAAGTGTAAGTGTGCAGGCCCTTAATGAAGACGTTACAGTAGTCATTAGAAAGCAATGTGTGCTAGGAAACCACCACCGTTTCACCTTGCTTTCATGATGGCTCATTTGCTTTTACTGAGTTTTAATTTTCATATGTGGAAACTCATACAGCACAAGCATCTACATAACTACCTAGAAAATTACAATGTAAAACCTCGTGGTCCCCCAAAGAGGTGCTTTCTATCAATTAAGTCCACCTGTTTGTATCACCAAAAAGTGTACTGTTCTAAGAACTTCACTTGAATGAAATTGTAGAAAGTATATTCCAGGAGTCTGTTTTCCTTCCTTCAGTACCTTGTATGGATGTACTCAGGCTGCAGTTTCTGAAGGAAATGTTTTTATTTTCTCTATGGCCTTGAGAATATGCATTTGTTTTCATTTCTTATGAGTAAAATCTGACTTAAAATTACCCATAGAATAGAGGTTTACTTATGCGAAACTGTCATGTCGCTTGCCCCAGGGACTGGAGCATTTCATGCAAGCCTGCTGACCTTTGCTTCCGGCTGGTATTTACATTATGGCCTTTCAAGAAATTTACCAGTCTTACGAGGCTGCTTTAAAGTCCCTTTATTCATAGAATAATGAGGTCTATGCACTGAGCATCCAGGCTTAATTTTGATTAATTATTGAAATCTTTTACTAATGTCATTTGATTTCTAGATTGTTCTGTCATCAATCTTCATCATGAGATTTGTTTTACACTCTGGGTACAATCCACTTTTCAGACATGTTGTAATGGCTGATCTTGGTTGTCCGGTTAACACGTCTGGGAAGAAGGCGACTGATGAGGATCTGTCTCCATCAGGTTGGCCTAAGAACAAGCTTATGGGGCATTTTTCTTGATTAGTGATGGATGTGGGAGGGCCCAGCTCACTGTGGGCAGTGCCATCCTTGGGCAACTGAGTCTTGGCTGCATAAGAAGGGTACTTGAGTAAGACAGTGAAAAAGTAAACCAGTAGAAGCCCTCCTCCATGGTCTCTTCTTCAAGACCTACCTCCAGGCTCCTGTTTTGAGTTCCTGTCCTGTTTTCCTCAGTAATGGACTGTTGCTTTGAAGTGTAACCTCCTCAACATGCTTTTCATCCTGGTGTTTATCACAGCAGCAGAAAGCAAACTAGGACAAGTGCAGTATGAATATTTCCCCTTGCTGTGGCATGGCTATGTAATGTTTGCTAATGAGATATTTATAGAAATCAAATTTCCCTTTGTTTAGAATGAGTGTGTGTGTGTGTGTGTGTGTGTGTGTGTGTGTCTTTTTTTTCTAGAGATTGAACTCAGGTCTCCATGCTACACAGCTAGTGCCTTTACTGTGGAGCCATTTTGTCAGCCCAGTTACCATTTTATATACCCTTACGCAAGCCATCTTTGGCTGCCCTTAGTTTTGAATTGTTCTCCTAAAAACTTAAGGTTCCAGGTCTGCAACCATATTAAATTCAGCATTTCCTGTGGAACAATGTAAGGAAAAAAAAGCTCACACTTTTCACATAGGCTTTTATAGCATTCTTAGCATAGCCTGTGGGGAGCTCATGTTAGGCTGCTGATTGCAGTGACTCTCTGGGACCATGTTTGACCACCCTTTCTTCTCTGACCTGCAGTCTCTGACCTGACTCCTGCACTGCCCCTTCATCCACATTTACAGCAAGATGCTGAAATCGCAGGCTGCAAGTCAAGTTTTAACAGTGTTTCTAAAACTTACTTATATATTCATTTCAATTTTATAATCATCTTAAGATTTCTAACAAAAATATATGCCTGCTGGGATTCCAATTCTGACTACATCAATCTACGTGTCAATTTTGGGAGAACTGTTGCTTTAAGAATATACTGGCTGATCACTTCCCCCTGAGGGGGGAGCAGCCTTACCAGGCCACAGTAGAGGACAATGCAGCCACTTTTGATGAGAACTGATAGACTAAGATCAGAAAGAAGAGGAGAACTTCCCCTATCAGTGGACTTGGGGAGTGACATGCATGCAGAAAGGGGAGGGAGGGTGGGATCGGGAGGGGAGGAGGGAGGGGCTTATGGGGGGATACAAAATGAATAAAGTGTAATTAATAAAAAAAAAAAAAGAGAATATACTGGCTGTTCCTCTACCCTCAGTCTCCAGTTCTACCTCTCTTCCTTGTGCCCACATCCTTCTGCCCAGATAGGGGACTTTGAATTGGCCCACCCCAACATCTACCCCATCAATGAACCGCTGAGAGCATCAAGGGCTCAGTCCTGCAGATCCAAAACTACAGGATCTCCATGACACAGCAACAACAG
Organism: Psammomys obesus; assembly: GCF_907164565.1. Classification (NCBI taxonomy): domain Eukaryota; kingdom Metazoa; phylum Chordata; class Mammalia; order Rodentia; family Muridae; genus Psammomys; species Psammomys obesus. Next base: position 11,556,945 of record NW_026592118.1, read on the forward strand.
GATATCCCAGAGGAGTCCCAGTAAAGTTCCAGAGTAGCAGAAGTTAAAGACCTGGTACCAGACCAGCGAGTCATTGCAATGAACATTTGCAAGAATAGAAATGTAGACTAAAGGGTATATTGTGTGACACACTACAGTTTCCACAATGAGACTTTTTATTTTCTGTTGGGGGGGGTGTTCCAAGGGGAGAGCAAGTAGGAGGGGAGGGAGAGGTGAGTGGGATTAGGATGCATGATGTGAAATTCACAAAAAAAAACAATAAAAAGATTATATATATATATATATATATATATATATATATATATAGGCTCTTTCTTGGTTTATTTTAGTTGGGAGACTGGCATTATTGGTGAAAGTTGTTCATATTTTATCATCTTCATCGTACCTTCAAGATTAATAATAATACTAACACTACTACTAATAATAATAATATGCTCCTTCAAGTTTTCTGACATTGATTCTGCTTTATTCCCTCTTGATCAATACATTGTGGTTTACAGACTGTCTGAATACTTTCACATACTTTCTTTTGATCTTCTCTGGTGTTTATCTTATTGATTTCTGCTTTTATCTCTATTGTTTTCCCTGCTATTTATTTTAGGTTTAGTTTGTTTTTTTTTTTTTTTTTAGAGCTTCTAAATTTGGAAGGTTATGTATGGCAAGAAGAAAAGTCAAAGATAATGATACAGGAGAACGCTCCATTCCTGTTTCAAATGGATTATGAATTTTACTATATTCACTTTCCCTATAATTTTCTTCAAAATATTCTGCAGTTTTTTGTGATATGTTTTCTTCATGAATTTTTGCTGCATAATTTCCTAGTATTTAAGTTTTCCTATCTACCGTACTGTTATGGAGCTCCACCATCTGTGAACAGGGCAGTGTGTACGGTGCCACTTTTTTGAGGGTCTACATCATAAATGTCTATAAATATACACTTGTACTTTTAAAACCTGATGTGGTATTTGTATTATTATTGTTTCGATTTATAAATAACAATCGTATTTATGGCGTTTTCTTTGTGCTGTCTGTGAGAGTTGAGTCAGATAGATTGATAGAAATACTCAAATCTTCTACATACTCTCATAATTTTAATAAGTTAGAAGTGAATTATTCATTCTTATACTGACAGGGGAACTCTAACCTGATTACAGATTTAGTACAACTTCATTTTCCTTGGTATCTGCATCAGATTTTGAAGCTGCAGATGAACATAAGCTGCTATGTCAAGCCCAGCATTTCCATTATTTATACTCATAGTTTCCATTTCTCTGCTGAAATTCCCCATCTGCTTGCACATGCTGTGCGCCTTTTCAACTGCTCCCCTTGTCACATTCGTCACGGTCATTTCATATGTTGCGTGCATTCCATTGTCCCGTACCGCTGGATCTGATTCTTCTGGAAACTTTGTCCCGGTTGGTCTCATGCTATTGACTCTCTCCAGGATTCTATAACTATTTAAAACTGTATTCTATGTAATATGGAAATTGGGCACTACATATATAGCATGTATTCCTCTCCTAAGAGTGGGAGCTGAATCAAATACCCCCATGGCTAAGCTGTGACTTCACTGTACTTTTCATCAGACCCATTCACCACTGTGTGGGGCGGAGATTCCCCTTCAAAGCAAGGCTAAACCTCAGCACTGTTGAAACGATGAGGCTCTCTATGCTTCACAGGACAACAGCTACAGAGACTCTGCAAGTCCAGCTTGGGCCTGCTCTTTGATTGGCAGCTGCACTTAAGAAAGGCCATCTATGCTATAGCTGAAATTGTTCACGCGTGCTACCACCACAGACCTCAGCAAGGGCTTCAGAAAGGCCATGTGATCTTGATATTCTCACCTATTCATCCTTGGGGACCTACCATGTACACAGTGGAGGCCCTTGAGAAGGATCTTATGGGTGGGTGTGGACCAACTCAGTGACTAGAATCCTTTAGGATACAAGCTGGTAGCAGCCTGTATGCTGTTGACTTCTTTAATATTGGGTCATAGAAATCATCCAAAAGACTCTACCCAGCAAGGTACAGAGGAAGATGCTGAGACTCATAGCCAAACTTTGGGTAGAGTGCATGGAATCTTATAAAAGGAGGGGGAGATAGAAAGAACTGGAGGGGACAGGAGCTCCACAAAGAGGGCAACAGAACCAAGAAATCTAGGCACAGAGGTCTTTTCTGAGACTAATACTCCAACCAAGGACCATGCATGGAGATAACCTAGAACCCCTGCACAGATGTAGCCCAAAGCAACCCAGTTTCCAAGTGGGTACCCTAGTAAGGGGAACAGGGACTGTCTTTGACATGAACTCAGTGGCTGGCTCTTTGATCACCTACCCCTGATGGGGGAGCAGCCTTACCAGGCCACAGAGGAAGACAATGCAGCCAGTCCTGATGAGACCTGATAGGCTAAGGTCAGAGGGAAGGGGAGGAGGACTTCCCCTATCAGTGGACTTGGGGGGGGGGCATGGGAGGAGATAAGGGAGGGAGGATGGGATTGGGAGGGGATGAGGGAGAGGGATACAGCTGGGATACAAAGTGAATAAACTGTAATTTATATAAAAAAATAAACCAATTAAAAGAAAGAAATCATCCCAGGCAGCAAGGTAAAGAAAAACCCATCAAGGGCATAGATAAACCGCAGGCCCTGCTTTTCTAGGAAGACTTGTCTCTCACCTAGATTTAATACACTGAGCTTTCAGCTGGGCTCAGTGGCACACGCCTGTAACCCCAGCATTGAGGGAAGCAGGTGGATCTCTGTGAGTTCAAGGCCAGCCTGGTCTACAAAACAAGTCCATGACAGCCAAGGCTACACAGAGAAACCCTGTCTCAAAAAACCAAAAACCAAAAACCAACCAACCAACTAAACTGAACAAACAGAAAACAATAACAAAGAACACTCAGCTTTCCATGTTCTCAGTTATTGTCAGCATTTAAATATACGTACAGTCTGGAGAGACCTCTTAGTAGTTGAGGGTGCTTACTGCTCTTGCAGAGGACTAGAGTCCAGTTCCCAGCACCAGGGCTGGCCAACTCATAATCACTTCTAACTCCAGCCCCAGGGATGGAGTGCTCTCTTCTGTCTTCTACCAGCAATTGCATTCATTTGCACATACACACACAAAATAAAAATAATAACCAAAAAATAAGCATCATGGGAAGGATAACTACAGTAGGGTCTGCATTTGTGGGAGAGGCAGCACCAAGTAGAAGCCTAGGAATAGTCTTTAGGAAGGATGGAACTTGAGGACAGACCCAGTAAGGAGGACATGCTGTTCAGACACTAGAGCCAGAGCCCTTCAGATGGGGGCATTATAAGTGAAAGGTTCAGAAGAGGAAGTAAGCACACTATGTTGAAGAAACAGATAGAAGATTGGCTACAGTCCAATCTTCAGCAGAGCTGAGGCCAGTAGGGTGGATTGCAGGAGCCTCTACACTTTGCTGCATGTCCCCAAGTCCATGAGGAAGAGCTGGCAATTGACCAAATGTGATGATAACCTGTGACAACCTCAATGAAATCTAAGAATGTTCCTGTAAGTGTCTTTTATTTTATTTTCTGTTGCTATAGTAAAAGCAACCCTGACAAAAGCAACTTAAAGGAGAAAGGGCTCACTTGCTAGGGACAGCGGATCATGTTGCATCTACAATCAGGAAGCAGAGAGAGAGAGAGATGAACAAATGCTCAGCTTACTTCTAAGGTTGCACAGTTCCTACCTCAGTCTAGGGAATGGTGTCACTCACAAGGGACAGGCAAGTCTTCCCACCTCAGTTACCCTAATTAATACAATCCCCACAGGAATACCCAGAGCCTTGCCTCCCAGGTCATTATAGATATCATTTCATTGACAATTGACAGTAACCATCACATAAACAGAAGACAATGTTTGTGAAAGTGTGTGAAATTTTAGCATCCTTGAGTCAGATGTACTAACAATTTCAAAAGATGTACGGTGACTTGTATATTATCTTAAAGTAAATTAATTTTTAAGCAAAAGCTCTTCAGCTATCTCAAAACTGCATGTTTTCTATGGGGTTATATGAAAATGTATATGTGTCTTTTGTGTGAAGCATTATATGTACATACAACATGACTTCAAGGGGGGGTTTCCATTTTGTACATCAAGTATAAGTTTGTTGTGGGTGACAGTAATGTAGGTGCTATTACAAGGGGGTAAAGTCTAGACCACTAAAAAAATTATAGGTCAAAAGCATTTCCTTATTAATAGAAACATCTTTGTTAGATTTTAAAATCAGCCTCAGGACATAACAGAAATAGACCATCAACACAGGCGGCTGAAGCCTCCAGCCTTCCAGGCAGTCAGTCCAGTGTGCAGTGACGTTGCTCCACTGTTAAATGAAGTCTCAGCGGCATGGGAGACATGCCATTCCCAAATAACGGGAGAGGTCATGCACTCTATTTTGCCCAGACCCCATCTGGAGTAAGGACTAATTAGAGAGCCTGTGTAATGGGAAGACTGGAAACTGTGCCTCTGGGGAAAGGTGAAGGAAATTGGCTCTGAATTGAACTCAGGAAGAGACATCCAACGGAAATTGGATCGTTGTCTTCAAATGTATCCAGGGAAGCCACCTGGGCTCCCTCATTGGAATCTGCTCTAAATCCATCTTGGCACCCTTGACCCACAGGCTGCACAGAGCCTTCACGATTCTCCTGTAATCTCATCTCTGTGTAAAATCTCTTTCAGAGTACACCTTCTCAAAAACTCATTGCCAGTGATGGGACTTGCAGGCAAGAAAAACTTGAAGGGCGAGAGCCAATGGCAGCTTCTCTTCCAGGCTGAGCAGTCACATCAGGACCAGCACAGAGCAATGCTGTGCAATGGGTGCAGGAGGCAGTGTTAAAAAGACAATCCTTTTGGATATATGCCTAGAAGTGGTATAGCTGGATCTTGAGGAAGCATTATTCCTAATTGTCTGAGAAAGCGCCAGATTGATTTCCAGAGTGGTAGTACAAGTTTGCATTCCCACTAGCAATGGAGAAGGCTTCCCCTTTCTTCACAACCTCTCCAGCATGTGTTGTCACTTGAGTTTTTTATTTTAACCATTCTGATGGGTGTAAGGTGAAATCTCAGGGTTGTTTTGATTTGCATCTTTCTGATGGCTAAGGACGTTGAGCATTTCTTTAAGTGTTTCTCTGCCATTCTATATTCCTTTACTGAGAATTCTGTTTAGCTCTGTACCCCATTTTTTAATTGGATTGCTTGATTTGCTGCTTTTTAACTTCTTTAGTTCTTTGTATATTCTAGATATCAGCCCTCTGTCAGATATAGGGTTGGTGAAGATCCTTTCCCAGTCTGTAGGCTCTGTATCCAAAAGATGCTCAAATACACAACAAGGTCAGTTGCTCAACCATGTTTGTAGCAGCTTTATTCATAATAGCCAGAACCCAGGAAACAACCCAGATGTCCCTCAGTTGAGGAATGGATACAGAAATTGTGGTACTTTTACACAATGGAATACTACTCAGCAATTAAAAACGAGGAAACCATGAAATTTGCAGGCAAATGGTGGGACCTAGAAAAGATCATCCTGAGTGAGGTATCCCAAAAGCAGAAAGACACAGAGTATATACTCACTTATATAGACCTATAAGATAGGATAAACATACTGAAATGTATACACCTAAAGAAGATAAACAAGAAAGAGGACCTGGGGTAAGATGATCAAAGGACCAAATATATCTGGGCACAGGGGTCTTTTATGAGTCTGTTTCTCCAACCAAGGACCTTGTATGGATATAACCTAGAACCTCTGCTCGGATGTAGCCCATGGTAGCTCAGTATCCAAGTATCCCCTAATAAGGGGAACAAGGACTATTTCTGACATGAACTCAATGGTTGGCTGTTTGACTTCTCCCCAAACCCCAAGGGAGGAGCAGCCCTGCTAGGCCACATAGGAGGACTTTGCAGCCAGTCCTGAAGATACCTGATAAACCAGGATCAGATGAAAGGGGAGGAGGTCCTCCCCAATCAGTGGACTTGGAAAGGGGCAGGGAGGAGATAAGGGAGGGAGGATGGGATTGGGAGGGAAAGACAGTTCTGGATACAGCAGGGATAGAAAGTTAATAAACTGTATCTAATACAAAAAATATTAAAAAATAAAAAAAGACAGTCCTGTGAAAAGGCATCTACAGGTGCAGCCACCAGGAATCCTGATGTCCAAGACAGGGTCTGAGTCACCCAGCTGCCGAAGGGTCTGTAAGTGAGGAGAGTTCTTAGCCGATGCAAAGATAATGAAAATGCAGTATCATTGACAGCCACAGCAGGTGCTAAACAGCCTTTTATAGTTCAGAACTGTAAGTGTTCAACTGGTGACAAGCTAATGCTTCCTGCCCTTACTGATCCCCACACCACCCACACAGGGCTTCAAGGATTATGCTCTTCTGGACATGAGGAAACCAGGGAGGGGAAAGCTTACAGTGGTTCCACCACCAAAGATTAGGCTGCTCACTGCTACAGTTCGGTGACTCAATTGAGACCCACAAAAAACAGATGAAGGCATGAGCTTCATGAGATGGAGCAGCTAAGAGCCTCCCTCACTCCACAGAGAAGGCGCCCATGAATCTGATTGCAGTAGACACGCTAAAGCCAGGGGGCATACTAAAATATATTCCTCACTCAGGAGGCAAATACAATACCCCACTTCCCCAGGGAAAACCCTATAGACAAAGCCCTTAAACACCAGTTAGGGCTTGATCTCAGCACAAAGCCCTGAAAGACTATGGAGCTCAGTGTCTTTACTATCCACAGTGAGTTTGTTTCCAGAGCCCAGTCGATGCCTAAAACCATGGGTGGCCAGGCCACGGGTCTCAGCACTTCAGCACATGCTAACTTCCATTGCTAAATCCAACAGCAGCCACTTTGGGTTTAGAGGGAGAATGTGACAGCTGCTCTCTGGCACACCCAAATCTCCAACATCAATAACTCTGATGCTGAGGCCATTAAATAAAATAACATTTCTTGGTATGTTTTCCTCTCTATGACAAATGCCTAAGAAAAACAGCTTAAAAGGGGGAAAGTTTAATCTGGCTTCCAGGCTCAGTGCCTTCAGTCCAGAGTTGGCGACTCTATTATTGGGGCCTGGGGAGAGGCTGAATATTTACTACGAAGCTGTACACTTCGTACTGGACAGGGAACAAACAGAGCCAGGACAAGGCAGGGAGCAAGGCGATCCTTCAAAGGCCTGGACCTAGGGACTTGCACCCTCCAATTAAGCCATACCCTTGTACATTTCAGCATATAAAAGCTAAATCCTTAATAGTGCAGCCTCAGCAATATTTGAAGTAGACAGGAAGACATCCACAAAACATATCTGGCAAAAAGTTAAAACCATAAATGCTCTTAAATTGGTGAGAGCATTAATTGGTAAGAGGTGGAAGCACTGAGTTTTCTCAAGTTACCTAGGAGTATTTCCCATTCTCGATCTCCTGTAGTACCTTTCCACTCCATATGGGAGCGTCCCATCCATGACCCCTGCCCTGGAACCTGGAGGGCTTAGGACACATTTGGAACAAGTCACCTCACTTGTGACCAAAGAAAAACAGGGTAGGGATAATGGTGGGGGGAGCTTCACTGTGGAAAACTGAAAGTGTAGGTGCTGTCCACCTCACTTTACAGAGAATGGACCACCTTCCTGAAGGCATCCAAGGTTATCAGGTGGCTGAACAGATGTCACAGCTCCAGGTATGTGACCAGTATTACTTTCACAGCCCCTGTGTTCATTGCTGATTTAGCCAAAATTTACCAACAAACCAGCTGCATTACAAATGAAGCCACTTGGCTGCTTTGGCAATATATAAACTTTTGTGGCCACATGTAAGTTTATACTCTATCATTAATTTTTTTAGGTTAACATACAGTATAATATGTCCTTAATCTTAGAAGAAAAGACAATTACATGTTCCCTCTCATTCTAGCCTATAATGTATACATTATATGTATAGACAGAGGCATGTGTGGATACAGTATAACATTAGAAAGGAGAACAGGAATGTGTAAATATTAGGTGATGAGAAGGACTGGACACAGATAAAGGACACCTGGAGTCATGAAAGAGGATGTAAAACTGATTGCTTTTTTAGTTTTGACTCTGCCATGTATGTGTTTTCTATGGGTTTAGTTTTGGGGGTGTGTGTGTGTGTTGGATAAATGCATAAAAATGTAGTTGAAATCCAAACAATAATTAGGTCTTACTTCCAAAGTCTATATGCCACAAAATTTGAAAATCTAAATGAAATGGACAATTTTCTTGACTGATTCTACATGCCAAAGCTGAATCAAGACCAGGTAAACCAATTAAATAGACCTATATCCCCTAAGGAAATAGAAGCTGTCATCAAAAGTCTACCATGCAAAAAAAGCCCAGGGCCACATGGTTTCAGCGCCAAATTCTATCAGACCTTCAAAGAAGAGCTAACACCAATACTCTTCAAACTAGTCCACAAGATAGAAACAGAAGGAACACTACCAAACTCATTCTATGAAGCCACAGTCACCTTGGTACCTAAACCTCACAAAGACCCAACAAAGAAAGAGAATTTCAGGCCAATCTCCCTCATGAACACTGATGCAAAAATACTCTCAACAAAATACTTGCAAACCAAATCCAAGAACACATCAAAGACATCATCCACTATGACCAAGTAGGCTTCATTCCAGGCATGCAGGGGTGGTTCAATATACGGAAATCCATCAATGTGATCCACCACATAAACAAACTGAAGGAGAAAAAACACATGATCATCTCCTTAGATGCTGAAAAGGCATTTGACAAAATCCAACATCCATTCATGTTTAAAGTATTGGAGAAATCAGGGATACAAGGCACATACCTGAACATAGTAAAGGCGATATACAGCAAGCCTATAGCCAACATCAAACTCAATGGAGAGAAACTTAAATCATTCCCACTAAAATCAGGGACAAGGCAAGGTTGTCCACTCTTCCATATCTTTTCAACATTGTTCTTGAAGTCCTAGCTAGAGCAATAAGACAATTGAAGGAGATCAATGGGATACAAATTGGAAAGGAAGAAGTCAAAGTATCACTATAATATGATATGATAGTATATGATATGATAGAATCATATAGATATCATATAGATATGATATGATATGATATGATATGATATGATATGATATGATATGA
>NW_026592118.1:11566115-11613312 GCF_907164565.1 Psammomys obesus
TATGATATGATATGATATGATATGATATGATATGATATGATATGATAGTATACCTGAGTGACCCAAAAACTCTACCAGGGAACTCCTACAGCTGATTAACACCTTCAGCAAAGTGGCTGGATACAAAATTAACTCAAAAAAATCAGTAGCCTTCCTGTATACAAAGGACAAAAGGGCCGAGAAAGAAATTAGGGAAACAACACCTTTCACAATAGCCACAAAGGACATAAAGTATCTTGGTGTGAACCTAACCAAGAAAGTCAAAGACTTGTATGAAAAAAAAATTTCCAGTCTCTGAAGAAAGAATTAGAAGAAGATATCAGAAGATGGAAAGATCTCCCATGCTCATGGCTTGGCAGGATTAACATAGTAAAAATGGCCATCTTACCAAAAGCAATCTACAGATTCAATGCAATTCCCATCAAATTACCAACACAATTCTTTACAGACCTTGAAAGAAAAATTCTCACCTTCATATGGAACAAGAAACCCAGAATTGATGAAACAATTCTCTACAGTAAGAGATCTTCAGGAGGTATCTCCATCCCTGATCTCAAACTCTACTATAGAGCAACAATACTAAAAACTGCATGGTACTGGCATAGAAACAGACTGGTGGATCAATGGAATCGAATAGAAGACCCTGACATAAATCCACACACTTATGGACACCTGATTTTTGACAAAGATGCCAAATCCATTCAATGGAAAAAAGACAGCATCTTCAACAAATGGTGCTGGACTAACTGGATGTCTACATGTAGAAAAATGCAAATAGATCCATACTTATCACCCTGAACAAAACTAAAGTCCAAGTGGATCAAAGACCTCAACATAAAACTAGACACACTAAACCGCTTAGAAGAAAAAGTGGGGGATATCCTTGAACTCATTGGCACAGGAGACAACTTCCTGAACAGAACACCAACAGCACAGGCTCTAAGAGCAACAATTAATAAATGGGACCTCATGAAACTGAAAAGCTTCTGTGAAGCAAAGGATACTGTCCTCAGAACAAAACGACAGTCTACAGATTGGGAAAAGATCTTCACCAATCCTATATCTGACAGAGGGCTAATATCCAGTATATAGAAAGAACTAAAGAAGTTAAACAGCAAAAAATCAAGTAATCCAATTAAAAAATGGGGTACAGAGCTAAACAGAGAATTCTCTACAGAGGAATATCGAATGGCAGAGAAACACTTAAAGAAATGCTCAACCTCATTAGCCATCAGGGAAATGCAAATCAAAACGACCCTAAGATTTCACCTTACACTCATCAGAATGGCTAAGATCAAAAACTCAAGAGACAACACATGCTGGAGAGGTTGTGGAGAAAGGGGAACCCTCCTCCACTGCTGGTGGGAATGTAAACTTGTACAACCACTCTGGAAAGCAATCTGGTGCTTTTTCAGACAACTAGGAATAGTGCTTCCTCAAGATCCAGCTATACCACTCCTAGGCATATATCCAAAAGAGTCTCAAGTACACAGTAAGGACATTTGCTCAACCATGTCTGTAGCAGCCTTATTTGTAATAGCCAGAAGCTGGAAACAGCCCAGATGCGCCTCAGTGGAGGAATGGATGCACAAATTGTGGTATATCTACACAATGGAATATTATTCAGCAATAAAAAGCAAGGAAATCATGAAATTTGCAGGTAAATGGTGGGATCTGGAAAAGATCATCCTGAGTGAGCTATCCCAACAGCAGAGGGATGCACACGGTATATATTCACTCATATAGACATATAATATAGGATAAACCTACTAAAATCTGTACACCTAAAGAAACTAATCAAGAGGTAGGACTCTTGCTAAAATGCTCAATTCCTACCCAGAAAGGCAAAGAGGCTAGACATCAGAAAATGGAGAAAAGAGGGAACAAGTCAGGAGCCTGACACAGAGGACCTCTGAAAAGCTCTGCCCTGCAGACTATCAATGTAGATACTGAGACTTATGGGCAACCTTTGGGCAGAGTGCAGGGAATCTTAGGAAAGAAGTGGGAAACAGTAAGATCTGGAGAGGACAGGAACTCCACAAGGAGAGCAACAGAACCAAAAAATCTGAGCACAGGGTCTTTCCTGAGACTGCTATTCCAACCAAGGACTATGCATGGAGATAACCTAAGACCCCTGCACAGATGTAGCCCATGGCAGTTCAGTATCCAAGTGATGGGGACAGGGACTGTCTCTGACATGAACTGATTGGCCTGCTCTTTAGTTACCTCCCTCTGAGGGGGAAGCAGCATTACCAAGGCCACAGAAGAGGACATTGCAGCCACTCCTGATGAGACCTAATTGACTAGGATCAGAAGGAAGGAAAAGAAGTCCTCCCCCATCAGTGGACTTGGGGAGGGGCATGCATGCAGAGGGTGGAGGAAGGGAGGGAACCACAGGGGGGCAGGATACAAAATGAGTAAAGTGTAATTAATAAAGAAAAATAATAATAATAATAAAAAATGTAGTTGATAATAAAGATGTAAAACCCAAAGCAAAGCTCACAGCTTAGGAATGGCTACCCAAACTGTATTGTTGAGATGAATGAACCTTGGGTCCGGTGGATGTTTGCTTGAACCGCCGTGTGCTCTCACCATGTGATTTGTAATTTGCAAGTTCTCTACAGTAAAGTGATTTTTATGAAATAATCTCATCATGTCATCTTCCTCCATATGTATCATTATTCATTGTTCTCATCCATTCCCCTCCCCCACTGCCCTCCTGTCCCCTGCACTTCCCTCCACCTGGCCCTCTCCTTCCCCACGTTGGTCCTCCTTTCTGATTTCTTAGTATGAATTTCACCCCTCTCTTTCCAACCTCCTTTAAGATCTCTTCCTCCGACCTCATAGATCTTTTCCCAGTTTTGTGTTCTATGCACACAGAGAAATGCATACATTCATACACACACACATGTACATATCCATAATGCATCATGGATTTGTGGACCATCATTGTGTGGGGTCTTCTCCTCCATCTCCCGATTTTCCAGTTTTCGCATCTGGGCTGCTGAAGTGAGCATGGCCATGGAGTCTCTTCTAAAGAGTGGTATGTCGTTGTCCTAGCACTTCATACATTTCTCCCAAAGAGATCCACAGCAGCCATTTATAAGAATCCTCACTCTGCCTTTGTTGTAACCCTAATTAGTTGCTATTAATTTTTAAAAGTGAGAAATTAGCTTCTCACTTTTTTAAATGGAAGGAATCGGAAAGGACTTCAAGGTTGGAAATGACCTTGAGGGGCTGTATCGCGTAGAATGTGAGAAGGGCACCACTAACAAATGCAATTTAAAGAAAAGTGCTGACCGAAATGGGGAACTCTGCTCTGTCAGTTTCTTCCTATCTTGATTTCCTGTTTGAGGAAATGAGAAAGAAAAAAAGAAAAAAACAAAACAAAACCTAAGAGTTAAGAGGAAGACAGACTTTGAACAAAGTTTGACTGTGATAGGGAGGTGAATAGCAATGGAGCTGAAGTGGAAAATACAGATTTAAACAAGAAAAAAGTCAACAGGCCCAGAAAAAAAAATACAATAGCTCTGTATTTTAGCTTTTCATTTATACTAATTACACATCAAAAATGTACATGTATTTCTCTCTCTCTCTCTCTCTCTCTCTCTCTCTCTCTCTTTCCTGTGTGTGTGTGGGGGTGTATTTGGTCTTTGGTAGTCTAGGATTAGCAGCTCACTTCGTTCTAGTTGGACTTGCATCTCTTGACAGATGAGAGCTCTAAGCCTGAAATAGTTCTAACACCTGCCCAGATCCTCCTTGCCAACCTGTGTTAGGAGAGAAAGATTTGCCCTTGACCTGGTGTTCTGCTTCCATAAGCCCCCAGCCTGTGTCCTCAATGTCCAGCATTACAACAAACTGTGTCCCTGCTCCTGTGCTGGCACTGAGCTGGGGACCTCCCTAGCTCCCATCCCATCTGCTTCCAGGGCCTCCTAAGCCACTCGGTGGATGGTGTGAACACTCAGCTTTCTCACATCAGTGAGGCTTCCTTGTGTGCTTCTCTTTTCCGCACCAGTAACTGGCACTTGACCAGTAGCACAGAAGTTTATGCATATTAACTGGACAGATCCAGAAAGTGAAGATGGATCTGCCACATACACATTTTCCTGAATATTGTGATGTGGAATGAGGTCACGACCCTAGCTACACTGTCTACGCTGCCTGTGGGCGCTGTCTTCACCCTGCCGGCCCTGTTGCTCTACAGCTCAGAACTTCCCATAGGTGCTCTTAGGAAGAATGTGACTCCTCATTGCCTCAGCTCTCATCTGATACACAGCAGGAAGCAGCAGCCCCCTAGAGACACACAGAGAGAGCTGATGCTTGAGCTCTCACAGGCCACCTCCTCTGGCTAGCCACCTGTCACAGAGGAGGAAATCAGGCTAAACCCTAAGTACACTCTATGCTCTGGTTTCTTCCTGTCTCCTACATACACAATGGGATTTTATTCAGATGTAAAGAACAAGATTATGCCATTTCCAAGAAAACAGATACAACTGGAGATTATTATGTTGAGTAAATCAGGTCAGGCAAAGAGAGAGAACATATTGTGCATGCGCTTGTGTGTGAGTACATGCATGAGTGTGTGTGTGTTTGTAGATGATAGATAGATAGATAGATAGATAGATAGATAGATAGATAGATAGATAGATAGATAGATTATAGGTAGATAGATTGAGTGATTGTTAGATGATAGATAGTCTGTAACTATGGAATTGAATTAGAACCAAAATTGCCTATGAGACAAAGGGAACTAACAAAGAGAGGTGACAAAGGAAAGGGATGTGGGGAGACACAGTCAAATTACCTTATTGACATGTATGAACGTGTCCTTACAAAATCTAGTACTCTACACCAACTAAAAAATAAAAATGAGTCCTCTTGTGGGCAGCTTGGAGAATTCCTTTACTTAACAGATATTGTGTAAATGCCACATAAAAAGACACGCCTGGACTAAGGAAATGGCCCAGCCAGTAAAGCACTTGCCATGCAAGTATGGAAACTGAGCGGGATCCCACAGGAGCCATGTTGTAATCCCAGCTCCGGAGTGACAGAGACAGGAGGAGCCCTAGCCAGCCAGTGTAACTGGCTGAATCAGTGCATTTTTCCATAAAAAAACTATCCCAAAAAAAAAAATTTTTTTTTTAAGATGAAAGGGCTGGAGAAATGGCTCAGGGGTTTAAAGTACTTGCTTCTCTTGCAAAAGACCCGAGTTCCCAAGTTCAGTTCTCAGAACCCATATCAGATAGCTCATAATTTCTTGTAACTCCAGCTCCAGGGGATCTGACTCCTGGCACCTGGCATCCACAGGTACCCGTGTACTCACGTCCTATACATACACAGGCATATACATATACACATAAATAAGAATAAATCTTTAAAATATATGATGTGACCAAGGAAGAAAGCTGGCATTCCCTCTGACCTCCATACACACACGCTCACATATACATATGTGTGTACACACATGAACATGTACAGAGAGAGAGAGAGAGAGAGACCCTAATAATGAAAATATTGTCAGCCTCGTTTCTGGAATTCTTTTGACATTATATTTATACTGGTAATTAACACGTTATACTACATAATTCTCTGGAGAAAATGAGATAGCAGCTTCTTAACTCCAGCACATTAAATTTAACATTTTCCATCTACTTATTACAGAGAGAAATGTTACCTACAATCTGCATCATATCAAATTAATGGGGTCAGCAACATCTCCAAAGAGGTAGGAGGTCAGCAGGGAGAAGAGAGCATGAAAGCTGGTGGAACTGCGAACTGATTCCATTTGCAGGGGGGAACGTTTCCCTGTCCCTGTGATGAGTGTTTAAGAGGAAGAAATTTCTATCCACTTACCAATTACTTGACTAGACAGAGCAAATTTTCTCTTCTATCTTAAGCTCACACAGCCACATACTTGAACCAGGAGAAATGCCTGAGGGATCAGAAACATTGCTGCGTGGGAAATTAAGGCAGTTACTAGCGAAGCCAAGATTTCCTGAGCTGGCTTCCCTGAACTGTCTGCCTCAACCCTGACTTCTTAGGCCATCTAAGAAGTGTATGCTGTATGTGTGTGTGCTGTATCTGCCACTCCTACTTTAAGTCTGTATTTGCCAAGTCTGCTCACATCCTTTGTCTCCTAAACCCTACAGAGTGAGCCTGGAGTCTCTGAATGGCAGTTCCAGTTGATATCACATCACTGTTCCGGGTACCTGGGAACACACCTAAGAACACAACCTCCAAGAACGACTTACTGTCTATGCCCCCCAAGTCTCTGAGTCTCTGCTTCTCTCTCCATCCTCTTTCTACTCACTTCACAGCCACGCTTAGGAGGGATAGTATGCCCATTATTGTACAGACTCAACAAGAGACCGGAAGAAAGCCTTCTGATGATAGAGGGACTCATTACAGAGAATGTCAAGAGGAGTGGTCTTTCCCTGATCTCCCACACCAACTGTCCAGGCCTTCCCCCTCACCTCCACAAATATGTTCTCGAAAACCCAAAGGGAGCAGAGTTACGGCCAATAGAGATGAATGACACATACCACTGCAAGCAAGGGGCATCCCTCTGGGTCTTCGCTGTGCATCTGAGTACAGATGAGAAAACTAGTCACCTCCAGCGCTCATTGCTTTGGTTGTAGCACAGTGAGTCCTGGGCATCTGTGACCAGCATACAGGAACTGTGAAGTCTGAAATGAACTTGATTGGTTTCACTGAAGGCAATCTCTGGGAGACTTCAGCATCATTACCTCACTGAAGGACTTCATTGAGTCATTAACTTTGGAATGCATCCTGTTTCTCTTGGTTATCGCTGTCCCTCTATAGCCTGAGATTTCAAAAGGCTCATGGCCCTGAACTTGTTCTGAAGAGCTGAAGGTTTTGGCATGCAAATCTTCAAGCTGAGTCACCTGCCACTCAGCGTGTGATCCAGGCACCTTTACTTCCAGCATGACCTTCCTAAGGGCTCCCTTCTAAAAGAGGGTGACTAGGGTCCTCAGAGGAACAGCACAAGTAAAAAGTGGTTCCCATTTTCAGGACCACACAAAGTTTGAAAAAAGACAGGATACTCAAACAAGGGCAGGCAAACACTATCAGCCACCAATGCCCAGGCTAAGGTGCTTTGAAGGGTCAACTACCTAGTCACTCTTGGAAGCACCAAGATCTTCCTGTCAGAAGATGCAGAATACAGGATAGAACCACTTTTGCTTTTTTTAAGAGTTTAAAATATTTTAAAATGACATGCGTACATGTCTATATGTGGTTTTGTGTATGTGAGTACAGGTGTCTACAGAAACCGAAAAAGGATGTCAGAGCCCCTGGAGCAAGAGTGAGCAGCTATCATGAGCTGCCTGATATGGGTGCTGGAACCAGATTTAACTGCTCAGTAAGAGCACTTTTAACTCTTAACAATAGGGCCATCCCTCTGGCCCTAGATGCTTTATTTTAAAAGATTTACAGTCCCAAAATCCTCCTAGTTTCATCTCAGGAGATGGCTCATGTCCTACTAAACAATTTTTGCTTAGTTAACAACTCAGATCCCAGTAAGACATCGTAGGTAGTTTCCCCTTCAAGTAAGAACACCTTACTTGTACATGGAATGTAATCTACAAGCAACCTCTGCAAATGTAGTTGTCAGGATGTGAGCATATGGTGCTTTCCACTCCCTGCACTTTCCGGGGAAGCACAGTGTCCTAGACACTAAACTACAGTGCACTGTCATCTCCTGTCGCAGGAAGACTATGAAATCTGGGTCAGTGCTACTAGGATGGTTCTTTATTGAGTAGTAAGGAAGACTGCTTACTAGTGAAACTTCCAGCTTCCTGTTTTTTAAACATAAGGATAACACTATTCCCCACAAGCATTTAATTTATGCAACCAAGGGCCACCACTGAATATTTAAATTTTTTTTTTTTTTTAGTTAGCATTCCAGGTGCTGAGGACGCTGCCTCCTTCTTTAAAGAACTCACATAAGTCATGTGGAAAATATAGTCTTTTTAACTTTTATTTTTATTAATTACAATTTATTCACTTTGTATCCTCCCTGTATTTCTCTCCTTTCTCCCTTCCTAATTCCACCCTCCCTCCCCCTTCTCCACCCATGCCCCTCCCCAAGTCCACTGATATGGGAGATCTCCCTTCCCTTTTCTTCTGATCCTAGCCTATCAGGTCTCATCAGGACTGGCTGCATTGTCTTCCTCTGTGTTCTGGTAAGGCTGCTCCCCCCTCAGGGGTAGGAGATCCAAGAAGAGACCAATCAGTTCATGTCAGAGACAGCCCCTGTTCCCATTACTAGGGAACCCACTTGGACACTGAACTGCCATGGGCTACATCTGTGCAGGAGTTCTAGGTTCTCTCCGTGAACGGTCCTTGATTGGAGTATCAGTCTCAGAAAAGATCCCTGGGCCCAGATTTTTTGGTTCTGTTGCTCTCCTTGTGGAGCTCCTGTCCTCTCCAGGTCTTACTATTTCCTACTTGTTTCATACAATTTCCTGCACTCTGCCCAAAGGTTGGCCATAAGTCTCAGTATCCTCTTTGATACCCTGCAGGGTAGAGTCTTTTAGAGGATCTCTGTGGCAGGCTCCTGTCCTGTTCCCTGTTTTCTCCTTCTTCTGCTTTCCATCCTCTTTGGCTTTCTGAATGGGGATTGAGCATTTTAGCCAGAGTCCTTTCTCAGACAATTAGGAATAGCACTTCCTCAAGATCCAGCTATACCACTTCTAGGCATATATCCAAAAGATGTTCAAGTATACAACAAGGACATCTGCTCAACCATGTTTGTAGCAGCTTTATTTGTAATATCCAGAAGCTGGAAACAACCCAGAAGCCCCTCAACTGAGGAATGGATACAGAAATTGTGGTACATATACATAATGGAATATTATTCAGCAATAAAAAACAAGGAAATAATGAAATTTGCAGGTAAATGGTGGGAACTGGAAAAGAACATCCTGAGTGAGGTATACCAGAAGCAGAAAGACACACAAGGTATACACTCACTCATAAATGGATATTAGATGTGTAACATAGGATAAACCTACTAAAATCTGTACAACTAAGGAAGCTAATCAAGAAGGAGGAAAATATATACAAAGAAACTAAAGTTTTAATGATTTCTAGTTTCAATGCTAAGGTATGGAAAGATTAAATATCATGCCATATATATATATATATATATATATATATATATATATATATATATATAAATTGAACAAAGCAAATCAGGCTTTTTAATGGCCTTCTAAGAGAACATAGGTGTCAGGCAAACTACCACCCAGATTCCAGAAAGACAGATGTATGTGAAAGGTCTAAACTGGGATCTGTCACCCAGTGCAGAAGCTGATGTGACTATAATGGATTCCAAAACGACCATCTGGATACCTAGCTGAGTTTGAGCAGCTCATATGAAAGCTCTGGGGATGACAGTGTTGGAGGTGAGGCAAAGCCATACTTTCATGGGCTTTTCTTCCAGGAGCCCTACCTAATTCTCAGGATGATGGTCTGAAAGAGATGTACTCCTGGGTCTAGCAGAAAGAGAAGAGTATGCATTGAAAAGCCACCCCAACGTGATCCCCACCACACAAGCCTGCCCCCTGGAAGGCTTGTGTAGGTAGAGGAAACTCTTCCCACACAGCACTGTCTGGTCTTCCCTACCTAATAGGAAAGAAGTGCAGATGGCTGGAATAGCAGAAGGAACACAGTAAGAAAACCAAGCTGAATAAATATTAGAAAAAGTGGAAACAGCAATGACAGGAAACCTTCCAATAGTTAATGGCAGATACTAAACCATAGTACCTGGAAGGTCAGAGACAAAAAGAAGGATAAATGACCCCAAAAATGAAGAGAACAAGAGACAGAAATGAAGCCTAGGAATAAATTACCAAATTTCAGAAACACAAGGAAAAGTAAATATCCTTGGAGACAAACGTGAGGAATGGGAGGGTGTAGCCTGCATGAAAGCAGATGTGTGAATCACAGGAGAAAAGTTAGTAGAGAAGGGCAAAAGAAGAGAAGGGTCCAGTGAAATGCTTATAGGACTGAGAAGAAAAGCCACCAACCCGGACTTCTGTACTGGGTGAAACTGTCCTTCAGACATAAAGGGCCTCATCAGATGAACAAAAGCCAAGGGGAATAATCACCACAGACATTGGGCAGGATAAATATGGAAGTTACCACAAGAGAAATGATGGAAATTACCACAGGAGAGTTGACATAAGTTACCATGGAGAAAAGATAGAAGTTACCACAGGACCAAGTACAGGAGAGATGAGGGATGTTTCTGAGGAAAGGAAGGAGAAGGAAGAAACTTGGATCTCTGTAAATAGAAATATCAGAGCTTAATTAAACAAAAGCAAAATAAGACCATTTACTCTTAATACACACACAGGGCAGTCTACAGCATTAATAACAACAATGTATGAGGTGAATATAGCACATTGATAAATAAAATTAATGAGATTAATACCACAGTGTAACCAAGAAAGAAATGGCAAGATTGAGAACATTCTGCTCTGCACCTGTCCTACTCAAGGAACACCATAAAGAAGGTTCTAATAAAGAAGTCAGATGTCAATTAAAAATTATGTTGCATACTCCAGAATACCCAGTACTAAAACTAAACATGCAATCATTAGGCTAAGACAGGTAACAAAATAGAAGCCTGTGATATTAAAATCCTAAGTTAAAAATAAAAGGCAGAAAATCCAGGTCTGGAGGCTCACATCTGTAATCCCAGTGCTTGGAGAGCAGAGACAGGCAGAGCCTGAGGGCACACTGCCAGCCAGTCTAGTTGAAATGGTGAGAGCTCTGGGTTCACTGAAAGATGCTGACTTAATAAATAAGGTGGAGAATGGCAATGGTGTAAACTTGTGGCCTTCACATACTCATGCACAGGCGAGTGCACACACATACTTATACAACACAGAAAGGAGACAGCAGAAAAAATGTAAGGAATCAATTTTTTTAAAGAGGAAAATATATAAGTTTTAAACTATAGTCAATATTAATTCAACCATAACAATAATTGCAACTATGGAAATAATCTAAATGTGCAAATAAACAGAGAAAAGTGTTGAGTGAATATGAAAACAGGGCCTACTAGATGTTGTCTGCATGAAACCTACCTCAACTATTGCACCTCAAACTAAAGAAGAAAAATGCCAGTACTCCCCAAAGAAAGCAGGGGAGGCTACCCGTCCTCTTGAAAAACAAAGACTTCAAAACAGAAGGGTCATCAGGGACAAAGAAAAGCATTACTCAATGACAATTTCTGCAGAAAAACATTAACAGTCCTTCACACGTGTCCAACAACAGAGCATCGTGCATACCACCCAGAAAAACCAACAGAACAAAGAGGGAAATGGAAAATTCACTGTTAAGGTTGGAGGCACCGAAAGTCCATCAATAATTTATAGGTCAAGCAGACAGAAAATCAATGAGGATAAGCTGTCCTTACAATCAGTAGCCTAGTATAACGTGTTTACAAAACCATTCATCCAGTAGCAATTCTTCTGCTCATGTGTCTTGTGCCCGTACGAAGATTCACCAAGCTGGACCACAGGCTGGGTCAGTAAAACAGCTCAATAAACATTACAGCACCATTCATACAGGTGGGATTAAACAAAAGTGTAGCTGGAAAGCTTCAAATATTAGTAAATAATATTAAATAATATGCTTGCAAATAATCTCTGGAAAAAAGCTTTAAGAGAAATTAAAATGATATTTGAAGCAAGTAAAAATAAAAATTACTAAAATTTTAGGAAAGTGCTGTAAATAGGACTTGGGGAAATTTATGGCATTGAATGCATATATTATCAAAGAAGAAAACTAGAATAGACAATCTAAGCTTCCACCCTAAGAAATGAAAAAAAAAAACCCCTGCTAATTCTATGTTTTTGTTTTTTGAAGAATCATCACACTTTTTTTAACAGCATGTCCTAATTTTAACCAGCAAGAGTATACCTTTGTCAGTATCCTCACCATTTGCTATCAGCATCACTGGCAGCAGCCCGTCTAACAGGCATGACACCATATGCTGTGGTTTTCCTTGTGTTCCTTGACTAGAGATGTACAGGGTTTTTAATATGAAATCAGTACATTTAAGAGATAGCTTCATTCCCTGCTACCTGGGGCCTTGTTCACCACAGCCAAGATGTAGAATCAACCCCAGTGTCTATTAGCTCAAGAACCTCCTTTCAAAATGTGGTATAATACACCATGGAATCCTACCCAGACCCTTAGAAGAACCCTCACAACAATGGATGAGGCTAGAGGACATTATGTGAAGAGAAGAAAGTCAGGTATGAAAAGGCAACACCAAACTGCTTTCCTTGCTATGAGATTTTTAAAGGTCACAGTCACAGAAGAATATACAGTGGTGATTAGTGAGCTGAAGGTATAGTATATAGAGGAAGGGGAACCATTGGCAGAGAGATAAAAAGCAAAAGTTAAGATAAATATTCTCTAATGCCCTGTTGCACAGGAAGATGACTGCAGATCCCACTGATCTGTGTTGTAGACTTAAAATTAGCAAAAAGAAAAGGTGTTTAAATATTCTAGCTGCAAAGAAGTTATAAATAATGGTACTGTTAAATATGCTGATTACTCTCAGTTTCTCAGGCAGTAGGGAAGGTATATATCAAAATATAAATAGCATTTTGTACTCCATAAATATGTATAATGTTGGTCAATTTAGAAGTAAAGTAAAACTTTAAAAATAAATTTTTTAAAGATTAAATTAAGCCTAAACTAAACTGACAAAAATGGTTAAAATCTTCTGCAGAAAGTGGGTACACTTACACAATGGAACACTACTCAGCAATTAAAAACAAAGAAATCATGAAATTTTCAGGCAAACATTGGGAACTAGAAAAGATCATCCTGAGTAAGGTAACCCAGAAGCAGAAAGATATAAATGATATATACTCACTTATAAGTGGATGTTAGCCATATAATATAGGATAAACATACTAAAATCTATAGCCCCAAAGAAGTTAGACAACAAGGAGGACCCTAGGGAAGATGATTAATATTCATTCAGAAGGGCAAACAGGATAGACATCGGAAGCAGGAGAAGACAAGGAGCAGGACAGGAACCTTCTACAGAGGACCTCTGAAAGACTTTATCCACCAGGGTATCAAAAGAGATACTGAGACTTATAGCCAAACTTCGGGCAGAGTGCCAGAATCCTTATGTTTTCAGGAATATGGAACTAATAGACTTTCTCTCAAAGTTCAAATCTGGAGCATTATATGTAAAGCAAAGGCAGGAAGACTGAAAGGAGGGATACAGCAGATCATTCAAGAGCTTGAGACCTGTGGACTGATATGAGGTCAAGGCCCTGGATTTTCCTTTGATCTCACATATTCCAGATTGAAGGTTGAAGAAGGTAGCAAGCCAGAAACCTCATAGGGCACATTCGTCCTGGTAAAGGGGCCAGACATGGGCTAGGACAGAAAGCTTTCAGCAATAGCTGTTCTATACCCACCAGAAACCACAGTAAAAACATGTCCACAGTCAAGTAGTGAACCAGGAAACTAACAAGGGATATCCAACAGCCTTACCAGACAAGCCAAACCCAACTATCAGCCTCGGGATAGCTTCGGCAGATAGTTCATATTCGTGCTCCTGGGATCCTGAAAAGAAGGAGAAAAGAATGAGACTGAAAAAAAAACATATTTAAAGAAATGTGGCTGGAATGTCTCACGTAAAGCTGCAACCTTGGGGAACCGAATAAAACACAGGAGAGCCAGCCAACATGGTGAACTTATAGAAACCAAATACAGCAGGATCCAGTCAGCCTGAAAACCACATAACACCTGACAACAGACTACATACCTGTAGAAATCACCAAAATAGACTACAGGCTGGGACACAGAATAAACATCAGCAAATTCTGAACAGTCCAAATAGAATGTGTTACTAACCACAATGAGACAAGCTAAAAAAATTAGTAAACAGATGATAGAAAGATGACAGGAAAGTGCCCCAAATACTTCAAAACTATATTATATAACTCCAAATAATCTCTGGGTATAAAATAAAGTCTCAAGAAATAAAAACTGTTCTAACTTTAAAAAGAATGATAGTTGAGCAAGTCAGGAACTGACGAACACATTGGAGACAACACTGCAAGGAAAATTGTTATGGCACTAACTGTTGGAAAATGAGGGAAAGTCTTTAATGGATCTCATTATTTTCTGCATAGAGAGCCTTGAACAAAGAAGCTCTGCTGGGGTCATAGCATGGTGGCCATGTGCTGTACCAGCACCATGGGTTCTGGTGCTGGGTTCAACCCTGGCAGAAGAAAGCAAAGGAACAAACTGATAGCTACAGAAGAAAGCAACACAATACAAAGCAGGAAGGTGGGAAAATGAGCAAAGAGCTGGCGAAGCATGCACGTGCCACACCGCACTGCCACACTGTCTCTGACAAAGTTAAGCACAGCCTTCCACTAAACACATCAGTGGGTCTGCCCGGCACCCATCCAAGTGATGAGACAGTATGCGTTCACCCCCAAACCTGCACAAGAGTCTTCCCAGCTAATGTTTATTCACACTCACCAGTGATTTAGGAACCATCTAGAAACCCTTTGACAGGCAACAGGCAATTCAGCAAATGGCACATTCTTTCGGTGAAAACTCTTTACTGATCAAAACACATGACACACTGAGCTAGGAAAAACTAGGAATGAATATTGAATGCATGCTACTAAGGAATAAATCCAGTTTAGAAGGTTTTAAACTGTAAGAGTTCATTTATACAGTGTCTGGGGAGGGCTGAACCATGAGCGATGCAGGTCTCTGATTGTCCAGGATTTGAGGTGGTCCTGAGAGAGGTGAGAATCTGAGTTCTGATCCTCAAGATGCATGGAGATCCAGGCACAACAGCACACACATCTGCAACCTTCACACCGCTTGAGTTGTTTGAATAAAAATGGCCCCTGTAGACTCATCTATTTAAATGCTTGGTCACCGGGGAGTGACTCTATTTGAGAGGGATCAGGTGTGGCTTTGTTGGATGAAGTGTGTCAGTGGGGGGAGCTTTGAGGTTTCAAAAGCTCAAGCCAGGCCCAATGTCTCTCTCTCTCTCTTCCTGCCGCCTGTGGATCTGGATGTAGAACTCTCAAATTTCCCAGCATGCTGCAGTGCTGCCTGCCGTGAGTACAATGGACTGAACGGCTGAAACTGTATAAAGGCCTCAGTTCAATGTTCTCTTTTATAAGAGTTGCCATGGTTGTGGTGTCTTGTCACAGAAATGAAAGACTAAGACGCCTCTGTAGACAGAGGAGAAGACAGGAGCATCCCAGGATACTCGTGGGCCAGTGAGCCAGGTGTACGCACAGCAAACACAAGACACCCTATGTCAAAGGTGGGAGTGGAAAACACCCCACCTTTGAACTCTATGCACATGCTGTGGCACATACACAGCTGCATTCAAACATGCACATACATATACACGTTACCATCGTACATGTAGAATGCACATACAAGGTTTTTTTTCCCCAAAAGGATTTAACCACATTACAGGTATGTAAATCTACCTGACTGGAGAGGTTGGGAGGAAAGCATGGATTGGAGGGATGTCTATTAGTCCAAAGGCGAAGGACGGCTAGCACAGGGCACTGTGTCCCCCAGCCCTTGGCCATCACGAGGATGCGGCTGAGTGGTTCTTTCCCCCAGTGAGGAGATTCAGCTGTGCAGCCTTGAATTCCAAGTTCATCCACAGGAGCAAATATCACTGTGCAAGAGAAATGGACATCAACTATAAAGAAAAAACACCCAGGGGAATTTGCCTACTGAAACTTGTCTCCTTAAACCATCCTAACACTCTCTTCTCCTTACTTAGCTAAGATAATCTGTCTTTAGGTCAGCAAAAACTGATCCTGCTTCCCTTTTGTCTTCTGCAAAGAAGTTCAGGCGTGGCCTGAATGCACAAGCACATACACCTGTGTTTGCATGTGTGTGGTGGTCAGAGGACAGCCTTATGTGTTATTTCCCAGGCACCCCTCTGCTTTCTTACTTCACAGCAGAGTCTCTCTCACTGGCCTGGAACTCTGAAGCAGGATAGGCTGGCAATCCAGTGAGTCCCGGGATCTGCCTGCTTCCATGTCCCCAGTGATGTCATTAAAAGCATGCATCATGGCACCCAGTTTTGTTTTGCTTACACTGGCTCTGGGCATGGAACCTGCTGGGTATGCTTGCGAGTCAAACACTTCATTGCCTGGGTTGTCTCCTCAGCCCAGAGATGTCTCCTTTTAAGGGACTCAGTGTCTTCATTTCCTAAGTAGAAGCCTAGTGGGTCTTGGTATTAATAGGAATTTTGGACATTAGAAAATGCAGAGGAAACTAGGGCTCTCTAAATGTGTGACTCAGTGTTCCCCCTGAGCCTGGCCAAAAGGAAACTCTTCATGGGCTGCTTGCCAGAAAACTGTTTTGTGTTGGATGGGGAGCTAAATACAAAAGGAATGTTAGGGGGCCCTTTAGAGCCTACAGATTGTGAGACCAACTGGAGAAGACGAGAGCACAGGACACACCACAACACGCCCCAGATGGCTCTCCTGAACTCATCCTGGCTAGGGGAGGGGCATAAGAAGAAGGCAGAATGCTTTTTGTGCAGAAGTCTGAATTGCACTGGGGCTGTGTCCAGTGTTTTCCTTGTTACAGCTAAGGAGTTTGGAGGGGCAGCCATGTTTTAACAAGATGGTCGATTGCTGATCCCTAATGATTTGGCAGAAGCTCAAGCAGAAACCTACCGTCATTTTGTTGCTGTGTGTGTTGTCTTCATGGGGCTTGAACTAGTGCCTCCCACGCGCTAGGCCAGTTCTCTGACACTAAGTGGCACCCCAGCTTTCTATTTGCTTCTTACTTTGAGACAAGGTCTCACTAGTTTGCACAGGCTGGCTTTAAACTCTTCTGTCACCCAGGCAGGCTTGACACTGGTTTTCTTGCCTCAGCCTCCCAAGGTGCTGGAATGACGGGTATGCCCCACCAAGCCATGCTACCTCTAACTACTTAATCGAAGCAGGATGCCTACATGAAAGCGTGAGTAGGACTGGGAGAAAGTGAAACTCGGGGAGCCTTGTCACTCATAAACCTGAGTTAACCTGACTCAAGCTGCAGCTTGTCCCTAGCTTTGCCTCTGACACTGTCCACTCTCCCGCCCCTCCTCCACCCACCTCCAGCCACCCTTTCTATCCCTACTCACCATGTGTCACAGCTCCAGAAACCATGCTAAATGAAACTCTTTGTTTGTTTGTATACAAATAGCAGAAATGGAAACGAGCCTCAGGTCAGGCTGAGATGAGAAGCTCTTCACCACCTTCCTTGCCTCCCGTACAGACAGAGCATTTCGAGCACATCTGCTTGTCTTTCCTCACAGGACTGTCATGTTGCAATTTGCAAAATCCCGCTTGTCAGAACTCTTGCCTCTGACCTAGGACCTGTGTGTCCACATCACCTATGGACGACACACTCCATATCTTTGAGAATGTCACTTCTTGCTTCCCCTACTCTGATGAATATCCAGACTTTGCGAATGCCAGGTGTGACTGGGAGGACAGTGCAGATAAGGCTGAGCAGACTACCTGGAAGAGAGCATCTCAAAACTGCTGATGGCAGATGGGAGGAAGTCTCTCAAGGTAAGCGCTGCGCCACCTGTCTGAGTAGAGCTGAAGAAGATCTGACAGGCCACATGAGTGTTGAGTGTGAGCCAGCTGGCACACATTTCTTACAGAACAAATTGTGTAACATGAGCTCTATGCTAAATTGAGGGCCTCATTTAGAATTGAGGTGCTCTACTCAGCAGTGTGCTTGAACCCTGTTTGAAGAACTTGGTGATTGACCTGCTATAAACACTTTGTCTGTAGGACATCTGAGTTTCATTTTTGACTCAGTACAGTGGGTGTCACCCCATGTCACAACTGAGTCACCACTATAGCTCTAAGCACCCAGCTAATCATTGCCTCCCTGTGCCACTTACCAAACTTGTCTAGAATCACTTCAGGATGTTTTCCTAATGGGTATTTCCCTGTGGGATTGCAAATTTCATTAACTGGTTTTATTTGTGGCTTTTGGTGTTTGGTTTCCATGCCCAGATTTATCCACACAAATGTGTTAAGGTCTGCTGTTGCAAAGGCCACTGCTGCTGTGAAGGCAAGTCTTTCTTTTCCTTTTGGAGTGGAAACGGCCCCTGGACACCAGCCTGAGCCATCTGAGGAAACAAGCCTACCAGCAGAGCCTGCCCACCCCACCTATAACCCTCTACTGCTTCCAACAGACCACTCTACATCTCCTCCACACCCAGAGTTCCCACTCAGGTTCATGTATTTGCTTCCCACCTCAATGGTGGGACATCTCAAGTTCAATAAGGAAAAGCCCTGATGACTAAGGATGATGAGCATTTCTTTAAGTGTTTCTCTGCCATCCAAAATTCCTCTATTGAGAATTCTCTGTTTAGCTCTGTACCCCATTTTTTTAAATTGGGTTACTTGATTTGTTGCTGTTTAACTTCTAGAGTTCTTTATATGTTCTGTATATTAGTCCTCTGTCAGATAGAGGGTTGGTGAAGATCCTTTCCCAATCCATAGGCTGTTGTTTTGTTCTGACGACAGTGTCCTTTGCTTTACAGACACTTTTCAGTTTTATGAGGTCCCACTTGTTGATTGTTGATCTTAGAGCCTGTGCTGTTGGTGTTCTGTTCAGGACGTTGTCTCCTGTGCCAATGAGGTCAAGTCTCTTCCCCATGTTTTCTTATAAAAGGTTTAGTGTGTCTGGTTTTATGTTGAGGTCTTTGATCCACTTGGAGTTTAGTTTTGTGTAGGGTAATGAGTATGTATCTATTTGCATTTTTCTACATGTAGATATCCAGTTAGGCCAGCACCATTTGTTGAAGGTGTTATATTTTTTCCATTGTGAGATTTCACCTTACATCCACCAGAATGGCTAAGATCAAGAACTCAAATGATAACACATGCTGGAGAGAATGTGGAGAAAGGGGAACCCTCCTCCATTGCTGGTGGGAATGTAAACTTGTACAACCACTGTGGAAATCAATTTGGCACTTTCTCAGACAATTAGGAATAGTGCTACCTCAAGATCCAGCTTTACCACTCCTAAGCATATATCCAAAAGATGCTCAAATATACAACAAGGACATTTGTTTGACCATGTTCATTGCAGCTCTATTCATAATAGCCAGAATCTGGAAAAAAAAACCCAGATGTCCCTCAGTTGAGGAATGAATACAGAAATTGTGGTACATTTACACAATGGAATACTACTCAATAATTAAAAACGAGGAAATCGTGAAATGTGCAAGCAGATGGTGGGAACTAGAAAAGATCATCCTGAGTGAGCTAACCCAGAAGCAGAAAGAAACACATGGTATATACTCACTTATAAGTGGATATTAGACATATGATATAGAATAAACATACTAAAATCTATACATCTAAAGAAGATAATCAAGGAGAGGGCCCTGGGTACGATGCTCAATCTTCATTCAGAAAGGCAAATGGGATAGGCATCAGAAGAAGGTGAAAATAAGGAACAAGACATGAATCTTACAGAGGGCCTCTGTAAGACTCTACCCAGCATGGTATTAAAGCAGATGCTGAGATACATAGCCAAACTTTGGACAGAGTGCAGGGAATCTTATGGAAGAAAGGGGATATAGAAAGACCTGGAGGGGACAGGAGCTCCACAAGGAGAACAACAGAACCAATAAATCTGGGCCTAGGGGTCTTTTCTGAGACTGACACCCCAACCAAGGACCATTCATGGAGATAACCTAGAACCCCTATACAGAGGTAGCCCATGGCAGCTCAGTCTCCAAATGTCCTTCTTGGTAAGGGAAGCAGGGGCTGTCTTTGACATGAACTCAGTGACTGACTCTTTGATCATCTCCTCCTGAGCGGGGAGTAGCCTGACCAGGCCACAGAGAAAGACAAAGAAGCCAGTCTTGATGAGACCTGATAGGCTAGGGTCAGATAGAAGGGGAGGAGGTCCTCCACTATCAGTGGACTGGGGAAGAGGCATGAGAGGAGATGAGGGAGGGAAGGGGGCAGGATTGGAAAGGATCG
The DNA here is from genome assembly GCF_907164565.1 of Psammomys obesus. Taxonomy (NCBI): domain Eukaryota; kingdom Metazoa; phylum Chordata; class Mammalia; order Rodentia; family Muridae; genus Psammomys; species Psammomys obesus. Next base: position 11,586,191 of record NW_026592118.1, read on the forward strand.
AGGGTGGGGCTGAGATACAAAGTGGATAAATTATAATAAATTAAAAAATTATATTTTTTAAAAAAGAGAGAAAAGCCCAATAAGGCTGCCACTTGTGCAGCTCCCCACAACTTGAGCATGTGTACCTGGGAAAGACAGCTTCTCTCACGTTCCCACTAACGGTAAGGCCTGACCACTAAAAAGCAAGCAAATTTTCTTATGATTGAAGAGAAACCACCACTCTTCCTTCTAAAATCAAATACAACCTTTCTTATCCCCTAACTTCTCTCCTTCCTTCACAAAACAGCAGAGAAGGCTAAACACACATGGATTGCCAGAATACAGAACCTTGGCAGGTAGAACAAGGTAAAAATGGCCTTTGAGGCTAATTCTCTTTCTGAGACTCATGGTTTATGCCAGGGGTGGAGAAGAGAACCCTCTGGGCCGAGATCTGTGTGAGATAGCCAATGCTCTTTCTCTTCCCATAGCACTTTGAATAGTTAAGACATTAATATTTTCCAGCTTCTAGGAACCAGTCATGATGGAGAAAGGCTATCCTTTTGAGATCCTCAAAGGATCTTGAAATTTGAAAGATTATTCCAAAGAAATAACCTGTAGAGCAGATGCACAGCTAAGCTTCAAGCAGACGATGAATATGAGTGTGCTAGTGTGCCTGGAGCTTGGTTGCTCCGCTCAGACTCTGTGATAAAGGCCGGCAGCCAAGAGGAGCATCTCGGTGCCGTGAAGGACTGGAGTCCAGCCGTACAGGGGCTGCAGTATCACACCTGCTCCTGCTCTCATCAGGCGCAGCCTCCTGCATGCTCAGCCACCTAGAGGAGCTCTCAGTCTTCCTCAGTTTCCTTCCTGCGATGACTTTGCTAGTGCTGATGTTTGTTGGTGTGATGCCCAGCACAGACTTTAATAAACTAAAATACTAAAATAAAAGCATAGAGCTTAAGTTTGGCTGTTTTAGGAAACTCATGCAGGGATGCCTCCTGAATTATTTTACTCACTATACTGTCTTCTAGATTTATACACACTATAGCAAGTGGCAGAACCTCTTCTTGTTGTCATTTACTTTGTCTTGTTTTACTTTCGAGACAGGGTCTTGTATAGCCCAGTTTATGCTGGACTTGTCCCTTATCTGCGGTCAACCTTGACCTCCCAGTGCCCCTGCCCCTTCCTGAGTGCTGGGACCAGGTTTCTTTACTTTTAAAGACTGTTATTCTATGGTGTATACATACTGTATTTCCCAAGGCCTTTAAAATCATCAAACTCATAAGTCAGAGACTAGAGTGACGATGTAAGATGCTGAGAAGGGAGGCAATAAATAGGGAGTTGATGATTGATGAGTGCAAGCTCTAGATAGGTTGGGCAGTGAGTTCTGGGGAGCTGCTGCATTAACTGCATATAGCTGGCAAGATGTTGTATGCATTTATGAGTGCTGAAAGGACAAATTTTGCATGAGCTACTCTTAACATGTAGATATACACTCATTTACATATACAGACATATATGTATGTAAATTGACATGCATACACACGTGCACATTTACATACACACAGACAGACATATACATACACAACACATACTTACACATATCATATGTACACACACACACACACACACACACACACACACAGAGTACCCCACAAACACCACCAAAGAACATCAAAGCATTTCAGAGGTGATGGCCCTGTTTGGTGACTATGTACCAGGGAGGTTTGCATTATGTACCCAACATGCATGTTAGAGATGTGCACTTTTTTAAATATAACTTTTATATATTACAGTTTATTCTCTTTGTATCCCAGCTGTCGCCTCCTCTCTCATCCCCTCTCAATCCTGCCCTTCCTCCCTCATCTCCTCCCATGTACCTTCCCCAGTCCACTGATAGGGCAGCACCTCCTCCCTTTTCATCTGACCCTACCCTATCAGATCTCATCAGGACTTTCTTTCATAATCTTCCTCTGTGGCCTGGTAAGGTTGCCCCTCCCCCTCGGGGGGAGGTGATAAAAGAGCCAGCCACTGAGTTCATGTCAAAGACAGTCCCTATTCCCATTACTAGGGAACCTACTTGGATACTGAGCTGCCTCAGGCTACATCTGTGCAGGGTTTCTAGGTTATCTCCATGCCTGGTCCTTGGTTGGAGTATCAGTCTCAGAAAAGACCGCCGTGCCCAGATTTTTTTGTTTTGTTATTCTCCTTCTGGAGCTCCAGACACTTACAGGTCTTTCTATCTCCCCCTTCTTTCAGAAGATTCCCTGCCCAAAGTTTGGCTATGAGTCTCAGAATCTGCCCTGCTGGGTAGAGTCTTTCAGAAGCCCCCTGTGATAGGCTCCTGTCTTGTTCCTTGTTTCCACTTTCTTCCCATGTCTATCCCATTTGCCTTTCTGAATGAGGATTGAGCATCTTACCCAGGGTCCTCCTTCTTGCTTAGCTTCTTTAGGTGTACAGAATTTAGTATGATTCTCCTAAGATATGTGCACTTTTATGTAGCAGCAGTTTCTCAGTAAGGCTTCCTAAGTGAGCAACAATGATACCATTATGCAAAGGCAAAGAAGTTCGCAGTCAGGTATGGGGCGTAGACCTCCTTCCTTAGCCCTGCTGTCAGGGCCCGCATACAGCACCCTACACCTTTCTTATCCAGGAAATGAAGGTTTCAGCCAGGGATTCTGACAGTCTCTCACACTTGTCAGAAGAGGCGAAGCCGATGACTGCAATAGACAGTGTCCTGAGAGCCCGTAAGTGGAATGTCTAAAAGACTGCAGGAGGCTCATCAGCCCACACACCTTCCAGTATGTTAGCTATTTGAACCAAGAACTGAGAACTAATAAGATGCAGGAAGATAGAAAGGACATTTAACCGCAATGTAGCTACTTCATTTTCCTGGCCTTCTGCAGAAAGCCCATGAATAAAGAAAGCAACCCGGTCACCTTATTGAGACCCAAATGCCTTTGTCATCAATCACAGATTGAGGACAGGACAGGCTGATGGATTAAATCTTCTGGGGAACAATTTCTGCTTTTTGGAGAAAGAGAAAATTCTGTCTGCTTTCATCCCTCGAGTTCAATTAGAGCCCACGGCTCATTTATGCATACCAGACACCTGCTTCTCGTGAGACAAAGGGGCAGAGCATGGCGGAGTGAACTGACCACATGCCCTTCAGACTTTCCAGAGGGAAACAGGGAGGTGGTGCAGGCTGGTTCCCTTCAGTGTGCACCAGTGTTTTAGCCCAGGGGAGCAGGTGGGGACAGCATGGCCCACCTGAGCACTGGGATCAGAATAGAGAGATGAGTCTATGGCCTCAAGAAAATATCACAGGAGATTTTAGAACAGGGAAACTTCTGCACTATACTAAGGAAGCTGTCATGCAGACACAGTGATGTCATTTTACATTTGTACAAACCCACCAAGATGTGACACCACAAGGAGGTCTTGAGTGAACCAGACAAAGAGCAGTGACAAGTAGATTTGGGGTCCTCAGCTGAAGCACATGACCTACTCCAGCAGGAACTTTGGGACGGGGAGATTCTGGGAGACAGAAGTTATAAGAGTACTCTGCACACTGTCCAACTTTACTATAAATATACAAGCTTTCTAAACATTAGAAACGTTAAGTAACTCTACATTAGCCCCATGCCGCTTAATTCTGGTGTCTGTATCACACAACAAAATATTGACCGGTGAAATGTAGATCGATGCTAGTCTTAATTGGGCCACTCGATAAATTCTCCATTTTCTATTTGTGTCTAACCCCTTCCCAAGGATATCATTCCACAGACCATCTGGGCCTGTGGGTGGAGGTGCTTGCCACCAAGCCTCACAACCTGAGTTTAATCCCTGGAACCCACACAGGGGAAGGCCGGAACTGACTCCTGCAAGTTGTCCTCTGACCTCCACGTGCGTGCTGTGGCACATACATACACACACAACATTTTAAAGAATATTTATTGCTTTCTTCTTAAAATCTGTTCCCTTAAAACAAATGCCTCTGATTTAAAACCCGTTGGAAAAAAAATACATTGCATAGTGGGTATAGAAGTGACAAAAGAAATAAATTCCCCATGGGGCAGGAGGGGTGAGTGAGCCTGTCACCGCTGGCTAAGGTGTGTCTGCCTGCCAATGAGAGGTCTTGAATGTAAAGAAAGATGTGTTCCGAACACATTCACAGAACATTTGCTTCGACAGCCTCTGAACGACTGCTAAGTGAAAACGGCAGAGATTTTACTCTGGAGTTGCTTAATGACTAGCCCATTTGGGGCCCGCAGAGCAGGGCCAGTCATTACACAGTCACCCACTCCAGCGCTTGTGCGGGTTTCTTGGGTTGTTTCCTTTTAAATCAGAAATTCTCAAACAACTTCAAGCCTCAAGTCCAAGCACAATTAAACCTACTGAACAGCAAAAGAGAGTAAACTTTCAAGGTCCTCTGTTTGGCTCATAAAATCTCAGCACAACAAACCAGGAAATATTCAATTATTCCTAGGACGCTATAAACATTTATGACTGGGTCCTGTTATTCCTCTGAAGTCTCTGAGGAGAGATGTTTGGTCTGCAGCAAACCCCTGCTCCCGCCTCCATTCTACACACACACACACACACACACACACACACAACGCACACTTGGTCTTTTTAAGTACATGAGAGATGAGTTTACTTTTCAGTTTTCAATGTCTTCTTTCACGCTAGTGTTCCCAGGAGGACATGAGCTCTCAGATGTCCTCAGACATTTGGGGAGCCTCTCAGAGCTTCTCCATGATAGAGAAGTTCCTGCCTTCTGGACAGCAACCAAGTGGTGCCCAGTGAACCCAAAATGGTTCTGCTGGGGGAAGTGCCCAGCCCACACTTGTTCCAAGACAAAAGCCATTCTCTGTCCCTCTGCTTTCCACATTTCTGTCCTTCTAGCTACTCCCTAAAGCCTGGGGCTCACTTCACCTACAACCCATGACTGTGTGCACCAATGAAGCTCAAACAACAAAAACAACTGGCCTGAACCTCCAAGCTGTGAATCTCTACTTCATTCTGAACCAAATGAAAGCAGCTAATGGTTACAGGTTGTTTAATGTCTGCCACCACTTGGAATTGCCATGAATCGTCTTCAGAATCTCCACTTCACAAAGGAGAACACTGAGTCACAGAGAGGCAAGACTAATTTCTAAGGTCAGAGTGCTAGAACCTTAACAAGATGGCGGCCAAGTCAAGATTCAAGGGGCAGAAGACACAGAGCTGACCACTGCCTGCCTCCATTGCTAGGTCACCCCTCTGCAGCATCTCATGATGCTCCCAGGTCATCATTTCATTCTCAATTCCCAGTTTCTTCCCCCAATAGTCCTAATGTTTCTACCTGTCTAAAGCCCCCCATTTCTGTGACTCTTCTCTTCAGGAGAGAATTGTCTTTGCCTTGGGTTTCACCCATTCACTCCAACTCCCATGCATGGTGCCAGCTCCCATCCCCTCTCCATTTCCTAACATGGTCACTCTTATGTCTCATCCATAAGGTCATGTCACCCACTGTTACATGTCCCCAGGTGATATGTATGGCTTTCCTAAATGGACTCTATCTAAAATCCAGACAGAGAACTGGGTTGAATTAGAAACAACCCTAAATGGAGAAGGCTTTGTGCTTACTCTTCTGAAAAGCAGACTCAGTTCTTTTCCAAAGACAGACCCACAGACACCCCCAGCTCTGTGTCACAAAGTCCCAGGGTTAGATGGGCTTTGCCTTTTTCAGAAGCCTGATGTCTTAGCCTAGCCAGAGTTGACAAAGACATTAATAGAGAGACCAGGGGCATAACATTTGAAATAATTATTGTTTTTCCTTTGATTTAGTTTGGGTTTTAAAATTTTATTTATAATCTTTGGGACATATGTGTGTATGTATACTGATGATCGGGGTGGGCTTGTCATGTCTTCATGACAAGGTGAGGAGACAACTGCATAGAGTCAGTTTTCTCTTTCCACCATTGCCTGAGTTCTAAGGAAAGTGCCACTTCGACTGAGCCATCTTGCTGGCCTGGTTTTGCTTTGTTCTGAGTCAAACTATCACTATGTGGCCCAGACTGGCCTTGAATTCACAATCCTCTTGCCTCTGCCCATGGGTACTGTGATTATAAGCATGTGCCACAGAGCCCAACTAATTTTTCCATTTTTCAGTTTAGCTAATCCACCTAGTTCAATCTCCATACCCCTTGTCTTGAACCTATTGGAGTCAATGGCCATAGGTCCAGCTAACCCCATGTATAATTATCAGAAAGCCCTGTAAAGGAATACTTACAATATAGATAACTGTAGAATGGCACATATGGAGGCTAGTATATTTAAAAAAAAAAAACTGAATAATGTGCAAAATCCTCCTCTGCAAACACAAATGCAGATGATATCAGCCAAGTACTGAAAGCCTAATGCCAGAAACAATTCAAATGTCAGGATTCAGGGTAAGGGTAAGAAACAGGTACTACAGGGCTGGACTCCTGGGGCCAAGAAGAGACCTTCCTCCCCACGAACCCAGGAGCATAGAACCAGGGCACCACACAGAAAGAGATACTGTATGACATGGGGACAGAGGGATTTGCATTCTATCCTGAGGAAGGGAAAGAATTTAACAAAGGGAACTCCAAACAGAAAACCTCTTCATGTGGTACATAAACTTAGAGGAAGTCACTGTAAATTTATTTTTTGCACAGTGCCTCTGGATCAGAGCCAGTAAAAACATGGATATAAATTTCTTAAAGAGGGAAAGAGAGATGAGAGGGAGAAAGAGGGGAGGAAGGAAGAGAAGGAGAAAGAGAAAAGAGAGAGGGAAGAGAGAAAGAATAAAATAAAGAAGAGAGGGAGGGAAAAGAGGTGAAAGGTGACAGGGAAAGAGACAGAGAGAAAGGAAGGGAAGGACAGAGAAAAGATAGACTGGTAAACAGAGAACACGAGATGGAGAAGAGAAAGGTAGGGGAAGAACAGACCCCCATTTCAATGAGAACACTGACTGCCAAATTCTTGGCTGCTGACCGTCACCCTCCACAGGGTGAGAAAACACTTTGGAGATATGACAGACTGCAGATTTGGGGCAGAAACATACAAAATGACATTTTATTGTGCCTGAAATGAAGGAAATGACCAGAAAACAAACAAACAAAAAAGTAATGGTGCATGTCATAAGCTAGGCAGCAACATAAAGAGGATTAAAATCACTGAGTCTGGAATGATGTGAGAAAAAAAAAAAAAAAAACAAGTTAAGCAACATGAGTAGATTCTCACTCATTGAGTCCAAGCAGGGGTCCATGAGCCACACAAACATAATTAGTAGCTTGAAACTATGACAGGAAACATGGTGTTTTCAATTTCAAAACCCTCTCTTCATAAAGCACTTGTTACTAGTAAAGAGAAAGTGAGTACTTTGCGTTGGGAATCTGGGATGCATCCTTTAATGGAGGGGTCAGTATGTACATTGTTCACACTGACAGTCAACTGGCGAATCCTCCCAGAGTACAACGAAAGGAACACGTAGCACTTCTCTACTGCTGTCAGATTTAGGGGACAAATCTCTTGATCAGAAGTGGGAAAACACCAGACTCAAAAACTGAAGGTGTTTTACGGAATAAGTGGCCCATAACTCAAAATGGTCATGGCAATGCAAAACTCTCCTGGGTTGAAAAAAAAAAAAATTAAAGTACGGAACTCTGTCAATGTTCTGAATTGGGCCCCTGACAAGAACCCCTGGAGAAAATGGGGGTAAGAATATGCCTGTGGGTGCTGAAGGGCACCACTTTCTGGCTTTGTCAGCTACACTGTGGCTGGGCGGCATGTCCTTGTTTTTAAGAAACGCATTAAAATCTCTGAGATATTGTACCCATGGTCTTTGCACTCAAACCCCAACTTTTCTATGTGTTCAAGGTTGTTCCAAAGTCTTAAATGTTTACCAGTACGTCTACGAACCTTAGACAAGATTCAGGGAACATCAGCTGAGGGGGCAGAAATATAAGCGTTTGAGGATGGGAGGACCGCTCTGACAGAGCCACTGCGCTAATGAACCCCCAGCAGCTGTGTCTGCATATGACCTGTACAAGACGGAGCCAGTCAACATCCCAGCACGGAAGAGGGGAGGGACTCCCCCCTCAGACCTGACCCTGTAGACAGCTGACTGGCTGGGAGACCGATAGCCATCCTCCTTTAGGGGTGTGGCCACTAGCAGATTGCCCGCCCGTGTGCATAGCTCCACATGCAGACACGTAGAAGCAGCACCAACTGGATGCAGCCAGATATAAAATAAAATATAGATAGATACAATTGAAAATAAATTTAATAACTATAAAATTGAGCGTAGCAGCTGAAAAGAATGGAAGTGAAATCTATAGCCTCTGAACCAGTAGACAGAAAACAACTCTAGGGGCGGGGGGAAAATATTTGCTTTGAAGAAGGTGAAGAGGAGGAAGAAATCAAAATCCACAAACAAAATCCAATATATAGACACAACAAATAAGGGTTGTAGTTCAGGCCTGTAGACAGTTGACAAAACTAGTAACAAAAAAATTACAATTGCGTTAAATACCCACACACCAATGTTTCCTCTGGAATGAACTAAACAGTACTTAGCTGTGTGATGTGTAATAGGCAAAGAGGCATCCCTACAGCTTGAGGCTGAGATGAGTGCTAGCGGAGAACAAGCTGGTGTTACATCTCTGGTATAAGCAAGGTGACCTGCTGCAGTTATAACTCTGGATGAAAAAAGAGGCAAAGAGGCAGAGCTATAGCACTTTAGAACCAGTATGAGCCAGACACAGCTTTAAGCAGAAGTTGAAAGAGGAGCATGGAAAACGCAGCCATGCACACAGTCATGGCGAGCTTGTGTATTTCAATATATAACCATCGGAATCTAACATCTGAGCAAGAAAAGTACAGGCTTGTTCCAAAGATCGTGGAAAGAAGTCTGCGCTTAATTTTTTTTTTTCAGATTTGCACAGGTGGTTTAAAAATTGATCAGCTAAAATGTTCAATCCCCATTCAGAAAGGCAAAGACGATGGACATCAGAAGAAGGAGAAAACAGGGAACAGAACATGAGCCTACCACAGAGGGCCTCTGGGACGCTCTCCCCTATGGGAATCATGGCAGATGCTGAGACTCATGGCCAACCTTTGGGCAGAGTGCAGGGAATCTTATGAAAGAAGTAGGAAATAGTAAGACCTGGAGAGGACAAGAGCTCCACAAGGAGAGCAACAGAACCAAAAAAATCTGGGCACCGGGGTCTTTTCTGAGACTGATACTCCAAACAAGGACCATTCATGGAGGTAACCTAGAACCCCTGCACAGATGTTGCCCATGGCAGTTCAGTGTCCAAGTGGGTTCCCTAGTAATGGGAACAGGGACTGCCTCTGACATGAACTGATTGGCCTAGTCTTTGATCATCTCCCCCTGAGGGGGGAACAGCCTTACCAGGACACAGAAGAAGACAATGCAGCCAGTCCTGATGAGACCTGATAGACTAGGATCAGAAGGAAGGGAAGGAGGACCGGATCAGTGGATTAGGGGAGTGACATGGGTGGAGTAGGGGAGGGAAGGCGGGATTGGGAGGGGAGGAGGGAGGGAGCTACAGGAGGGATACAAAGTGAATAAACTGTAATTAATAAAAATTAAAATAAAAAATTGATCACCTACTAAGACGTGAAGAAGCAAGTTTTAATAAATGCCAAAGACTGGATCATACACAGAAAACAAGTGTTGGATCAGTCATGTGTTGACTTTCCCTCTAATAGATCCTACAGGCAGGAGCACAGGACCCTTGAAGTCATTGAGGAGAAGCCTCACCTAGTGCTGCTAAGCAAATCACAAGCCTGGAGCTTATCACTCCAAATCTGTTTTTGTAAAGCCTTGAGAACTAGACCCCAAGAATGGATATGCCTACCCCCTCTACCTTGAATCCTCTGAGCCTCCCAGGTCCTCAGGGACTTGCTGGATAACCAACGCTCTGCCTGACGCCTCTCCGAGTTAGATTTATTCATTGCTTACTGTAACAAATAGCCTTCTAAAATACAGGAACAAGCATGAGTGACGGGAAAGCATCTGACAGGCACTTTCTTCATCACCAAGCTGACAGTTTTAAGAGAAAAGAAATGATGACTGGGAAATTCTGGAGTTTGGAACAGAACAAGAAAGGATGGGTAGGTGAAGGGAGAGCAAGCGTGCAAATGTGTATGAGGGCAAATGTGTGTGCAAGTGCGTGTGTGTGCATAGCTGAGTGTGTCCGAGTACGTGGATATGTGAGAGTGTGTCTAAGACTCTGCCCGAGTGTATAAGAGCATGTAAATAAGAGCATTGTGAGTGCTCTTAAAAACACTTGAGAGCATGTGCATGCCTGTTCGTATAATGTGAGTATGTGAGTGAATTGGGGTATATGAGTGTGTACACGTATCTGTCAGCATAGGATTCTTGGAACTAAACACATGAAGGAATTAACTCACTTTTTAAAAAGGATTTATTGGTCTCCTTGCGGGGCCCCTGTCCCCTCCTTGCCTTTCTATTCCCGCCTTCTTCCACAAGACTCCCCGAACTCTGTCCAAAGTTTGGCTGTGAGTCTCAGCATCTGCTTCAATCCCCTGCTGGGTGGAGCCTTTCAGAGGACCCTCTATAGCAGGCTCCCATCTTGTTTCCTCTCTTCCACCACTTCTGGTATCTATCCTGTTTGCCATTTTGGATGAGATTTAAGCATCCTCCCTAGGGTCTTCCTTGTTGTTTAGCTTCTTTAGATCTATAGATTTTAGTATGGATATCCTATATTATATGACTAATGTTCTCTTATAAGTGAGTGTATACCATGCGTGTCTTTCCCAGGGGGTCCTGCAGAGACTGATGCATCAACCAAGGACTATGCATGGGGAGGACCTAGACCCTCTGCTAAGATGTAGCCTGTTGGCAGCTCAGTCCCCATGTGGGTTCCCAAGTAAGGGGAGCAAGAGCTGCTTCTGTCATGAACTCAATTGCCTGCTCTTTGATCACTTGTCCCTGGAAATGCATCCTTGCCAGGCCACAGAAGAAGAGCATCCATGCAGTCCTGATGAGACTTGATAAGCTATGCTCAGAAGGCAGAGGAGACTAGGGGAAGGGGGAGGGGTTAGGGGGGAAGATGAAGGAAGGGTAAGACTGGAAGGAGTTAAGGAAGGGGGCTTCAATCAGGATATATAATGAATAAATTGTAAAAAAAATTAATAATAATAATTAAATTAAATTTTAAAAAGAAATAAAAAAAGGAGTTATTTGGAGCTCGGGATTCTAGAGACCTCAGTCCAAGATCAGCTTCTCCATGGCTCTAGCTTTTGATAAGAGTGGCATATTATAATAGGGACATATGGCAAAGCAACTTTATGGGCATGAGTCGAGGAAGCAAGAGAAGATGATCAGAGCCTTACAATCCCATTCGAGGGCACACTTCCAGGACTCATCTCCCTATCAGACTCACCTGCTTAATTACGCTAATCTATTTTAACACAAGCCTTGGGAGACATCCAGCCTCCAAACTGTAACAGTGTCTATGTGTGTATGAGACACACACACACACACAGAGAGAGAGAGAGAGAAGTTTGTGTGTGTATGTACTATATACATGAGTACGCGCACATGGAAATCTGAAGCTGTGGGAAGTCCACACACCTCAGAGTGTGCTGGGTACTAGAGTTGGGGTGGGTTCAATAAATGTAAAAGAAACACACAAAAATGAAGAAGAGCCTCGGGGCCATATACATCTTGCTGCACAGTTTCCTCACAGGGTGATAAACAAACTGCAATTAGGTTTTCTTTAACTCTGGGCTGTGCTCTGAGAAATGAAGTCCAGAGGTAGAAATTGTGGGTGGGGAGTGCATGGTTGGCAGTGGTCGCCTTGGCATCCTTTGTGCCAGGCCAGCACCAAGGCAAAGGAAGTGTTCAGAACACCTGTGCTGTTAAGATTTTAGTGTCCTGGCCCAGACATGCAGCTTACAGCTACTCCCCTGGGCCTGTGTGGTCCCCAGGAGCATGGCAGCAGTGGACAAAAGCAGTTGAAGCTCTCTCCAGCTCCAGCTCCAGCTCCTCAGCAGCCACCATTCCCTTACAGGCCCAGAAAAAGTCTAGGTCAGTCATGTTTGGAAGCTCCTCAGACTGAGAGCTTAAAACTACGGACATTTCTAGACAGCCAGGGTTGAAAGGCTCTGAAGATTCTGTTACCCCTGGTCAGTGGGTCTGGGCCAGCAACGCTGATGGTTTGAAATATGTGTGTGCCATTAGCTCTGGGAGTGAACAGTTTGGCTGATGAAAGACAACATGAGCACATGTCCAGAGATGGTGGCAACTTGTTGACACTATTTTTAGAAGAATTGTCCATTAGCTGCACCTTGGAGACAGGAATGCCTTCTGATAAATGTTGTCATGCTAAATAAGACCCTGAATGCCCAAACAACAACTTAGTACATCACACTAAATACCAGGAGAATGGATGTTCTTATTTATTTCCCAAGTACAGAGACGATAACAATTTGATTTTTATCTGTGTGGCATTATCAAAGCAATACAAGCCATTGCTCCTTTAATTTGCTCTGGGCTTTGGGAGGCAGATCAATATGATTAATAAATTACAATGAGCATGGAGTTGATTGGTATTTGGCTGACTATTAACAGACTTGCCTGGCTTTCTTCATCTCCATCAGTGGACCCCAGTCAGAAGTCATTGGCACCCAGGAAAGCTAAGGGCACAGAGATGAAGGCAAGGCCTTCCTGATTATTGTGGCCAGCATATTGTTTAAGAAATGTCAGTCTCGCCAGCATGTGTTGTCACTTGAGTTATTCATCTTAGCTATTCTGATGGGTGTAAGGTGAAATCTCAGGGTCATTTTGATTTGCATTTCCCTGACGACTAAGGACGTTGAACATTAAGTGTTTCTCTGCCATTCAATATTCTTCTATTGAGAATTCTCTGTTTAGCTCTGTGCCCCATTTTTAAATTGGACTTCTTGATTTGTTGCTGTTTAATTTCTTGAGTTCTTTATATATAGTGGATATTAGCCCTCTGTCAGAAAGAGAGTGGGTGAAGATCTTTTCCTAATCTGTAAGCAGTTGTTTTGTTTTGACAACAGTGTCCTTTGCTTTACAGAAGCTTTTCAGTTTCATGAGGTCCATTTATTGATTAATGCTCTTAGATGTGGAGAAAGGGGAACCCTCCTCCACTGTTGGTGAGAATGTAAACTTATACAACCATTTTGGAAATCAATCTGGTGCTTTCTCAGACAATTAGGAATAGTGCCTTCTCAAGATCCAGCTATACCACTCCTAGGCATAAACAAGGACATCTGCTCAACCACGTTTGTAGCAGCTTTATTTGTAATAGCTAGAAGCTGGAAACAACCCAGATGGCCCTCAACTGAGAAATGAATACAGAAATTGTGGTACATCTACACAATGGAATTATTACTCAGCAATAAAAAACAAGGAAATCATGAAATTTGCAGGTAAATGGTGAGAACTGGAAAAGATCATCCTGAGTGAGGTATCCCAGAAGCAGAACAACACACAGGGTATATACTCACTCATAAGTGGATATTAGACATATAGGATAAAAAAACCTACTAAAATCTGTACACCTAAGGAAGCTAATCAGGAAGGAGGACTCTGGCTAAGATGCTCAATTCCCATTCAGAAAGGCAAAGACGATGAACATCAGAAGAAGGAGAAAACAGGGAACAGAACATGAGCCTACCACAGAGGGCCTCTGGGAGGCTCTCCCCTACAGGGAATCATGGCAGATGTTGAGACTCATGGCCAACCTTTGGACAGAGTGCAGGGAATCTTATGAAAGAAGTAGGAAATAGTAAGACCTGGAGAGGACAGGAGCTCCACAAGGACAATAACAGCTCCAAAAAGTGTGGGCACAGGGGTCTTTTCTGAGACTGATAATCCAGCCAAGGACCCCTCATGGGCATGGCCTGGAACCCCTGCACAGATGTAGCCCATGGCAGTTCAGTGTCCAAGTGAGCTCTACAATGATGGGGACAGGGACGGTCTCTGACATGAACTGCTTGGCTTGTTCTTTGGTCACCTCCCCCTGGGTGGGGGGGCAGCCTTACCAGGACACAGAGGAAGACAATGCAGCCAGTCTTGATGAGACCTGATAGACTAGGATCAGAGGGAAGGGGAGGAGGACCTCCCTTATCAGTGGACTGGGAGAGGGACATGGGTGGATAAGGGAGAGAGAGGGTGGGATTGGAAAAGGGAGGAGAAAGGAAGCTACAGGGGAGATACAAAGTGAATAAACTGTAATTAATAAAAAAAAGAAAAAAAAAGAAATGTCAGTCTCGATTTTCAATACATGAATGAAATTTAAATAGAAATGTTTGCATTTTAACTGTGTAACCTTTCCTTCTCCACACATCTCAATGGTTCTCAGCCTTTGTATCTGTCTGAACACAGTCAGTGACCAGGACTCATTATGATGTTAGTTCTCAGCAGACTTGTTAGTTCAGAGAGAGAGAAAAAGTGAGAGAGAGAGTCACTGAAAATGAGCAGCCACTGGACACTGGTATGTCTCCTGCTGCAGTCCCTCTGAGCCCCTCAGGGATTCCTCCATCAAAGGAGAGAGACAGTTATCTTAACACACAGGTCTCCATCATTCTTAAAGACTATTCCTCTTGAAATCTCTCTCATCTTGAGTTTTTCTTCCTGGATCCTTGGTGCCATCCCATAATAAAGATTAGGATGTGTTTCCTATCTCTCTACCTTATGAATGAGGACAAGGAATAGTTAAGAATTAACAGTGTCAAGGCCTGAAAATCAGGAGTATCTGGCGTGTTTGAGTGCTACATGCCAGGTTCCTGTTTGATCCTCATCTCTTCTAATTCTGTTGCCCCTGGTCTGTCATGTGCGCTATGAACTCTGGCCCTGCATGGGCTGGTTGGTGAAACGCATTTGAGCACATGTTCAGAGATTGTGGCAACTCATACCAGCCTTGTAAGCTACGTACTGTCCACGTCACCGTAAGTGGGCAAAGACTGGGAAACTGAGGCTGGCAAGTAACAAAGGGAAGGTTGTGTTAGAAGTAGCAGATCTAGAATCCATACAAGCTGTTCCTCTTCCGTGAGCTGAGACCCTTATGGCTAAGTGACCAGGCTAAGGAAGTGTCACACTGGCACCATCCCTGGGATCAGAGCTGTCTCCAGCAGTCCAGAAGTTTCCACCATCAATTCTGTGTATGAGGAAATTCGGGCACGACTGTTGGCTGGCCTACCTGGTCATCAGCCTAGCCTTCTTCTAAAGAAGAAGCATGGCCCACCACCCTCCTAACTATTCCCAGAAGTCAGAACACTGAATTCTGAAGTAGCATGAGCAGCCGGGTGCTGGCCTTCCGACATATCTGTATTCTCGACTTCTCCTCTTATGTGGTTCTTCCACATAGAGAGCTCAGTGGTATGAGTGCTCACTGTCCAGTCTGAGATGATGTGCTAATCCATCACAGTAGATAGGCTTCCATTATACAAATAGTTGTTCGCCTGCAATTGAGCAGACTCTGCTCCCTGAAACCGTTTCTGGAGTAGCTCGTCTCTGCGCTCTTTACCCACCCACAGGCATTGCAGTCTAGTCAGAGGATGCCCTGGTGATGACGACACTGTGTCTCATTATTCTTCTAACAAAATGTCTAGTAGAGGCAAAACTAAAATTACATAAAACCAAGACCCAACATATCTTCAAGTGTGCTGGAAAGAGAAGGTATCCTGCAGGTGTATAGGTGTGTATTCTGTCCAGCACATCCCCTAAGCACCTCCAGTTATGTGGTCTAGAGGAAGGTTAATTCAGAACATGGCTGTTCTGGCAAGAGATCACATCCAAAGACCTTCTGGGCTTGTGTGATCAGCTGGAATCCAAACATGCTTTTAATCCAGGAGACAGAGGCAAGAAGATCTGAGTTCAAGGCCAGCCTGGTATAGAGCAAGTTTCAGGTAAAGAAAAGCTTATTATATCCAGGTGTGGTGGTACATGCTTTTAATCCCAAACAATAAAGGTAAAGTTAGTTTGCAGAAGGCAGCAGCCATGTATGAAAGTGATGTCTAATTGAGTGGCAGAAACTGAGACAAATCAGAGAAAGACTTGACAGATTAGGACATGCTCAATTCTCAAGTGACAAGAGAGGAAAGGGAAGCTACTTAAGGGGCAAAGACAAAGAGAAGTTAAAGGCAGAGCAAGCCAGAGATAATAAGAAGGAGCCAAGAGATTAGAATAGTTATGTAAATCAGCTTGAGTTTGAGCCAGAACTGCTGAGTTGAACCAGCCAGCTATGAGCTCAGAAAGAACAAAACAACAACAACAACAACAACAACAACAAAAGGTGAGCTTATTAAGCAGTAAGTTTCAGAGGCAGAAAACATTCTAGGTCTAGGTTAGATTGTACAGAGGCTAGAAGCTTCCAGAACTAGGCCTAGGTTAGCTGACAGAGGCAATAAGCCTCTGTCTGAGACAATAACTAAAACAGGAGAATAAAAGTTCCTTTTACAACATGTCTTTGTGGCAGCAATGGAGCTGGCAGCTGCGTCTTCAGGAAGAGGAATCATTGCTCATCTTTACCCTCTGAGCAGTGCCTGCATAAAAAGTTCAAGCAAGCTGACTGCATCTGTGAGAGAAACTTAAAACCATGCATGCTGAGACATGACAGTCAGTATATACATCCTTATTCATTGACTCTCAGGGCCCACACCCACCCTTCCCAGGTAGACAGCCTACTCTTTCTGACCAGAAGGAATTCCCACTAAGCTGTGGATGATTCTGCTGCTAGTAGAGCACTTACTGAACAAGCATGAGGAGCTGAGTTTCAGCCTCAGAGTCATAATGACCCCAAATTAAAAGGAGGAGGCTAAGAAAGCACCAGATTGATTTCCAGAGTGGTTGTATAAGTTTACATTCCCACCAGCAGTGGAGGAAGGTTCCCCTTTCTCCACAGCCTCTCCAGCATGTGCTGTCACTCGAGTTTTTCATCTTGGCCATTCTGATGGATGTAAGGTGAAATTTCAGGGTTGTTTTGTTTTTCATTTCCCTGATGGCTGATGACATTGAGCATTTCTTTTAAGTGTTTCTCTGCCATTCTATATTCCTCTACAGAGAAACCTCTGTTTAGCTCTGTTCCCCACTTTTTAATTGGATTACTTGGTTTGCTGCTTTTCAGCTTCTTTAGTTCTTTATATATACTGGATATGAGTCCTCTCTCAGATAAAGGGTTGGTGAAGATTCTTTCCCAATCTGTAGGTAGTCGCTTTGTTTTGATGACGGTGTCCTTTGCTTTACAGAAGCTTTTCAGTTTCATGAGGTCCCATTTATTGATTGTTGCTCTTAGAGCCTGTGTTGTTAGTGTTCTGTTCAGGAAGTTGTTTCCTGTACCAATGAGTTCTAGGGTATTCCCCACTTTTTCTTCTAACTGATTTAATGTGTCTGGTTTTATATCGAGGTCTTTGATCCACTTGGACTTCAGTTTTGTGCAGGGTGATAAGTATGGATCTATTTGCATTTTTCTACATGTAGACATCCAGTTAGACCAGCACCATTTGTTGAAGATGCTATCTTTTTTCCATTGTATGGTTTTGGCATCTTTGTCAAAGATCAGGTGTCCATAAGTGTGTGGGTTTATTTCTGGGTCTTCTGTTCAGTTCCATTGATCCACCATTCTGTTTCTATGCCAGTACCATGTAGTTTTTATTACTGTTGCTCTATAGTACAGCTTAAGATCAGGGATGGAGATACCTCCAGAAGATCTTTTATTGTAGAGGATTGTTTTAGCAATTCTGGGTTTCTTGTTATTCCATATAAAGTTGAGAATTTTTTTTCCAGGTCTGTTAAGAATTGTGTTGGTAATTTGATGGAATTGAATAGGAATAGTGATTCCTCAAGATCCAGCTATACCACTCCTAGGCATATATCCAAAAGAGGCTCAAGTACACAATAAGGACATTTGCTCAACCATGTTTGTAGCAGCCTTATTTGTAATAGCCAGAAGCTGGAAACAGCCCAGATGCCCCTCAACTGAAGAATGGATACAGAAATTGTGGTACATCTACACAATGAAGTATTACTCAGCAATGAAAAATAAGGAAATCATGAAATTTGCAGGTAAATGGTGGGACCTGGAAAGGATCATCCTGAGTGAGCTGTCCCAGAAGCAGAAAGAAACACATATTCATTCATATAGACACATGTCATTCATATAGACATGTAATATAGGATAAACCTACTAAAATCTGTACATCTAAAGAAAATAATCAAGTGAGAGGACCCTGACTAAAATGCTCAATCCTCATTCTGAAAGGCAAAGAGGAAGGACATCAGAAGAAGAAGAAAACAGGAAACAAGCTAGAAAGCTGCCACAGAGGGCCGCTGAAAGGCTCTGCCCTGCAGACTATCAAAGCAGATGCTGAGACTTATGGCCAACTGTTGGGAAATGTGCATGGAATCTTATGTAATAAGTGGGAAATAGTAAGATCTGGAGTAGACAGTAACTCCACAAGGAGAGCAACAGAACCAGAAATTTGAATACAGGGGTCTTCCCAGAGACTCATGCTCCAACCAAGTACCATGTATGGAGATAACCTAGAACCCCTGCACAGATGTAGCCCATGGCAGTTTAGTGTCCAAGTGGGTTCCATAGTAATGGGAAGAGGGACTGCCTCTGACATGAACTGATTGGCCTGCTCTTTGATCACCTCCCCCTAAGTGGGGAGCAGCCTTACCAGGCCACAGAAGACGACAATGCAGCCACTCCTGATGAGATCTGATAGATTAAGATCAGAAGGAAGGAGAGAAGGACCTCCCCTATCAGTGGACTTGGGGAGGGGCATGCGTGAAGAAGGGGATGGGAGGGTGGGATCGGGAGGGGAGGAGGAAGGGGCTTATTGGGGGATACAAAGTAAATAAAGTGTAATTAATAAAAACAAAAATAAAAAAAGGAAAAAAAAGGAGGAGGCATAGTCTCATGTGTAATCCCGCTGCTAGAGGGGCAGAGCGTGGCAGTGCTCATCAACCAGCCAGGCTGCGACTCTCAACACCCAAAATTCGAGGACTTAGTCTTTGCCACAAACTATCTTATGTTTCTGGAAGATTTGATAATTACTCATTACAAGGACCCAGAATTATCACTGGAATTTAATTTCCATTTTATCAGCCAAGTAAAGGGCTTTCACAGGGTGGGGCAGAAACCAACAGTCAACCTAGACAAGTCATTCAGAGCCGTTAAGCCTCAATTTCTTCCACTTAAAAAGGAAATAATTACACACCTGCAGAGAAAGTTTTCATTAAATTTTAATTAAGTATTTAAAATTGGCTCTCAATGATTTCTACCCCTCTCCTCTTTCAGTGAGCAGAACCCAGCAATCGCAATACATTTTCCACTCACAGCTGGCTACTCTCTTCTCTGGGTTTTAGAGCTCAGTACTCAGAAGTCTGGAAAACCATCCAGGTCAAGCAGGATGGGCTCCTGCCTTCCCCTAGCAAGGTAACAGGAGTCTGCACTGAGCACAACACCTGGACCATTCACCATGAGCATCATGGGCCCTCATGGCCTCCTCAACCCTTGTGAGAAAGAGCTGCCCTTGTTCGAGGGAATCAAAGACAAAATATACACATAGGACTATCTATTTAAAAGTATGATTGCAGCCTTGCCTAGCAGCTCAGGCTTCAAATGCCAGATACTGGGGAGGCTGAGGCAGGAGGATTACAAGTTCAAGGCCAGCATGAACAACATGGTGATGATTCGTCTCAAAATAAAAAGTAAAACATATGGCCACAATTCAGCTCCTTGGTAGTATGCTTTCTTTGCATGTATGAGACCCATGGCTCAATCTCCAGTTTTTAAGAGAAAGAGCAATTACAAAGAATTAGCTGATACAGCACTGACCCAGGGTTAAGCCAGCAGTCTTGAGGTGAGAGGGGTCAGCATAGGACTAGAATATATAGTAATCCCAAGTGTGGGATGTGGGAATCCCTAGGTGATAGCAGCCTAGGAAAGAGGGCATGTGATCCTTGTGAGCTGGAAACTGCCTTATGCAGGGGGCATGGTTTTTGCCAGCTGAAAAACATCCTGGTGCAGACTCTGGAAAGGTATAAATAGAAGCCCAGAGAGAGAGACAGATTGGTTCACTTTGAGACATGCCTAGAGAGAAAGGCTTCAGAGAATGCTTCAAGGAGGTTTCTTCTGGTGGTGGTCCTTGTTGCTGCTTTTGTTATTACTGGGTTGCTGTTTGCTGCACTGTCGGAATCCTGTCAGTGAAGAGTGGAATCACTCCAAGACTCTAAAGAGGTCTATATCCCCTATCCCTACTAACCTTCCTTCTCTCCTACCTAGGCTTGGGGGTTGGAAGGGAGGTAGAGGCTTAAGGAACCACAAATAAAGTAGATTTAAAAAAAATCAAAGCCTACACAGTGTCATTCCTGAGTGGTGACTATTCATCCCATAATGGCATCTGGGTGGCTCTTGGGAAATCATGCCTTTCCTCTGTGCATAGTCAAGGTAAAACTGGAGGCATCTCAAAAAAAAAAAAATCTTTCCAGAGGAACATCAGGTTAGTCAAAGCACATCTACTCTGTGCATGTGTTGTTTCTATTACAGTATCATCTAGAAGACAAGGGCTTTAAAGTAGAACAAAAATAAGAAGGCAAGAGGAGAATTTACAGAAGCTGCCGATGAAAAAACTTACTGAGGTGGAAGGTTCCTGGAGGCCTTTAACCCAGAGAGGGGAGGAAAAACTCTGGTCAAGAGTTTGAGACAGAAGCAGGAAAGCTGGTTTAGAGGTTAACAGTGTTTAGTGCTCTTGCGGAGAAGCAAAGTTCAATTCCCAGCACCCGTACCGGATGGCTTACAACTAGGTATAACTCCATCATCAGGGCTCAGATGGCCTCTCCTGTCCTCTGCTGCCTCCTGGACACACCTGCGCATACACAAACACATGCATAAATTAGAACTTTTAGAGAGAGCTTGAGATGTCCCAGAATTTAGGCTGGGAGTCTTGAAACATACGAGGGACTTTCCCTGAAGATATCTCTTTGATGTAGGAACCCTTCATGGCCCAGTTACGACTTGTGTAGGTCTTTTCAGAGACCCAGCTCTCTCTCTTCCCTCTACACTGGTCCTAAGTGATCTTTGCTGTTCACTGAAGTTTGGTGTGTTGTTCTCATCTTCTAACTGGATTGTAAAGAAACTGAGAGATATATCTTTGTTTTGTGGGCAATTCGTTGTACTCAGTACTTTGAGACCTGCCCTGTGTGACATAAACATGTCCTTGGCCATTTCTGCAACACACTTCCTTGGCCAATAGCTAAGAATCAGAGGAAACCCAAACTATCAACTTAAAGAACAAGTTCCTTTTATTCTGACCTTAAAAACTTGATGACAAATTTTAATCTTTTCAGTTCTCCACACTGAGAGGAAAGAGAAAAGAATGAAGGCTGAGAGGGGGCAGAGAGAGACAGAGAATATTCCATTTTCACGGTCTTCTGCCTTGGTATGTCAGCGTGTTCTGTTCTGCATTCTGTTACTCTGATAAAAAGCACTGACAAAAAGCAACTAAGGGAAGAAAAGGACTTATTCTGCTTACATTTCCAAGTCACAGTCAATCACTGAGGGATGACAGGGCAGGAACCTGAAGCAGAAACTGTGGGTAACAGTGCTTGTTGGCTCACTTGCAGACTCATGCTTAGCTAGCTTTCTCATATAGGCTAGGATCATCTGCGCAGGGGATGGTGCTGCCCACAGTGGGCTGGTCTCTCCTGCTCTAATTAACAATCAAGACAATTCCCCAAGGACATGCCCGCAGGCCTGATCTAAAAAATCCTCCATCAAGATTCTCCTCTCAAGTGACTCTAGGCTCTGTCAAGTTGACAAAACAACTAAGAATCAGAAGGAAGAAGAGCCAAACACTACTCTATGAAACCCAGAAAAATGAAATTTATTGCCTCATAATTATACTCCTATTATACCTCATTCCCTGAGTGTTTGTCTTGCTGAAGTGAAGCAGGAGGAGGACTTGAAAGCTCCCCAGGATATACAGCAAAGTGTCACGAATGACAATGTGAATTAAGCATGCACAATTCACCAACTCTAATAAAATCTCTTTTATTTATGTGTGAGAGCTAATGTGTTCTGGCATGCTCCTAATTCCTGTTTTGTTATTTATGAAATGGAAACCTGACAATTCACTAAATCACCATGAGCCATTTCTTTTACAATCTGTTTCGTTTCCTGGGCACATATTATTATTATTGTTCAGGAATCATACTGGGTCTCGATGATTCAAATTTGGCAATAATGAGCAAACTGCTTTGGCAATTTTGAATAACAGAAACAGAGGAGTCTTCACCAAGAACTCTAGTACCACATGCCTTCTTGTTGCTCCTTTAGGTTCAAGAGTATAAGTAGACTGTGACAATCTGAGTTCGCATTGAAACCAGAAGAGTACGTTTTGAGAGACTTAAGGATAGCAATCTTCAAAGTCACTAAATACAAGAGGCAAGAAGACTGGTTGGAAGGCACAGGCTCCCAGGGGGCCATGGTCTCTGTTTGCCTCGAGCCCCAGGAGCAAGTAAAGAGGAGGAAATTACCAGCTTCTTCAAGGCAACATATGTTGACATATAGCTCACCCTGAAGAATGGCTTTTAGGGCCACAACTGTACCCACAAAAGATGCCCAAACGCAATAGACGTTTTGCATTCATCCTGCCTCCTACCTCTAACACCTTTCCGGATGCCCCTTGTTCTTAGGATCGAAAGCAGAGACAAGTGGTTCAGAGCCCTGGAAACAGAAGCCCTGCAAGAAAAAAAGGTCAGCGCAGGTCCACTGGGACATCAGGCCCTGGTGGAAGGCTAGACATCAGCAACTCCATTGAGTAACTGCAACAGAAGGCTAAGGATGCAGCTCAGCTGGTAGGGTGCCTGCCTAGCATGCACAAAGCCCTGCACAAACCACAAATGGTACCTTGTCCCTGTAATCCCAGCACTCAAGGGGTGGAGGCGGGAGGATCAGAAGATGAAGGTCACCCTCAGATGCATAGTGAGGCTAACCTGAGATTCGCAAACAATGAAAGATGAACCATGTGGACTGTCAGAAGAGAGAGTCTCATTAAAGTGAAAGATAAAATTAGTAAACTCCATCTAGAACCAAGTACTGCTGGGAGTTATAACTTACAGGTATGTTTGCCTGCTTTTGGGAAGAGATAAGAATTTGAGAAATTAAAAAAAAATTTATTTCTGTTTAAGGGGCTGTTTCTTGCAAACTCGTTATGTTCAACAATTTCAATTATTAGGTAGACGAGTGGTCTACTTGTAGTCATAATTTGAGCAGTTGTGGGGGATGGGTTCCATATGTTTGTACAGACAAATGCATGCCGGTAGTCAACCTTGAGTGTCATTCCTGGGTGTCCTACACCTACCTTAAGATAAGGTCTCTCACTTGCTTTGAATTTACCAACTAGGCTAAGACGGTTGGCCAGAAAACTGAAGGGGATTGCTTGTCTCTGCTTCCCAGTGCTGGAATCACTAGCATGAGCCAGTGTGCTTAGCTTTTCCATGAGAATTCTGGGATGGAACTCGGGTCTTCCTGCTCATATGGCAAGCACTTCCCTGATGGAGTGCTCTCTTTAGAACTTAATGTAAGTATGAATTGAACAGTTTGTGGTCCCTTCTTCAGAGGAAACAGAGGTAAGCTTCAGCCCGGCTCTGAGTCTGTTATCAATGAACTTCTGAAGCAAGAAGAAGCTTATTATGGCCATATTCTGGTATTCCCAGCATGAAAAGGTCTTCCAATACCCCTCAAAATATGGAATATTCCCACACTCGAGTTCCTAATATAAAAATGCCAAAGTGGGGTTAGAGGGATGCTTTGGTGGGTAGAGCATTTGCTGCTCTCCCAGAGGACCTGAGTTTGGTTCACAGCACCCACATTGGATAGTTTCCAGTTGGCTGTTATCCCTGCTCCCAGGGATCGGATTCCCTCTTCCATGAGCATCTATGCTCACATGCACAGAGACACACACAGACTTTTACATACATATAAGTAGAAAATAATAACAATAGCAGCAATAATACAATAAAATAGCCTGCGTTTGCCTGAAACCAACACACCTTCCCTGTACTTCGAACTTCCACATTACTTAGACCACTTCCTACTGCAGAAACAGTTGCTGTGCTGTAGCTGTAACAAACGGCAACGAGGAAAGCATGCATGTTCAGTACAGATGCATTTCCCCCAATATTTTTAACCCACAGTTGGCTGAACCCACAGGTGTGGAACTGAGTGATGGGCTACTATGCTTGTTTACAAAGGGGTGTTAGAGTAACTGGTCTGAGGTGAGACTTTTCCGTAACCTTTAATAAAGAGAGTTAAGGTAAAGAATGAAGTTTCTACAATCAGCTTTATTCCAGAGAGACATTGAGCAGATGAGCACTGTGGATAAAATAAAAGCTGGGATTTAGCACAATGAGGGAGATGTGACAATAGCAATGCAGGTAAAGCGTGCAAAGTCTGAAGGGTCTAAGCCCTGTCACATTCCCAGGCTCACAAAAGAGCCCCAAGTGCATTTCTTTCCCTTCATGTGTGTGTTACCATGGCTACGCAGACAGTCTCTGCTAATTATTTATCTCAACCCAATCATCATTCTTTGTCATAGTAAGAAAGTTTTCCAAACTGTCTCCCAGCTTTCTGTCACCGCTTTCTTCCTGGACTGCTGGAGTGGATGTAACACAGGGTGATTCATTTCTGTCTCCTCTGGATATGCAGGTTATAAAGCAAGCCCTTTAAAAAGCAGCCATGTGTCACCTTCATTAGAAGAGCAGAATTTTCCTCTAAAAGTCTAGAAAGAAACATAGAAAGTTAGTGGTACAAGGAACTTCGGAACCACCTCATTAAGCTACACACCAGACGCATAAAACAGAGAGATCCAAAGCCTTCAAAACCCCAGTGCCAACCTCCTCTCATTCTCTTTCCAGCTTCCTCACCTGTCATGACTCACTGGCTACCCAGAAGCTACTGCCTTGCTTCCTTTCTCATCCCAGTTTGCCCAGACTTGAGTCAAATGATATTGCCTTCAGATTGTCCCTTCTCTCTTAGTGTCTCCCAAACCAAGTCATACTCCAGATGTCCCTGGTAGTCACAGGAGTATATTCTTGCCACAGACACACAGAGGTGTGTGAGGGACTGAGCTGGCTCTGAGTGGCTCTTCATGTTTTTTTCGGAGTGTTCTTCATCTCCCCTCCCTGCTTTTATCCTGGTCATTTTGAACCATCAAATGTGTATCAGGTTCCTCTAGCTTCACCCTCTGTTACAGGGAAACAAGATGGGGGAATATCTCTAAACAACTGGGCTCCCAATTTGGGCATGGAGCTTTGAGGGCCCTGGGTTTGCCTAAAATCTGGTGAGGCACCCTTCTCCCAGTGGCAGAAGAGCCAATGAGATTTTTAGAAAAGACCTCATTATAGGAAAATTGCAAAATTCTCAGACTGAGTTCCCAGAGAATGGGCATTGCCAAGGAGGGGCTAGCAAAGAAAAATCTAGCTACAGAGCAGTGCTTCCCTTTCCTAGTTTCATTACTGTGACAAAATACCTGGTGAGAAGCAAATTTAAAAAGAAAAAGGTTTATTTAGGGCTTGTGGTTTGAGGGTACACATCATGGTAGCTGGAGCTTGAGGCAGCTGCTCACACTGCATCTGTGCTCAGGAGGCAGAGAGGATGAATACTCAGCTTGCTTCCTCTTCTTCATTCAGTCTAGGACTCCATTCTATGAGCTGTTGCTGTCCACAGTAGGCAGGTTTCCCTCCTTCAATTCCCCTTATCTAGATAACACCTCCCAGGCTTGCCCAGACACTTCTCTCTTCAGTTCTATCAAGTTGATAATGGAATTAACCCTCATAACAACTTCTCCCAGCCCTAACTGACATGAAGAGTCCCAGGATAAGATGGAAGCTATGGATATTTGGGTGAGAAATGGAAGGGCTGGTTCCAGCAGCCCCTGTGGGGATGAGAGAATGGGCCCTCGGTGTGGACATGAGTCTTTGGTTTCTGCTGGTATTGTCAGCTGTATAGAATGAAAGCCATCCATCCAGGAAATATTGGTGGCGAAGATGGTGATATAGCCATGGCTTTGAAAAGTATCACCACATCAAGCAGAGCAGGAAGAGGGAGGTGACCACTGAGGAAAACCAGAGCCTGTAATCCTCCCTCAGTGTTCATGGGGATTGGATCTAGGTACCCTCACAGAGAGCAAAATCTGTGGATGTTCAAAACCCTTCTATAAAAGGAAGTGATGTCTGGTGATAACTCATGCATAATGCAATGTATCATCTAAGTAATCTCTAGATTACTTACATACTTAGTAAAATATAAATGCCATATAAGCTTTTATTCTGGGGAGGGGGTTGTTGTTCTTGTTTTGTTTTGTTTTAGGGGAAAATTACGAGGAAAAAGTCTATACATGCTGTGTATAGATTTGTGGTGGTTTGAGAAGTGCCCTCCAAAGGCTCGTGCATTTGAATACTTGATTCCAAGCTGCTGGTATTTTGTGGGGACCCTCAGGAGACAGGGCCTTGCTGGAGGAAGTGTGTTACTGAGGAAGGACTTTTAGAGTGTAATCTCCAATTCACTCTCTGCTTCATGCTTATGGTTAAAGATGTGAGCTCTCAGCCTTCTCCTCCTGCCACCTGCTGCCAGGTTTCCACCATAACAGACTCTTCTCCTTTCTCCATTACGCAAAATAAACTCTTGCTTCTATAAGTCCCTCTCGGTCATGGTGATCCTTCACTTCACAGGTCGAGTTTAATAAGCTAGATAAAAGCAAACACTAAGGAGAACCCTTGTTGGTTTTAGATCCCCATGTTTCTTCTTCCCCTCTCTTACTTTGTTTTTCTACTTCAAAAACACTGTTGTATTTCCAAATATCACCATACATTTTGCCATGTTACCTTGGCAGTGGAGGGCATTAACAAATAAGACAAGTTCCACTAACTAGGGTGGAATGATTGGTTCCCATTGGATGGGTTTCCCTTTGCAGATCTAACAACTTTATATATATATATATATATATATATATATATATATATATATATAGTTGTTAGATATATAGTTGTTAGATATATAGATATAGATATAGATATAGATATAGATATAGATATAGATATA